>NC_088173.1:67639212-67947337 GCF_028769735.1 Zonotrichia leucophrys gambelii
GAAGTTCAGTGTTATTTCACTGCAGCATCACAATCCAGTACTAGACTGTTCATGTAATGAGAGAAATCAACCTCCACTGAGCATAACTTAATTATGATTGCTGAAATTTGGTGTTACAAATGTCCAGAAGCTTTTGCTTTGTAATTGTGTGGAAAGTTAATGGCATGTAAACTGCTTTTCAAATCTTATTTTGTTCTTTGTATTTCAAAACTCCTGTTTGTCAGAATTTAGAGAGCTGATGGAAGAGGACTGAAGCAAATAGTGCAGTATGAGAAAATGTTTAAAAGGCATGAAACAGGTACAAGATGAGTTAAACACATAGATTGTGCTTAAGGACATGAAGGACCATTGAAATTACACCAGAAATCAAACTTGCCCAAACATGAGAGCTCATCTCTCCTTTCTTCCTTCTTCTTCATCTCCATCTTCCTTTCTCTATGAGAACAATAAGCAGAATACAAAACATCTGTACTCATAAATAAAATTCCCATCTAGACAAAATATGAAATATGGAGATGAGTTTAGCCAAATTCTATCTGCTCTCCCTGTTATCACTGCTGTTTGGATTTCTGGTTGTCCAACAATCACAGGTGCACCTTGCAGCAGTTACTGACCCATCTCATGAGTCCTCTCTGACACACTGGAATATCAGCTTGCTTAAATCATAGCTACTCCTGAAAAAGCTAAATAAAAAATACTCAAATTAAAGGAGCTTGTCAGCAGATGAACCAGAGAGAGTTTCTCTATAGCTCAGAAAGGTTCTCAGAAAATTACTCCAATGCTTACAAATACATATTATTCAAATCCAAATCTGATGAGAATTGTTAATGCCAAGAAAGGAGGATGCAATTGATATACATTCTACACATTATATTTTCTGCCTAGTTTTAATATTTAATTGCAAAGTGCCAGATTAGTTGAGATTTCAGTGCTGATATTTTTTGGCACATTATTGAATTGGGAGACTATATTTATTTTTAAGATGTTTATGAAGGTCATGACCTAGGATTTCTACTCAGAATGGCATTTTAGGACTCTGATTAGATCTCTGTGGAACTTGAGTAAGTGTATAAAATTAACTTTTCCTGAATCAGGTTTAAAATAAGCTGTTATTTTCTGTTTGAGAAAGCTTCTGCTAACTGGCAGTAATAGCTTAAAGAGATAAAAAGGAGCTGTCAGTCTCAAAAAAACCTTGGCTTGAAAGGAGGTTAATCTTGCTAAATCCTAGATTGACAGAGATCTTGTATGGATTCCCAGAGCTGAATATACATCCCGATAAACAGAAATGCCATTTCAAAATCTCTCAGAATTAGCCCCAAAATTTCTAAAGTATTAATCCAAAATCCTTCATCTGTTTGTTTATTTATTTCTGTAGCCTGCTTTCTGGAGAGGAACCACGCACATTTACATCCTGAAACCAACCAGCAAGACACAAGCCTATTCAAAATAGATGGTTTAATAAAGCAATAATTGAACTGTGCTTTTAACACAATTAAAACATGCTACTTCTCTGCAAGCAGGACCAATTTCAAAGGTTTTCCAGCTTGTACAGTGAAGTCTGCAGGAGCTGTGATTTTTCCAGCCAGGTCTTTCATCCTCAGTGTTTTCCCCTACAACAGTTTCACCAAGGATCATCAGACCCTGGTGGATGTCAGTGGTTTGATCTCAGTGCCAGGTGTTTTTCAAGTAAGATGTCAGAGTTAAACTCTTCTGGACACACTGATTCAACATCACCTTCTTGTCCTGGAAGAGATTTCCAGGCACAGCAAAGAGAACAGTAATGCCCAAGTGTCTGTGCTAGCTCAGCGTGTGCTGGGTGGCACATGGACATGGTGGAGCTCAGGCAACACAGGCAGCTCAACAATTTAGGGGAAAAAAAAGGCAAAAAAGAGAGAATAAATCAGAAAAAAAAAATTATTTCAAGGAAATCAAACCATTTCAGTGTCAGGCGGGGTTTTTTGTTTGAGTGTTTTTAAGCATTCTAGATCGGCAAATGGTGAAGTTGGGATTGGACGCAGAGATTAGAAGGGAAACTAAACAAATCTAACAGGACTGCCAGGACTGTTAATGCCAAGACTCTTACTCCAAAACAGCTCTGCCTCGTTTGGCAACAATCTATTCCATTTGTGAAATGGGACAGAGAAAAAAATGAACATGAAGGGACTGAGCCATTCAATAATTATCAGCTGAGATTCAATTTAGGGAGCAGCTGAGAGAAGGTCACACCAAATCAGAGGGAAAAAACTCAATGATCTTCTGAGCACCTCTGATGTGCTGTGTTGGAAGAGAACAATCTTTGCCTTTACTTGAAAGGGAAACAAACCCATTCATTTCAGTGGTACCTGGGATTTCTTTCTGGGATTTCTCACTAGTTCCTGGTGCTGGTGGTGAGGAGCATAGGTAGTGATAAAAGCAGTTTGGCTACAATTTAGAAAACAGTTATACTATTTCCAAGGAGAATGGAAAGCCACAGATCTGAATAATCTAAATTAACAGGCACTTTGGAGCAAAGTTGAAAAAGAGGTTAGCCAAGACATTTGCTGTTAGAAAACAAGTTAATGGTTGTATATAGGCAGCTGTGTGTGTCTTTAGGCCTTTGTCAGGGAATCTGAAGCCAAAGGTTGATTTGCTGCAAATTTGAATACCAAGAAAGCAGATTTAAGATGAATATAGTATTTTGTAGCATTGCTGCTTACATTAGCCAAAAGAAAAAGCAAAACAAACAAACAAAAAAGGAATAAACTTCTTTAGCTCACTACAGAAGTAACAGAACATTTATTCTTGGAAGGGCAGGGGTCTGGAAGGAGGGGCAGAACAGACAGGAGAGCTGATGGGGAACATTTGTTGTATGCAAAATTCACTGCATTCCAGGAAGCACTAAACTGTGATTATAGTGTATTACATGCAAACCATGTGCCACGTCTACTAAATCAGTGCTTCTCTGTGCCTGGTAAACACAATAACTAACCCCAGTGTTCAGATATTTCATCGTTTGAACTTGTTCAAATAAACCATTCCTCCTCAGGCTGCTTAAGGAAAGTACTTGGAGCACCTTGCCAAAGCTAAGTCCTGGGTCAAATTTATATTTGTTGTTGCAGCTGAATCAGTTTTTTAATTCCCTTCTCTACCCTCCCTGAGCTCAGTCTGGTGCCCTTTACTTTAAATTGGAATCTGGAATCTTTCCAAAAACTAATAGAAAGTTCTCTGAGACAACACTGTGAGCATTTGTTTGATTATCCAAACAATTTCCCAGCTCCCTCCAAACAGAAGGACTCTTACCAGGAAGGGATTCAAGAGCTGAACACATTTAGACTGGTGAAAGGCACTGAAGAGGGTATTAAATCACAGTTTAGAAGTACTTATGAGGGATTTAAGGCATTGCAAGGATTCACTAGGCATTGCATTTTTCTATTGCAAAATACACGGAGAATTTAATTTGTCAATTTGCCTTCAGTCTGCTTGCAAAATGCAGGAATTACTACTTCATGAAATCCAGGATTAATGTCTACCCAAGCAGTCAGAAAGGACAGGCCAGGGAAAGCTGTAGCACTCATCACAATCATTTTAAAAGCTTTTCAGGGGTCCATGAAATAAGTGTATGTTTGGATAGATAAAATAGATAGCAGCAGATAGCGAAAACAGAATGCATTTTTTACCAGGGGTGCTTTTTAGAGTTCAACATATCTAATCAAGCTATTGAAATAGAAAGAGAATAACTTACCCCAAACTGGTTTATTTTCTGTTCCAAGCCATTGACACCACAGAAGCAGAAGAAAGTCCCTTTGTCACTTAAAGACTGTTGTGACACACCTTAAATAAGCAAACAAATAATGAAAGCAATTCATTTAAAGACAGGGGGCATAATTTCAAGAATTCTGTGAAACTTCTGTCTAAATCAACAAGTGGTGAAGGAGCTGAAATCTGTCATTATGGTTGTGGTTTTACACAAAACACCCAACAGTGCTCAGAGTGCTGGGTCCCTGCAGCCTTCCCACCCTCCCTCATCTTCCTCTGCCATCTCTGCTCCAGGATGGATTTATGGCACTTGCCACAAATGTGTCTGATTTTGAACCAATTCAGCTTCTGACCTTCTGAAAACCCCACTGAATTTCACTGTCTAATCATATCCTGGGTAAGAAAAATATTATTTCTATCAGTTTCAGAGCACCTTACTTGGATTTCTGGTTTTGGTTTTATTCTGCTTACAAAAGGGAATAATGCAAGAATTTTCTCCTGATCATTCCTCATTCTCCATGCAGGTCATGATTTTGTTGGCCTCTGTCACACTCTCCTTCACTTTTTTCATCTAAATACTTGCTTAAAATTGCAAATACTTGCTTAAATTTGCAAAACTGCTCAAAATATTCATAGAGAAGATTTTTCATTACTTTGCTCTTACCTGTGTATTCTTTTTGATTCTATCTCCTTTTCCAAGTCAAGAAAATAATTTCTAAATGGGCACAAAATCAAGTATTTCTCTTAAATATTTTTTGTTTTATTCTCTGCCATTTTAACAGCAGTGCCCTATTTGCCTTCATGAAAGCTCTTTATTACTGAGCAGGATTTCTGAAGACCAAAAACAGTGACTCTGATCCTTTTCAGACTGGCAAAAGTTAATTTAGCAGTTGCCTCTCTTTATGTGCAGTGAGAATTTCTGCCCTGTGTTTACTCCTTTGCATTTAACAAGAACTGTCTTCCATCAGCAATTGCAGCTCTTTGTCACCCAGCATCAGGAAAACCTGCTGCAATTTCTTGCATGTCTTTCAGTTTAAAATGTCCTGAATCATTTTCTGTCATCTGCAAATTTTGTCACTTCTCTACTTGTTCCCTTTTTTGGATCTCTTATGAATATTTCAAACAACACAAGTCTTGCACAGATTTCTTTAGTGACAACTGTGAAAACTGGGCTTTTTTTCTCTAATCTTGAAAGAGTTGTAATTCTATCTCTCTTATTCCTTATGCTTTTCTTTTTTTTTTTTTAATACCCTCAAGTAAGTAGTTGGGTTTTTAAAATTCCAGCTGTACTTTAGAAACCAAAAGATATTTTGAATTTTGTTTAATTATTTGTTTGTGGGAGAGTTTGTGGTTGGTTGGGGGTTTTGGCTAGAGGACTTGAAGGATGTGAGAAATAAATTTTGTCTACAAAATCTTTTAAAACGCTTTTCCACTGTGTCTTAATTACACACATGAATTTAATTCTGCTGACAATTCTAGGATATATTGGGTTAAACGAGTTCTCTTCAAGATTACTTCCTGATCTCTTAAAATATTTTTGTTTTGTTTAATTTTCTGGGTTGAGGTGATATGGAGATTGATGGCTCACTGTGGAGACCATTACTGTGGAAATGTAAGAGATGAAGTTCATGAGAAATGTCAAGAACAGCCACTTCCTTCCAATTTCAAAAGGAAAATTCCTCCTGGGATGAAATATTCATAATGGTTTATTTAGTTCCTAATTAAAGACAAGGTTGATTGCCACATCACCAAATGACCAAAGGGTTAGAAGGAGTGTGGATTTTATGTTTTATAAAAATCAATGAATGCAAAGAACAACTGTAGGATTGTACTCCTAAAGGAAAATTCTGGTGTTCCTCAGCTGTGCTCATCCCTTGTTTCAGCTGCTGAGGATCTCAACCAGCCTTTTTGCTTTCGCTGAGAGTGAAATTTGATTTCAAGCAACAGAGCAGTTTGCTTTTGTGATCACCTGAGTTTTTCACACCCTAAAGCAGATCAGTTTTAGTGGTTACCTGTTAAATCAGTGTTTTAACAGCAGCACATCACTGAGAGCCACAGAGAGGAGCCACACCAGCCTCCATCTCCCTTCCCAAGTGACTGAACCAACAAGTTTTAAATAAACTCACATTTGAATTGACTGACTGGTCCTCCCATTCCAGATTTGGTTACTGTGTAAATTGATTTATTTTGGTGCAGAGTAAAGATGTATTTAGGATGATTTAAGAATCAGAAAAGCAAGATAGCTCTGGCACTTGATAAATGAAACTGGGTAACATTTTCACCATATAGCAAATCTGAAGGAGGAAATGAAAATTAAATTTATTGAAAGGAAGATTCTAATGTGTTGGTCATTGGTATGGGAGGAAATGAGACGTCAAATCCCAGGTGCTTAGGGGAGATATAGAGAAAAGTAAATCATTGTACATTTCAAGATATTTGGGAAATCATGACCAAAATGTGGACAGAGATTATCAGCATTTCCTCCCAAGATCAGGTATTTAAATAGTTTTTTTCAAAGCAATGTTTGTTTTTCTACCTGCATGCTTCCTTTCTCTCTTTCTCTTTAATTCAACTCCAAGTATCAAATGTGAACCTTGAATATTTTTTTCCCAAATATGCTTAGAGTACTTCCTACAACAAATACATAATTTTCCAAGTTCCCCGTGTCCTTTTAAATAATTTTTAGGGTTTTTTTCCGATGATTTAATTCATCACCATTGTTATTATGTAATTTAAACTAACTTAAACATTGTTTAATGTTTAAATTAGTGTAAATTATATAAAGTCATGACAATTTATAAAGTTGAATTGCCATGACTTTATATAAACATTGTAAGGACAGGACAGCAGTAGCAGACAAACAAGAACCAACAATATAATTTCATTTAATTTCCTGGGCGTGGCATTCTGAAGGAAATCGTTATTTTTATCAGAAGGAGCGGAGATTGAACTGCAGGAATTTGGAATTCCCTGTTACTCTTCCCACCGAGCAGTGTCACATCACTGCACAAGGGGAGGCCAAGGCACAGCTGCAGCCTGGTTACCACATGAAACAATCCCACTGTTAAGTGGAAAGGCTGACACTTGTGCTCTGCCTCCTTTTTGCCAAACTGATTAATCTTTCCTGTCGGATCTCAAGATCTCAGTCCTGAGATGCTGAGCCACCGAGACCACCTTGGGGGGCTCGGGAGTCCTGGGATGTTGCCAGAAGTGTCTGGTGGCTGGACTTTGATCCTACACAGGAGACGACAAGGATGAGGGCTTCACCGGGGTGAATGGTGAAGGGATGAGTTAATTAGAGGGTGAGACACAGGGTTTAGGATTTCTGTACAGGGGGGTTTAGAGAAGTAAGATGGAGGAATTGGGGTGTGTCCTGTCCTTCTTCTTCTTCCTCTTCTCCTCCATCTTCTTTGGCCACGGTGGCATTTTTGGATTGGTTATTACTGAGAGTGCACCGAGTTATAAGAATAAATGGTATTGGGGAAAAATGATAAATATTGTACACGTAACAGTGGGTATAAAGATAGGTGGCTGTCCGGAGGGCAGCACAGTGTGCTCATGGCTGACTGCTGAGCAGAGCTCTGTCGGGCTGAAAGAAAATCTTTTAGATAAACAATTAATAAACATAAAAACCGAAAGAAGAACTGAAGCCTCTTCTCGTCCTTCGATACGCGGGCTGCCCCAAGGCCACCACGGGCCTTTCCAGGCCCCTCAAACAGCCGAGATAACCGGACACTTTCCCTCTCTTGCCACCTTCCCATCTTTATAAGGCTTTTCAGTACTCAATTATCTGCAAAGCTTCTGTCCTTCTTTCGGGCTTGATGAAATTGGTCAACAGATCAGACGCCAGTGCCCAAGGACAGACTGGCAAATGAGCAGCCAACACAATCATGTCAGCAAAAACTTCTCCAAGAGAGAGAGAGCCACAAGCAGTAAAAAGCTGCCGGCAGCAGATTAATGGAAATAAATTTAGTCACCAAAATGGGAGGCCTGACAAGTCTTCTTGCAGAAGCTGCTCCAGCTTTAATGAAAGAATTAAAGATTCATCAGGCTACAGGGAGGGAGCAGAAAGAATCATGACTCTGTCTAGTGGTGAGGGCACATGCCTGGCTGAGGAGGGATGCGAGCTGTAATTGCTTGGAAAGCATCAGTGCTCAGAAGATGAGTGATGAGAGCTGCTCTCACCAGATACTTTTCATACCTGGCTGGCTGCAGCATTCATCTGTAATGCTTGGCTTGTCCCTACAGGTGAGGAGGAAACCAGATATTAATAATTTTTCTAATCTTTAGTAACACTTTCCTCATGTAATGCTTGCTGCTGAAGCAGAGCCCTGATTTTGGCCAAAGTTCTGTGTTAAATGATTTTACTGTTTTAGGAATAATAGAAGGTTTGGGTTGGAAGGAGCCTTGAAAATCACCCAGTTCTACCCCAAGTTAACCAAGTTAAATGATTTTACTGTTTTAGGAATAATAGGTTTGGGTTGGAAGGAACCTTGAAGATCACCCAGTTCTACCCCAAGTTAACCAAGTTAAATGATTTTATTCTTTTAGGAATAATAGAAGGTTTGGGTTGGAAGGAGCCTTGAAGATCACCCCGTTCCACCCCCTGCCATGGCAGGGACACCTCCCACTGTCCCAGGGTGCTCCAAGCCCTGTCCAGCCTGGCCTTGGAAACTTCCAGGGATCCAGGGGCAGCCACAGCTGCTCTGGGCAACCTCTGCCAAGGCCTCCTCATCCTCACAGTAAAGAATTTTTTCCCTAAATCCAATCTAACCCTATCCTCTGTCAGTTTAAAAGCATTTTCCTTTGCCCTAATATACATTCCTAGGTTAGATGAGCTTCCCCATCAGGAATCACACACTTTTCTCCAAGAATTCCTCCCCCTGTAGCAATCAAATAATAACTATACAAATACTAATTTCTAATTAAATGTAGACTACTAATGATTATTTTATCACTGAATTGGACTGGGTTTGCACCAGAAGCAAAACAGAAATGACAATTTCTTGCTTCTCAGAAAACTAAAAAAACTTCCTTGTGTCAATTTTGCCACCATTTTCATTTTAGTTACAGGTCAGGCTTGTATGATATATTGAAGCAACATTTTTGGCTATGAAGATATAGCTAAAAATGGTGTATTTGGGTAAAAAAGAGTGAGACTTATGTCTAGATAATATCTAATCTGGGAGTATATGTATCTTCATGTGGTAAATCAGAAATCATTCTAGCCTGTTAGCACAGAATTAATCACATGCCTTTGGCAGGGCAGTGGGAGACCCCTGGATAACTCACATATGTTTATCCCATTAGTTACACAAACATTTAACACCACATGGATTTGTATCATCAAGCATGAAAAATTTGTAATTTATGATGGGTTGATATTGTTGACGCTTCTGAAGGATCCTCACTTTCCTCTCACAGCGCACAGGGCCAGAATCAGCCTGCACAGGTCAGTGAGGAGCGCAAAGAGCAAATGCCAGTAACCATCAGTAAATGCCAAAAACCATCCTGGGCCTGCCTCCCACCTTCCTGTGCAGCAAGGCAGCAGGGAACCAAACTCACAGGGACAACGTGTTTCAAAGTTTGGTTTAACCTCACTTACCCATTTTTAGAATTTACTCTTTTTTAGAATTTACCCTTTCTAGGATTTGTGTGGGGATACAGTGCTCTGTGCACACGGCTTAGGCAGAGTCCACAGCAGACATCTGAGGGGAACAAGGCTTTGCTCTTGTAGTTGTTTTCACATCACCAGCTCTGGGTGTCAGGAGGATACTGAGGGGTAGGCTAGGAGAGCTCCAGAGAGCCAGAGAGATTAAAAATGTGGTTAAAAGAAAGGTTATTGAATAATCAAATGAGTACAGTATGGTGCACTTTAAAGAAAAAAGGAATTAAAAAAGAGAAAATAAAAAAAAAGGGAAGGGAAGGGAAGGGAAGGGAAGGGAAGGGAAGGGAAGGGAAGGGAAGGGAAGGGAAGGGAAGGGAAGGGAAGGGAAGGGAAGGGAAGGGAAGGGAAGGGAAGGGAAGGGAAGGGAAGGGAAGGGAAGGAAGGGAAGGGAAGGGAAGGGAAGGAAAGGGAAAGGAAAGGAAAAGGAAAAGGAAAAGGAAAAGGAAAAGGAAAAGGAAAAGGAAAAGGAAAAGGAAAAGGAAAAGGAAAAGGAAAAGGAAAAGGAAAAGGAAAAGGAAAAGGAAAAAGGAAAGGAAAGGAAAAGGGAGGGAAAGGAAAAGGAAAGGAAAGGGAAAGGGAAAGGGAAAGGGAAAGGGAAAAGGGAAAGGGAAAGGGAAAGGGAAAGGGAAAGGGAAAGGGAAAGGGAAAGGGAAAGGGAAAGGGAAAGGGAAAGGGAAAGGGAAAGGGAAAGGGAAAAGGAAAGGAAAGGGAAAGGAAAGGAAAGGAAAGGGAAAGGAAAGGGAAGGAAAGGGAAGGAAAGGGAAGGAAAGGGAAGGAAAGGGAAGGAAAGGAAAGGAAAGGAAAGGAAAGGAAAGGAAAGGAAAGGAAAGGAAAGGAAAGGAAAGGAAAGGAAAGGAAAGGAAAGGAAAGGAAAGGAAAAGGGGGAAAAGGAAAGGAAAGGAAAGGAAAGGAAAGGAAAGGAAAGGAAAGGAAAGGAAAGGAAAGGAAAGGAAAGGAAAGGAAAGGAAAGGAAAGGAAAGGAAAGGAAAGGAAAGGAAAGGAAAGGAAAGGAAAGGAATAAAAAAAGGAAAAAAAAATAAAGCAGTCCTGACTTCAACACATGCCAGCTCAGGTGGCACATCAAAGTGGACATTTGGCAGGAGATGGATGTTAGATGAAGCAAATCCCCTCAAAAGTTTTGCTAGAGCATCTGCCTGTGTGATAAAATTTCAGCAGGGAGAGGAGTCTGACCCTCTGGTGTCTTTATATCAAGGGCAGCAGCTTTGCAAGGGGATGGCATTTCTCATTTCTCAGAAAGCAATGTCAGCTGGTGAGTCTGTCCCAGCACCATGTGCCTGTCAGCTGCTGGAGCAGAGCAGCCCAGCTTTGATCTGCAAGAAGCTGGCTGGGAGCACTGGCTGCTCATCTCATTTCAATTTTGCAGAATTCCAGCAGGTAGCTCCAATTTCACACCCTGCTTCCCTCACAACATCCCTGCCCAGCGAAGGTCACAGCCTGCTCTGGGTGCACAGCTTGGATTTCTCCTCCAGTTGTGCCATCAGCAGCAGAAGCAAGGTGGAACAGGTGATTTCTGTGAAAAGTCTGTCTGTCCTGTGCTCAGGTGTGTGACTGGGCATTGCAAGGTGCCCAGGCTAGCTTTAAATTAGCTGGCTTAAATACCCAAAATATTACAGAAATTCAAACTGCATTCAGGAGCTGCCTTGTGCTGATCTCCTGTGCTTCCATCCCTACCAACATTTATCCAGCAGGGCTTTCTGAATGGATTCCCATGGATACACCAAAACCAGAGGCTCTTTATTCATGCAAAGTCCAGCCCTACATGGTGGATGCTTGCCACAAATCCCCTAAAAGTGCCCTGCCAATAACTTTTCTCTATTTTTATTCCTCTCTACCCCACTGAGTGGTGGTAACACCTTGTCACCATCACAAATTAGAGTCACACCTTGAAATATCACCTTGGGATGGGACAAACAACTTTTTACACCTAATGGATTTTATTGATCAGGGATAAGAGTCAATAGCTTGAATGTAGTTACCTACCATCATTTTAGGTTGTGTGGATCATCCTGACTGCTGCTTCAGCTGCTGCTCAGCAATGGCAATGGGCCAAGGTGCACTTTTAACTACAATTACATTAAATATTAAAATTTAACCAAGGCTAGCTACCACAACAGTTTTCTTAAAGGCAGTCACTGATAGAATTCCCTGCCTAACTTTCAAGGTCTCTAGCAGGAAGAGAAGCCAATAAATTCTGAGGCAATAATTGAAAACAACCACCATAACAGCCAATTCAATTATATTTTCTCAGAGGATGAAAGATTCAATTCATTGGATCAGTGGGTGAATTTTTTCCTAGTACTTTTTCGTGTTTTCAAGGGGCATATAGAGATCAATATTTGCTGGAAATATTTAACCAGCACACTAGAGTGAGCAGCTGAGCAACCAGAGCTGCCCCAAACATTAATTTTTCATGAGCGGCAGAATGTTCAGCTCAGTAAAGGAAACCTATACCATGAGCATGGTTCCCTTCAGGGAGAAGGTGGAAATATTCTCAGTGTGATGAGAGAAAGACAGGTTTGGAACAGGCCATGGGCTGTAAGTGAGGGTTATTTAATCCAAAAGAGGGTAAAGTGAGGGTAATTACTATAATTGCTCTGAACACAAGAACACTTTTCCCCATAAAAGCAATACTTGTGAATTTACCCTCTGTGCACTGAATTTGCCATCTCAGAGAAGGAGACTCCCAGAAAACCTTAGAGGGATGTAGAGTAAGGCTTGATCTCAGAGTGCACAGATGAGATGCACTCGAACATCTGCAAGAGGAGATGGTTTCCATCTCTGAATTATTCACAGTAACATCAGCTGTGGGTAGAACAATACATTTTTCTATTTAAAAAAAAAATCACAATGAGCATGTACTCTGAAGAGATCTGTTCATTTCAAAAAAATTTTGATAATCTTATGGTGGGGAGGCTGAAGGATGTGGTCCAGGAGGTGAAACTGAGGAAACTGGGTTTGTTAAGCCTGAAGAAGGGAAATATGTGGGGAGAGCTGACACAGGTTGAGTCAGTGAGAGAATTCATGTCAGATCCATCAGCAGTGTCTGCTGGGTGGATAAGTGTCCGGTTTTCTCGGCCGTTTGAAGGGCCTGGAAAGGCCCGAGGTGGCCTTGGGGCAGCCCGCGTATCGAAGGACGAGAAGAGGCTTCAGTTCTTCTTTCGGTTTTTATGTTTATTAATTGTTTATCTAAAAGATTTTCTTTCAGCCCGACAGAGCTCTGCTCAGCAGCCAGCCATGAGCACACTGTGCTGCCCTCCGGGCGGTCACCTATCTTTATACCCATGGTTACGTGTACAATATTTATCATTTTTCCCCAATCCTTTTTATTCTTATTGCTGGGTGCACTTTCAGTAATAACTAATCTAAAAATGCCACTATCACCAAAGAAGATGGAGGAGAAGAAGAAGAAGAAGAAGGACAGGACACGCCCAATTCCTCCATCTTACTTCTCTAAACCCCCCTGTACAGAAATCCTAAACCCTGTGTCTCACCCTCTAATTAGCTAATCTTTTCGCCATTCACCCCGGTGAAATCCTCCTATCCTCATCCTTTGTAGGATCAAAGTCCAGCCACCAGACACTTCTGGCAACATTCCAGGAGTCCCGAGCCCCCCAAGGGTGGTCTCGGTGGCCCGGCACCTCAGGACTGAGATCCTGAGATCCGACAGATAAGGGACAACAGCATCAACTAAAACGAGAGATGTAGACTAGATACAAGTTTGTTTTGGTTGTGTGAACGGTCATGTAGAGGTCCAGGCTGTCCAAGGAGCTTTTGCAACCTCCACCCTCAATCCTGACTAAAAGAGGAGCTAAGAATTGACCCCAGAGCTGAGCTGACTTTGGGCAGAATGTTGGATTAGACAGCTCTTGACATCCTCTCCATCATAAATTATTTCCTGGGTCTACAGTTCTTTGTCAAAACCAAAATTTATGATGGTGGTGATGTCCCTCCTTCAGGCAGATTGCTCACCAGATTTCCAGAAAATGCTGCCAGATTTGAAAAATGGCTGGTGAAGCCAATCTGGGAATAAAAAGCAAACAGAGAGTGAGGCATTGCAAAGAACATGCTCAGAGTCAAGAGGAGACATTTTGGGATGATCAAAACCTTCGCACCAAACCTAACAGAATAATAGTGTTCTTTAGTGGTTAAAAATGAATATAATGTGACACCATTGATTTTTTTTATTGTTGCACAGTAATAGATTTTTAAGTCATGTACAACACAAAAAGAGTGAAAAGCATAAAAAAGGATCAACCCCCAAATTTACTAAATAATACCCTAGGTAATATTACCATCTTTTTAATTTTTGCAATAAGTATTGGAAATGTGTTGGAAACATTTCCTGATATTTTCTGGAAATAGATGATTTAGCATTTCAAACATATCTAAGAAGTGCATATGGGAGAGAGAAATTTTTCTCAGTTGAAGGATGTGTTCAGAAACCATGTCTGCCTTAAATTGATGCATCACACTATGGGATGCAAGCTATTTATTACTAATTGCTTCTTTTCCAAAAGAATTCATCACACTATATATCAAATTTTTGAAGAATTGACACAGATCTTGCACTGACATTGTGATTAAAAATAGAACTACCAATAGAATGTTGAAGAAAATTTTGTTTTGTATTAAAAAAATCCTTAGCTCCAGTATATTTTCAGATCTTTCATTATAAGTAGTAGTCATAATTGTTTCCACCTAGTATATGTCCAGCTTTTGAGCACTATGGTGTTTTTTATACTCTATTAACAAATATTTGTTTTAATTTACAAAACACATTTTAAATCTCTGGTACAATTGAATGCACCACACAAGGAAGTGTTTTTATACTTATGTAAAAGTCAGTCAGCTATTTTCAGTCTAATAGCATCAAAATTTTAATTTTTAATAAGAAAGCACTGAGGTCCTAACATCTACTTAAATATTTATTAATTTTTAAAATAAAGTTTAATGATATTGTACATCCTTGGGAAAATTTATGGCATTTCCTCCTCTTCAGTTTACAATTTTCCTGTATATACTTTATTGAAAAAAAAATAAGTTTTTAATTTATTTATTTTTACAGGAATAGTTCTGGATATCTATGGCTTTAGAAGATACCTCAATATAGCTGTCTTCAATTCAACATCCACATTTATTCAAAATTAATGAAAATTTGTCACTTCAAATATAAAATCATTCCAACACCTTCTGCTTTTGTAGTGGGGCTTAGAAGCTTCTGTGCTAAGTGAAGAACAAAATAAAATTTTGCCCTGAAAGAGAAAAATGAAAAATACTAAAACCATCTCAAATACAGCTGACATTTTGCAATAATTAACAGAGAATGACTCTTCATGGAAAAGATAATTACCCTCAAAAGAAGAAAAGAGGATATCTGCCAATAAAAACCAAAAGAACACATTCCAAAAGAGTCCTTGCCATATCCTGTCTTGGAAAAATTAAAATGAGGCGGACTCAAGTGAAAAAAGATATCTGTGTCTCTTTTATCCTGATTGTGTAGAAAGGATTGATCACACAGATTTTTCTCTTGGAAAACCAAAACTCCCACAGTGTGGTAACAGTGCATCCTAAAGCAGTTTTTCAGTGCAGTCCTCATTTTTTAGGAATGGAGGCTGTGGCATAGAGTTGAACTTTACAAAAGCAGGCTCAGTTTCAGATTTAGGAGGTTTTTTTTTCTGCTCAAGGTTGTTATCAGTGTGATACAGTTTTTGTGTTCTTGGTAGCTTTGGGTCAGGCATTTGTTTTTTGGTTTATAGAAATTCTGAACCGGTTTAAGACTACTGAACGCTGAATTGCCCTTTAGTTCTCACACTAAATTGATGAAGAGTCATATATCTGACAGGATTTTGCAAAAATGAATTCTTTTATCAGGGAAAAATTGATTAAGCAAATTGCATATCAACAAAGTTCAGCTTTTTTGTTGGTTTGTCTATTTGTTTGGTTTTTTTGGAGGACACACTGGAATAGGATTCAGCTGCTCTCTACAAATGCAGAGCAAGACTGAACAACTGTTGGCATCAAGGAAAAATAGTGAACATAGCTAAGAGAGCGCCATAAAATCATGCTGGATTATTTTGATAGGGGAAAAAACCCAGAAATTATTCTTTGAGATTGGCATAGAACTGTTAATAATGGTAAATTACCAATATCTTGATTTTATGCCTCAATGAGGCTCATGAATGCAAAAAATTGTATGCATATTAAACAGTATTATAATAAAGAAAAAAACATTGAAAGTCAAGTCTAGAAATTAGCCAAAAGTATTAGTTATATTTATAGTATGGAAGTCAGTTCCAGGTTTCTCCTCACCTTTATTAAGTTTGGGCCAGAAAGCTCAGTGCACACATTCTGTTAAATATCTACATCAGGAACACAGCTCTGGGCACCCTCCTTAGGGAAAGTCAGGGGTAAGCATGTCAATATAAACACTTTTCTTGGGGTTTAAAAACCAAAACTATGATTTTCCATGAATCTCTGCTGACAAAAATGTTAAACACCGCTTGACCTGACCAGTTCTTCTCTGTTCCATATGGAGGTGATTGGTAGATCAATATTACCATGATGCTAAATTTATGAGCATTTTCAGTCTTAGGAGCCCCATTTAAATACTTTTTTAGCAAAAAAATTAATCACATTCATATCTGTTGGTTGCACAGTCCTTGATGTACAAAACTGTGCATTTTGTGTGCAATGTGGAGATGCATCATGCTTGTTAAGGTTTACAAAGAGCAATCTTCAGATGAGATCCCAAACAGGAACTGTGCTGGTCCTTCACGCTGCATTTTATTGCTGTCTCACAGATTCTTAATGTAGGGATGGATTAAATGGAAAATGGGCACTTATGAAAGCATTTAAACAATTAGACTTCATCAGAAGCATTTTTTGGCATCAGGAACCAATTTTAAAGAGTGTTCATTGCCTCTGCAGCCAACTGCTCTCCCCTCAAAGCAGGGTGGCTGCACTCAACCAGGCTGCTCAGAGTGAACCTGGAATTTCCTGCATGCCAAGCTCCAACGGGAATAATTCCTGAAAATTTTAAGTTTAAAAAGATTGACTCCATCCCAGGAGAGATCCTGGCAATGTCAGGGAAGTGTCCCCAGGAGTGTTTGAGTTTAGCAAAATGGATTTGGGATCACAATCAGCAGAGGTGGCTGTGGGGATGGTCTGAGACGGATCTGGGTGGTCCCATCTGCCTTTTCTGTCAAGGTTGAAAATTCTCTAAGGTGGGCTGGCTGAAACATCTATTCATCTATTCTGTAAACATCTCTTCAGTGGTTGTTCTGGGTCTCTGATCTCAGCTGACTCTGTCTTTGGCTGAATACAGTCATTCACATAAAGCTACTTATCAAACACTCAGTACAGTGCATGTTTCATAATACACTAAATTCTGTGAATATCCAGTGTATTTTCCATTTGTATGATAACTACATCCAGACACATCTTTTTTATTTTAATTCTTTTTTTCCTCAAGACTATAGGAATGTGCTCTCTGTTGATGGAGTGGCAAAGCTATTTTTTGTCCCCTTAAAAAGGAAATAAGCCCAGAAGTTTCTCTCCTCAATTAGGTGAAAAGACACCTCATAGAACTTGGGGTGTCACTATAGGACACAAAAGAACACAAGCTCACACCTCTGTTCTCAAGGTGAAGAAAAAGAGAAGTTTATTTTCTGACTCCAACATTTATAGTTTTCCAAAAGTGACGGGTTGGCACCACCTCTCCAATGACACTGGACAAACCAACAGTCCATCAACTCTCTCTTCCTCCATAAAGGAATGCAAAACAATGAGTTATTTACAGAAAGTGTGTGAGAAAGTTCACTACAAGAATGCCAACATCAGAAGGCTTAGAAAATCTTAAAAAACCAGGGTGACATTGGGGGACTTTACATCAAACTTAAGTATAGCTACTTAGACAGGAGCCAAAAAGTCCAGCCTGAGAAATTTACTAGAAAAAGAAGAGAACAAAGAAACAAATCGCTTTTGTGAGGTGTTTCACCAGGGGCAGGAGGACCTCTTGCACCTGGATCGGTTTTTCTCTGTAAAGAGTTTTGTTATTTTGCCTTTTATTAAAACCTTTTTGTTTCCAACACTACCACAGTAGCCATCTTGCTGATTTTATGCCTTCTAAGGTAGCTGAGCTGTCTTGGGTGTAAATAGAGAGACCTGGCTTGAGGAGACCCATATTTCATGACAATTGCAAAATATTTATTTAAATGCAACTATTTTTTAGATGACATAATATTTTTTTAAATATATTGAAAAAATTTCAAGTTTTAAACATAGGTTTTCATTTATATACACATATTATTCTTTAGTTTACTGTCAGTTCTTAGGGGACTGACATATTCAAATTCAGCATAGAGGCCTGGCTTCTTAAATCCTACCATAAAGGCTTCTTTTACATAAAAATGAGGAGTTAAATTGTGCTGTCAGATATGCTGATGGAAGCTTGTTGACATCAGTGGGATGGCACCAGAAGGGCCTGGCACTGCTTTTGTTCCCTGAATTCAACAGCCCCTAGGAGTGTGCAGCTCTTTGCAATATGAGGATGGTTTTCTCTGTCAAATTCAATAATTCAGATGATTTGAACTTAAATGAACAGCATGTAGGGAATTTACTGCAGATGCTTAGACTACTGGAAGGAACCCTGTGGCACAAAAGTTTCTTTTGCTGTACATTTTATTAGCAGCCTGTAGGTTGGAGGAAAATTTTTGTTGGTGTTTTTCTTTGTCAGCTGCTCATGGACCCAAAGGTGTATTTCTTTATTGGGCCACAAGGTTAATGAATTTTTGCTGCCTTTGTATTTCTATTTCATGGCAATGAAAACTTTCAGTCAGGACAAAAAAAAATTGGACAAAAACTAAGCAAGTCTCAGTATTTTGGCACTGGAATTTCCTTAGACAGTATTTTCCCAATTTTTATAATAGAAATACAAATAAAATTACTCCTACTGAGCTTGTATATATGTTTGCAAAGGGTTGTGTAGACTGGTGCAATCTTTCCTCAACTGTTTTCCTTCAATGTGTCTCTTGTTTGAGTTCATTTATGTCAACATCCAGCAATTTTGCACAAGCTCTGTAACATCCCTGCCTTTCTAGACTACTTAGGTAACTCTGTGACCTGATAAACAGAGATCCACCAGAAATTTAGAAGCTGGAGTGCTGGGTTGGTATAGAGCAGTAAGGAAAGCTTGGAGAATTGGAAATAATACTTAAAATTTATCTTCTTCCAACTGCTTCTTTAATTGCAAGGCCTGCAATCCAATTTCCAATCTGACAAAGGGCATCCTGGGGGTTTTAGCACAGGGGCTGGGGAGCAATTACTCAGTCAGCTTTTTATTACTCAATTTGTGACAGCCTGGAAGGGCCCCATTTGCCAGGCAGACTCCTGCTGTGCTGGGAAAATTTTCCTATGGAAAACAAACTGGAGCTGATGGGTAAACTGGGAGGAGTGAACTACTAACCCAATTGCATTTGGAATTGCTGCTCCCAGAGTTAACAGGAGAAATTCCACCTATCAAGTTTGCACATTTTAAGAGACTGCAATTCTTGCTTTAAGAAGGTGTCTTTAAGACTGAACCCTAAAAATTTGCCTGCCTGAGCTTCAAGCTGGTAATGCAAATACCATTCAAAACCTGACAGGCTTAGCTTAATGGCATCTTAATTTAATATACAGATGTCTAAAGACACGTCAGCTGAGATACTCTTTGTCCCTAAGTGTTTGGATGCTGAGTGCTTGCATAAAATTAAAAAAATAAAAGAAAAATTAATGGAAGAAAAATCTATCCAAGGATGTCTTTGCAACACAGACTGCTGGAAATTGGAGTGTTTGGGGAAAGTATCTCTGGACAGTTATTTTGCTCATGCACTTGTCTTCAGGTGTCTACTACTGGCCATTTTATGAAATTGTATAAAATGGACCAATGCCATATCACAGAATGACAGAAACATTTTGGTTGGGAAAAAACCTCCAAGATATCAAGTTCAAATTTTGACCAAACACCACCTTGTCAGCTAAACCATGGCACTGAATGCCACATCCAGTCATTTCTTAAACACCTCAAGGGGTCGGTGACTCCATCACCTCCCTGGGCAGCCCCTTCCAATGCTTAGGAACCCTCTCCATGAAGAATTTCTTCCTGGGGTGTTGCATTTGGAGGGCACCCCCATGGCAGGGAGGAATGATGCATCTGACTCCATGTTCTCAGAAGGCTAATTTATTACTTTATTATACCATGTTATAGTAAAGATTACTATACTAAAGAATACAGCAAGGATATTTATAGAAGGTTAATAAGATAATAATGAAAACTCGTGACGCTCTCCAGAGTCCCAACACAGCTTGGCCCTGATTGGCCAAAGAGTGAAAACAACTCCCAGCAGAATCCAATGGAACAATCACCTGTGGGTGAACAATCTCCAAACACATTGCACATGAGCACAGCACAGGAGAAGCAAATGAGATAAGAATTGTTTTCCTTTTCTCTGAGGCTTTTCAGCCTCCCAGGAGAAAAACCCTGGGTGAAGGGATTTTTTCAGAGCATGTGAATGCCACACTGGTGTTTAACCTGAATGCCCCCTGACAGAAGAATATAGAAGGTATCATAATCTCTTCCAAAAGTGAGTTCTGTACTGGACCCACTGAACAGCTCTCCAAGGTCTGGAAGCAGCATTGCTCCCTTTATGCAGCACTAATATTTGATCAAACAAGCTCCCCAGGGGAAAGTGGAGGTCCATGCACAATCCCCATTCACCTATTTCTTATAAATAATAATGCAACCTGTGCAAGTTTCAGATTTATATCAGTTCTGGGCACTTCAGTTAGTTATGCTGTATTAAACCATCACACATACACCTATTTAAAAATTAAACAAGCAGAATAAGCTTGTGTGCACTGTGCACAACTGCACTTCTCTAATCTTTTTATCTTGAATCTGCAGAACAGACTTTTTTCCTTTCATTTTTAAGAAACTGCCATCATATCTATTACTGTTATGGATGACTTCTCCTTAAAAACAAATTGAATGCAAGAGTTCAAGCTAGAAAATTGTATTTTGGCTGAATGGGAGAGTCTTGTTCTTTAGAGGCAGATCATTAAGACAGCAATGGCTTGAGGATGTATCTGTAAAAGACATATTGATTTTTAATAAATATAATGCACCAGTCACTTTGTAATAGCAAAGACACATGCAGCACAGTGCAGGCCTTCTGCTCTTTCTAAATGCATTCATATATATGTACTGACATATTTATGTTTATAAACCAATAGGGGTACCTTGCACAAAGCAAAAAGGGCATGAGAAATATATGTACACATAGACACATATATCAAATAATGTACTTATACATGAAAGGCCAGCTTGCCATCTCTTTTCCCTTCCTGTTCTTTAGAACTATTTTCAAACATCATCTTTTCTTTCTGAGACGGAGAGGATTTCAGGAGTGTTGATATATCAGATATTTCAGAAGATAGTTCAATAAAAGGGGAGTAAGGACAGTGCTGCAAAAATCTCAATAACTCTTTATAACTTTTTCTATGCTATTGCTTTACCTTACACAATTGTTGTGAACAAACAAATAATCTGCCTGCAAACCAATCACCCCTGAAAACCAAAAGCCAGTTTATGTATTTATTTCATTAGCACATCTATGTCCACGAATCCATAAAAATGGGGTTTGAGGATCAAAATAAATTTTTATGGCTTGTCCAGAGAACAGACTAGGGAAGTATAGAAGGAATTTAAATCATAACATTTCTTACATCACTTAGAATAACATTTTAACTAATAATAATATTTTAATGCAGATCCTGGTGCTACTGAGTGGACAGAAAGTAATTATATTAGTCTTGAAAATCACAAGTTTGATGCAGGGAAAGATATTGCTGGCTTGGGCTTGTTTTTAACTTTAGATATTATTGCTTGGGGAAAGAACATGGAGAGAGGGGAGTGAGCTGCAAACCACTGGACAGCAGTGAGGGATCAAGAACTAAAAACTGCTGCTGCAAATGTCTTGGGTGAGTGAAATGAATCTTTCCAGACCTTGGAAGATAAAGTGTCCTGGTCTCTTTTAGTAGCTGGATACTACATTTTATGGATATTTTCCATGAACAGACCAGAGTTATCTAAAAGCTTTTATTTGGTCCTGTGGTCCAAATTTCTTTTAGGAATAAAAATAAAAACATTAGGAAGAAATGTGTAATGTTCAGCTACCATCTCATGTGGTGGACATCAGCCTTCATGACCTAATAAAAGTGAAAAAGGGAAGGGAAGAAAGAGAGGACAGAGAGCTTTGCTCTGAGTTTGTTTCAGTTTTTAATAATCCAAAGGAATATCCTTTAATTACTTCACACTGTGAGCAATCATTATGTCCCATATGATGTCACCTGGATTCAGCATAGCTGATAATGACAATATGTCTGTAGTAAATAAGGGAAAGGTGGCATATTATTCTCTAAGAGATTAGTATTCAATTTGCAAGCTGCATTCTATATGGAAAAGACTGTGTCATTTAAGATTAAGTACCTTTTTGTTTGTTACCATAACAGATGTTTCTAAAACCTATTAAAAAGAATCATAGTGCTGTTTTTGCCTAATAGCAAAAAAAAAAAAAGAAGAAAAAAAATCAGTACCTTATCACTACAATTTACCCTTAGAAACTTTCATTAAAGTACTTTAAATCCACTTTTATTTTCTCCCAACTACTCGTTTTAATTTTTTTTCAGAACTTCCATCCACAGGTTATTTGGATTATCAATGTCATTGGTAACAGTTTTCCCTGACTGCTCTTCCAATATGAAAATATTATTGCCTGTGGGTTCCTGTGTTAAAAGAGCTGAGAGACTCCTGAGAGATGTCCCTGTTCTCACTGCTGAGCTGCAGAGAAGCCACAAAAACAACAATGTTAATGGTTTTCCATGTGAAGAGAAATGTTAAAAATGTCAAGGAAACTTGAAAGTGGTAATTTCCAGTCACTTGTTCTTTTATGAGTGTGCACTAAATATCCATGTCTGCAGAGATATTGAGTATTTCTATTTCATGGCAATGAAAACTTTCAGTCAGGACAAAAAAAAATTGGACAAAAACTAAGCAAGTCTCAGTATTTTGGCACTGGAATTTCCTTAGACAGTATTTTCCCAATTTTTATAATAGAAATACAAATAAAATTACTCCTACTGAGCTTGTGTATATGTTTGCAAAGGGTTGTGTAGACTGGTGCAATCTTTCCTCAACTGTTTTCCTTCAATGTGTCTCTTGTTTGAGTTCATTTATGTCAACATCCAGCAATTTTGCACAAGCTCTGTAACATCCCTGCCTTTCTAGACTACTTAGGTGACTCTGTGACCTGATAAACAGAGATCCACCTTGAAACTTGAAAGTGGTAATTTCCAGTCACTTGTTCTTTTATGAGTGTGCACTAAATATCCAGGTCTGCAGAGATATTGAGTACTCACACTTTGAATGTATTTGAATGTCTCATCTGTCATTTTGACACTGCTGAGATGCTGTCAAGTCCATGATAACCAGATATCTCACTGGTCTTCAGCCAAAAACCTTCATGTTGATGGTGGCAGTGACTCTGACCCTACTGCAAACTGGAGATGTGGAGTCTCTCTCTTGCATTCCTGGGGCAAAATAATCTGAATTCAGCTCTGTTTTAGGTGGCATCCTGCACTGCACAGCCCATGGGCACACATATTTTATCAAAGCAGGTGAGGAGAAAGGCTGTACAAGGATTTGTGCCTCACATGAGCATTAATTTACTTGGCCACTTCTCCTGACCCTCCCAGTTGTGCCTACCAGACTTTAAGTACAATTCTTCATTCTTATTTGCCTAAATGAAAGCATGGATTTGTCAACTCCTTATCAATATTTTTATAATTTTTTGTTATCCTCAATGTCCTGCTAAATCTTCTTGAGGTTTATGGTATGTTATTTGGCAAATAAGGAATGCAGAAATGTTGGCTAAGGGTTCTAGGGCTGTGATGTGGAAGAATGATTAGCTGGAAAACAAGATTCTGGTTTGATGGCTCTAAAAGCATTTGAGGTTGTAGCTCTCAGAAGGAGGAAAAGCTTGAACTGTTTGATGTCAGAACACAGGTAAGTGGTTTGGGAAATTCAGAAGAATAAAAAGCATTGAAATCCACCATTCTGCTTTTTGTAAAGTATTATTGAAATTTTTTTAGATGCAGGCATCTGTTGGAACAGAAAGTTGGCTACCAAACATTCAATTTTTCACATCATCCTTCCAGAACATTAGTATTAAAAAAAAAAAAAAAAAAAAAAAAGGAGGAGATAAGTGGTAGTGCTCTAATATAGAAAAGTAGGCTATATGAAAAAGACTTAATCCTCCAAATTGTTGAACACTCTGGCTAAATTCCACTTAAATTTCCATTAAATCCTTGAACTCTGAATTAAAAGATTTAGCGCATATGAGCCAAAGTATGTAGGACACTTTGGGCATAAAAGGATCAAATAACAAGAAATAGCAGGAAAAGACAAATCCTGAAACAGAAAATCATGCTTTGACTGTAGTTTTCTGAACTCCATTCACAAATAACTTAAGACTCATTCAAAGCCTCATTAAAGCTTAGCCCAACTCTCAGAGCTTTCCAGAGCTTTTCTGAACCATGTCCCACAGCCTGAAGACCTAGCAGGAGCAGGGATGTAATGCATTTTCCAACTGGAAAAAAGGAATTACTTCACTTTGGCTAAAGATTCTCTTTAGAACACCACTCATTTAGAAATCTGCTTTTGAGACCAAAGCAGAGTACGTCTGTGTGCTTATTTATTAAGATTTTAAAGGATTAAGTAAAAAACCAACCAACAAACCAACCAACCCAAAAAAAAAAAAAAAAACCAAAAAACTATAGTTAGACTCCACTTGGGAAAAGAGGGAAGAAAAAAAGGAAATATATTTATTTTTATTATTACTTGTTAGAGTAATTTCAAGCTTTTCACCCAAACCCCAAATGAAGACTCTGCCAGACTTTAGAACTCTGAAATGCCAGATGAGAAAATGACAAACCCCCCACAATCTGGGGCTGTGGAATTCCTTTCTAAATCCCTTTCCTGCCAGCTGTCTGTCACCTGAAGGAGTCACACACTGTGCCTGCTGCTCAGGGCGATGCCAAATGATCTGCAATTACAGCGTGCTTAACCTGGAATCTGCTGACACCTCTGAGCTCTGCAGAAGGCAACTTTCAGGTTTAGCAAATCCTTTACCTTCCAGGAAGATTTTCACACCAGAGGAGGATCATTGGGCTGCGGATGTACAAAATTACCCGTTTTGCCAGGGCACTGACGCTGTGCCAAATTTTCCTTTTCTCTGAGCTGCACTGGAGTAGGAAAATGTGAGAAAGGGAATCCAATTTCTTTGTCCTAAGAGGACACCAGGAGCCTCTCATCGCCTTTGGTGACATGGGGGTGTCAGTTGTGGGTTTAAAATTCTCGTCCGAAGCACAGGACAAAATCTGGGTGCATTGAGACTCTTCATGAACAGGCTGAGTGAAAAGCTGCAGAAACGAGCCAGGAGGAAAATGTGGAGGACAGCAAAGATTGCTGCCTAACTGAATGAACCAAACAAGGACATTCCCCATGGAATACGGCGACATTTTTCTGTTCCAGAAGAATTTGTCACAGAATTGTTTTCTTTTCTGACATTTTCCCCTCTGTAAAATAGTTATACGGCTTTTTCACAGCGCAAAGATAGAAATTCTTCATGATGAGCTGACATTTTAGATGCAGCTCAAACTGCTGCAGTGCCAGGGATTTCCAGGAATAGCAGAGACCTGTGGGTGCTCACATTTTGCAAAATTTCCTCAGAAGGCTTGGTGTTTTCATCCTGCAGATGAATTTATCTAATTATCCTTCTTAAATTATTGTTTGCTTTTCTTTGGTTTTGCCCTGTTCTCATTTGTGCTCAAAGGAATGAGTAATACTTAAAAAAAGAAAAAAACAAAACAAAACCCAGCCACGATTGGCCAGGTTTAATTCTAAATCTACCTAGGATAAATATGTGAATTTCTAGGAAAACTGAAACATGACCTTTCATGTTGCTGTGGGTTTTCTTAAGGATTAAGGCAATAAAAGTCATCAAAGTGTTCTGAGGTAGACCTTCACATCTATTTGCCCAGGGGAGAGTAGAATACACACGATGTTGCTCTGATATCTGGGATGAAATCTTCACAGAGAAATATTAAAGGATGAAAAACAAATGTTATTTTAACTGTCAGATTGATCTTCTCAATAGCTGTAATTAATCACAGTTACTGCTGTAAAGACACTGAGAGCTCTCTCTTAAAGAGGTCAGATGGTAATGAAACAAAGTTATTCTCTCGTGTTCCTTTCAGAAATTGCCAGCAAACATAAATGTGTATGAGCTGTCATCCAGATGAGCTTTTCAGGACTTAATAACCCATTTAAAACTATCAGTGCTGGCAAAGCAAAATCATAAAAGACCTTTGAACTCTGCAAGGATGTTTCCTCTTTGAGCAATTTAGCCTTTGCATATGGATGGCTCAGAGCCATATGCACAGAATAACATTTCACCACAGGATGTCATCTTGGATATGAGGAGAATGAAAGAATTAATCTCTTATTTGAGTCTGTGCTGCTTGTTTGGATTGCTGCAAGAGATGTAACGTGATACTTTAAAAAACTGTAGGCAGAGGGCAGTATGACACATCAATAAAGGAGATTTTCATGAGGGGATTGCTGGTAGAAAACCACTGGCACGACAAACTTTGTACTTCTTGGGTGTGGCAAAGCAATTCCAAGTAATCACTCTCACAGTCCTAAAATATAAAGTGTTTCAACCTTTATCTGGCCTGGAGTTCAGTTCAGAATATTTTTACTGTGTCTTGCAATATGAACGATTACTAGAATCACTAGAGCTGGTCGTTTCTGGAATTTAGTAGAAACAATTCAGCAAGTTAGGTTATTGTTCAGCAAAAATTAAGGTTATCACCCAAAATACTCTGTCAACCTAAAGGTATTTGCATCTTGTTCATGGTGATTATCAGAATAACCCCAAGAAATACTTAGGCAATCTTCATGTCAGGAAAACAAAGGGGTTATAGAAATTCAAGAAATACTGGAGTTAGTTTTGCTCTCCCCTTTTTGTCTCTGGTGGGTAAACTGAGCACTGGCTGACTGAAATAACAAATTACAACGATATTTCTTTAGGCCTTGTCACATGTACATTTCTGAGTCCTTATTTGTATGGAAAAACACAGCCTTGGTGTTTTAAAGTTGATCTTTTTTCCCCCCAGAACTATTAAATTTGTCAAATGTACTTTTTACCTTGATTTATCTCCCGTTTATAGGAAATTATCTGCTGGGAAAAGGAGCAGATGTCACATTAAATAACAGACTGGCCATAGCACCAAAAGATACCTTTCCCAACCCTTTAAGTGCAGCAGGGCCATTGCTGATTGCTGCAATCATATGGGAAGAGTTTTCCAAGTTATCAGTTGCTTCTGGAGATTGCAATCTCTCCATGCTTTTGAAATCTTATTTAAAGGGTAGACTAAGGGAAATATTATTTTTTCCTTAGAGAAAATATGTATTAATCTGTGAGCAACAGTGCATTATATTTTAATAATTTAATTCTTGCTTTCAAGAGTGACAGCAGCCTAGGAATTTGCCAGATCCTGTTTTTTTCCTTTGAAAGTTCTTCCCATCAAACTACACATGCATAAAAATCATAGGTTGCCTCTTGCTGACAGTGCAATGCTACCTTTTCATTTTAAAAGACAAAGGTCAGTTCTAAATGTTTGTTACACTCAGGCAGATTTTCTCTGCTGTATTCTGCTTTCTGAATTCCTGCTGTCAAGAGAAGAGGACAGGTTTCACTTTTTTTTTTGTGTTTGTGTGAGCTGAAAATCACTGCTTTATATATATCTAGCATGACTTCTTGTGAAAGGAGACAAGGTATAGAACTATTTTTCCTCCACAGATCTGACAAGGCCAGCATTTCATAGGTTTACAAGCACAAAAGTTTTTCTAAAAAAAAAAGCAACCTATAAAAATAATATATAATAGAAAGAGTGAAGGAAACAATATTGCAAAGCTGGAAGTACATCAAAATTGTAGTAAAAAAATGCTTTTGACAGACTACATAAAGTGCTGTTGGCAGGTTACCGAGTGATTCGTGTCATAAAAAGTAAAGTTGATCAATGGCAGGTAGAAGATCTGTGGATGTGATAGCATGACATAATTTTTTCAAACTTGCAGAATATAAAGCCCTGTACTGGCCAGCCAAGTTTATACCTATATTGTCCTCTCCCCATTTGAACCCGGGGATAAAATGTGCTACATGAAATACTGGAGAGCCTGCACTGGCTGGTTATCCAGGCTGGAACTGGATCTAATTCCAGTCTATCTCCATCTTCTTCCATCCATCTCCATCCTGCCATTGCAAAATGAGAAATTCATAAAAGAATATTCAATGTGGGGCTGTGTGGCTGGTCCCAGGAGAACAAGGAATTATCAGGACTTTACAAAACTTTTTTACAAAAGCAAAAAACTGGATGGAGAAGATAGGGACAGTCATGTTCCTGCTTCTGTACCTACAACCTTCAGCCTGGAAAGAAGGAAGAGCAGGAATCACCAATTTTAGGCATTTTGAGCAGAATGTAGGGCTAATAAGGGAACTCTGGAGAGCAAGCGACACCTCTCTGAAGAGATCATGGTTTACACTTCCCCTGCCCCTCATAATTTGTATGAAGTCTTTGTTTAATTTTAATTTTAGGTAATGAGGATTCACAATGCTTATTGGGATTCTTTTCTTTTTTTTTTTGTTTTTTTGTTTGTTTCTTTGTGTTTTGTTTTTGTTTTTGTCTTTTTTTTATTGTTTTTTGGGTTTTTTTAGTTTTTGGGGTTTTTTGTTATTTAATGCAGTTTCAGCTGAGTGAGTCCCTTTCCCAGGTCAGTCAGCTCATGGGCCTGTCTAAAAATCTGAAATCACAGCCAGAGGGCTGTCTACCAGCAATCCAGGTAGGATTGCACTGGGATTCAATGGACAGTCATTTGAAGCTGCTGCCTCTCCAGTTATCTCATACCCTCAACCACAGCTAAATCCAGGGGCAGCCAGAGATAAAACCAATTCATGTTCATGTGACTATCAGCTGAACTTCTTCTGGAGTTGGAGTAAAGTCTTTGGGCGTGTTATTTCTTGATTTTTTAAAATTATTTTCTGATATTTGATCTATCCATGTTAGTTTTAAAGATTGTGATTCAAAGATTTAATTCTCTGGGTAATTATGTCCTTTTATGTAAAGTAATATTCTGCTCTAGAAGCACTTTGCACTTACTTTTCACTGAAGTGAATACAAATTGAAAGCCTCTGCATTTGATGTTTGCAAGCTGTTGATTATAGATTAGAGACAGAAAGGAGGAAACCTGTTTCCTAAACAATGAAACTCAGAGAACACCTATTCATGTATGAAAACAAAAAGGACATAAAGCTTGCAAGAGTAACCATCTTCCTTGTGCAATTTGTAAGAAACATGTGCAGTCAGATAACATGAACAGATGAAGGGACAAGCCAATCATCCTGTGTTTAATTGTCCATGCTATAATGCAATAAATCTGTATTCCAAGGAAAGCTTTGGAATGAGATCACTGAATGTATTTCAGAGTTCTGAAATTATTATTGATTCAAGGATGTTTTGTCTGAATTGTACATATGCAAAGCACAGTTCACACTGGAAAGGGCCCGAGTGTGATATAATAATCTGCAGAATGCCATCAATAACAGCATTTGAGGCCACCCTCCCCTAACTGAGAAGATGTGTCACATTTGCAGTCAGACTATTTATTATGCAGACAGACATATTGCTTCCCTTTTTTAGCTGGATGAAGGGGACCTTCCCTTCCTGTTAGGCATCTGGTGATAAATGCTGCTGTGATGTAATTCTTTATATCTCCATGTCACTGCAGTTTGTATGCATTTGGCTTCACACAGAAGTATTAGAGCAGGCCTTTAAATCCAAAATCATCAATTGGGATGGGTATTTCCTAAATCAAGCACCAACGTGGACTGTATTCATTTCTTGTTGAGCTCCTCTCCCAACCACATACCTGTTTGTGGCACTCACTTCATGGTAAATATGTATGGAATTGTCTTGGTTTGAAAAGCCAGGTGTCTGCTAAGGAAGGCAGGAGCCTCCCTTGAAATGGAAAATGTAAACACCCTCCCTTTGAATTGTTATAATTTTTAAATTAAGAGGCTCTCAGGTAAAGATATGGGAGCAGGAATAACAGTTCTTCATTAGGGAAAAAAATAAAAATAAAATAAAAATTCAGTGATACAAAACAACCCTGCCAGAGTCAGACCCTGCCCTGCCCCCTGTGTGCCAGGGGGTGTCCCAGCCCCATCCATGGGGGCTCAGCCCTCCTGCAGTGCCAGCTGTGGCTCTGCTGCAGCAGGGATCCTGCACAAGGGGGGAGTTTTCCTCTGCAGCTCCAGGGCTGCTGCAGATGGGCCTGGGCTCCCTCTGGCCATGCAGGGCAGCAGAAAGCTGCTCCTCTGCAATGCAGGGGCAAAGGCTGCTGGGGTGTCCCAAAGCTCAGATTGGATCCAGGCAGGAATGCTTGGCTCCTCCCCTGGGCGGAGCATCTCCCCATGGGATGCTGGAATTGGATCGGCCATGCAGGGACACTCACTGGCCATGGACAGAAGATAATTAATAATTAATGGCCCATGAAGAGCAGACATCTCCTGGAGGGAGGATTGGCTGTGGGAGAGATAAAGAAAACTGCCCAATGAACAGAAGAGAACTGCCCCACCTCTGACAGATGGCAGTATATCACATACCCCAAGCCACATTTTGAATTTCCTACCTAAGACATCTGTATATGACTTTCAGTCAGAGATCCAAGACCCAAAGTAATCACCATTATCCCTGCAGTTATTCCAAGTGCTTGTCACTTTTCCACATTTTCCAGGGTCTGTCCATTCTTGTTTCCCTGGGCTCTCCCTCTGTCACCTGGGATTCTTTCTCTCTTGTTTTAAGAAGCACCCCTGGTCTTTGGAGTGTATTTTACCACTGCCCACTATGTGTTAGATCAATCCTCTCAACTCAGCTCACACAGGCAATCAATCAACAATCCAATGGCAATAACTTTTCATCACTGCTGACCCAAGCTACATCACAAATGGTTATTTCGTGATGCTTCAGGACTTATTACTGACATCCTGAAATATGCAGCCTTCTTGAAATTGTTGTGTGCATCACTGTGAAGGTAATTTCTTTTTCACCATGGTTATATATGCCAAAATTCTTGTAAAGAAAAGGTTACCTCTGGAACTGGACAGAAATTATCTTAGAATGATGTGCATTGAAGAAGGAAATTTTCCATTCAAATAGTTGACAACAGCTAAAAACATTTAAGAAAATGTCACTGTAATCATGTTATAAAATAACCCCCAACTATTTCATTGAGTTGTGTCTGTGGTGGGTGAATGCTTTCTGCCAAATTGATCAAAGTGCTTTGGTTTGACTTAATAGCACAGTTTATGTCACAAACAAGTCTGTGAGTTTTTCTTTTCACAAAACTCTAATATCTCCCACACTTCTAGATTGGTATGGGAAAAACTGTGTTATCTTCCCGAAGGAATGAATTTTCAAGGTGAAAATCTGAAACTGTGTGGAATTACAGAAAAAAAAAAAAAAAAAAAAAAACCAAAAAAAAACCCCAAGCAACAATAATTATCCCACTGCAGATGTGATTACCACAGTATCTTGTTTGGTCTCCCCTCATATACATAGTCTTCTCAACTGCTCAAGGATTCCATGTCCTATAACAATATGGTTTTAGCAAATCTTTGAGTAGAATTTTTACTTACACCTTTCTCAGCCAGAGCACTTTCCTCTGGCTGATCTTTACCTTCCACTGATCCTTCCTTTCTGTATCTTTTACACTACTCTATTTTTAAGTGTTATCTATAATTTTACAGTGTAGACCCAAATGGCATATCTGTTGTTTTAAGGATTTAGTAAATAAATGTTTTGTGTTGATTATAAGAATAAGTGCTGCTCTGACAAAAGCATATACTGTGTAATGCTGTGATTTATTCTGTGATATGATGAAAAAGGGAAAGCAAAAACCAGGCTGCACATAAATAAACCAATCATTAACTTGTAATTAATATAACCATTATAGTTTGGCAATACATTGAATATCAGAAATACATAAACAGAAAAACATAGCATAAATACATAACATAATAATGTACATAAAAATGTGTAGCAATTAATAGAAGATCATTTGGTTGGGGATCAGCATTTCAGAATTAAACTCCAGTGTAAGTGGGCAATGCAGAACTGCCACCAGCAAACTACAAAAATCCCATTTGAGCTTCATTGGTTTCAGATGTATTTGAAATGACAGGAATTGGCTGCCTCCTGGCCTAACGAGCAGAACAACAAATTACATGCCAGCTCATTTTAAACAAAGGAAAGGGCATCTTTACCTTAAAGAGGGAGATTAAAAGTTTCCAAGTGCACTACAGACAAGTGCCTGCTGCCTGAAAGAGGAGTGGGGTTTATTGTTAAATGTTTTATTTGCCAATTTGCTGTGCCAGCCGGGACTGGTAGTGCTGGCTCTGGGTGGGTTATGCAGAGCAGCTCCCAGCTCATGGTCATTTATGTGAATGCAAAATCAGAGCATGATGGAAGCAATCACCATTTCCTGAGCTTCCAGCTACTGTTTGTATTTCAATCATGAGCATGCTTTGCTGGAATTTTTGCTTTCTTGCCAAGGGATTTTAGACAAATGGTAAATTTGATGTAAATCACTGTGGCTTGCCAAATACTGAAGAAAGTTATCACTCATAGAAGTGGAAAATAAATTATGGGAAGTTTTTTCGTTTCTATGATCTATGGAGCTGAGGGCTTTCTCTCATGTGATAAAAGAATTTTTTGAAACAGATCTTATTCCAGAGGAATCATTTAATATCTTGTGAATGAGTTGAATTTCCTACACAGGGCTGGTAGATATTCCAGTCCATGTGGCACTTATCACCAAGGAAAACCAAGATGTTTCATGCCAGCAATGTCAGAAAAGAGTCAGGAAAGCAGGAAAAAATTGTAGACTTGGAGAGTTTAATCTTCCCTAAGTCTCATTTTTCTTGAAGCAGTCTCTCATCAGTAATGTAATAGAAATAATAATAGTGTATTCTTCTGCATGTATATAAATATAGTGGGACAGAGAATGTAGGTGTTTATGTTGCTGTAGGATTTTAATTTTATGTTTTCGTTCTTCAAATCTTCCTTTATTTTCTCACAAGGAAAGTATTTACATTATTTCTTAATTGCTAATATCGTGCTCTTGAAAACAACTCCTTTTCTATTTCTTCCAATGTTTTTACTTACAAAACCGAACCTGTCATACTGGAAAAAAAAAATAAAAAAGAAAAAAGAAAAAGCTTGTTGTCAAAATATTTTCAGCTGTGTTATGAGAGAAAGAAAGATGAGGAAATAACCTTTCCTTTTCCTTTCCTTTCCTTTCCTTTCCTTTCCTTTCCTTTCCTTTCCTTTCCTTTCCTTTCCTTTCCTTTCCTTTCCTTTCCTTTCCTTTCCTTTTCCTTTCCTTTCCTTTCCTTTCCTTTCCTTTCCTTTCCTTTCCTTTCCTTTCCTTTCCTTTCCTTTCCTTTCCTTTCCTTTCCTTTCCTTTCCTTTCCTTTCCTTTCCTTTCCTTTCCTTTCCTTTCCTTTCCTTTCCTTTCCTGTTGCTGATTTTTCCTACTCTCTAACTCAGAGTCTTATTTCCCTTACCTATCACTCAGTGATCCACAAAAATATTGTTAAGGTGAATTGCCCTTGCCAATCAAACTGCATTTGGGCAGGAGGTAAAATGGGAAGGAACTAAGGCAGGAAAACACCTGCAAGAGAAAACTGTGGCGCCACAGACCCATCTCTTTTCCCAGGTGGTGCCAAGGATTCAGTTGATTTCTAGGAAAAGCATCATCCTTGGATTCCCATGGCCTGGTGAGCACCTTGCACCTCTCAAGAACAATACAAAAAGAGCTGATAGCAATCTATTGGTGGATCACAGGAAAAATTACAGGAGGAAAAACCATAAAGACCAGTACTCCGTCAATTTCTGGTTTTTAGTGAATCATTCCACTGAGGCATCTAAGGAGAAGATTTGTGATTTTTTTTTCCTGTTAATATTAAAAAAAATTACAGTGTCATAAAAATCTGAGGCTATTTGTAATGCCTCAATTGCACTGTGAATACTTTCTTTGATAACTAAAGCAGACAAATATATTTTAGGTTATGTGCCTCCAATTGCTATGATATTTATGGAAACAGTACATAGAGAAATCTGAACCTGTCCTCCTAGCAGTTTATTTTCCTAACATTTAGAACAATCTTAGAAATTTTTATGTTACGTTTTCATGTCTGATTCTAAGTTTTCCTGAATATATTAATCCTGTTGTGATATGAATCACTTGTAACAAGAACCAAGTACCTAAATTTCAGTACAGAGGAGGCAAAGCCAAAGTGAACACACACATATGCTCCTTCAAACAAAATTATTGATTGATGTTTTCTTGTGCAGAAGCTTCAGTGACAGCTTGTGTCAGAGGAAAAACCATGCTCACACCAGTACAAAGTGTGTTTGTTAATGACTTTTAACTCTTCTTATGTCAATGTGCTATCTAGAGGTAACGAAATATGTTTGTGGCTAAAATATCTAATCAAAGAACAAATGCTGCCATGTGATTTTCAGGGACTATGTTTGACATTGGATTAATGCTAAACAACTGAGCCACTTTTGCTCAATCCATCCTTTGAAGAGCTGATCATCATTTCAAAGCCTACACCATGTTAATTCAAAAGGGCTGTTGATGAGCATGTTTTGAATAAGTGTTATCAAACGTTCACAAGGGATTAATTCCACAGGAAAGCAGTGATCAATCAGACATCAATTCCCTTACCCCACATTTTTGCTACAGATGGTGACAAACAATCCCTCTACAGATTACTAATACAGTCAGTGAATATGAACCCTGAATTCCAGGTATTGATAAAATTATTTATAGCAGATTCACCAGCCATTAGGTTACACAGGGGAAATTAATCGCATTCAATAATACTCAGCTTCATACTTTTGCCAGTGAATATGTGCTGGAGTGGAGTGCAATCATCAGGAAAAATTCAGTAGAAGATGCAGATTTTGCTTTTCCAGTCCTTTCTGTTTCCATACGTAGTCCTGCTCCAAAAACATGGAAATTACAGCAGGTCAGTTTGGTCCTGGATCACCAAGGTATGGATTCATCCCATTAATCCTACCCAGGACGCCTTCACATCTGGAATCCCATTAAAATAAATGGAATTAACGCATTATTGTAGGTACAGCCAAATGCCCCATCCCAGAGGTGTCCAAGGCCAGGCTGGATGGGGCTTGGAGCAACCTGGGGTAGTGGAAGGGGTCCCTGGCCATGGCAGGGGATAGAATGAGATGGTATTAAGGTGTCTTCCAACCCAAACCATTCTGTGGTTCCTTGGTTTGGAGTTATCAGGAGTGATCTATCAGAAACAGTTTTACTTTTCAATTTAACAAATCCCTCTCATGGCCTTTTGTATTAAACAGATCAGGGTTTACAAGGTTTTACAACTCTACTTAGCATAGAGTTCCTTTACAGAAAAAGAATATTTAAGCAGAAATAATACTGATGTAAAATTGAAAGGTACACTGTGCAATCAACTCACAGATGAAGGCATTAAATATGATGTATGCACATAATACTTGATTCTGTGAACAGCAATCACAAAGCCAGGATTGAACTGCACCATCTCTGTGGTGAAAACAAGTCAGCTTTAAGAAAAGATGTTGTGACTATTTCTAAGTCCACAGGATGCCTTGTAAAGGCTGACCTAGAACAGAGACTGGACAGAGATAAAGAATAAAGCAGGGATTTATTAAAAGGATCTCCTCAATGGATCCACCTTGGGCAGCACAAGAGCCCAGCCAGGGCTGCACCCAAGATGAACCAAAATGGTCACAAAATGTACAACTGGTCATGGGGTCTCTCAGTTTTATAGGTTCTGCTCCATTTGCGTCTTGGAGTTAATTATCCAGTTATAGCTTTAGCCCAGGCAGTCCCACCCTGCTTGTTTTTCTCTCTCCAGCCCACGGTGTTTGTGCTCTTGGCCTGAGATTTGGATCATTTGTCCTTGGTGCCCAGCTGGAGCAGGAATTGTTTAATTGTTTTTTTTCCCTGCTCTGTGCACAGAGCTCACCATCCCTTAATATGAAGCCCAAACCCACACACTAAAGCAGCACAAAATCTGAAAAATAGAAAAGGCAAAACCTGAGGCATCACAGAGACACAGTGAACCGCTCTGTCACTTGGGAACAAAATTCCCTGCTGAAATCAATATAAAAGTATCAGTGACCACAAAGCAACTCTCAGAAACACCAAGAGATGTCTTTTTGTGGATCTCAGCTGTTTAATGCGACCATGGGACAAGTCTCCCATTGAAAAGTGAATACTTTTACCTTGAGTTCCTTTGAAGGTGCATTTTTAATGAGAAAGAAGTGGTAACATATGTAAATGACACGAAGCAACTCTGCTTAATCTTGTCTGAGAGGGACTGAGCGTTCTTCAGACAGCACTGACTGCCGTGATTTGCTTCAAACATCTGCCCAAAATCCAGCAGCCTTTCAGTATGGGATGAGATGAATGATGCCTCCTCCTGCCTGTGCTAGGCAGAAGCGAAGTTGTTTAATTAACTCAGACAGACACTCTCTGTGCTTTGGGCTGAGATGGTGTGGCTGCTCAAAACACTTGTTTATTTTTAGACTGCTGCTTTATTCTAATGCTTATTATTTAAAGAAACTAAGTTTAAGCACAACTTACTTTACTTCTTCATTTATAAAAAATCCCTTTTTCCTTGGTCCTTTTACCTCCTCCCAAGACCTTCTCAGGGGAGGGTACGGATCATAGACAGTATAAAACTTCTGACACAAGAATTCGCTTCATCTAAAAGCAAATTTTTTTCAGGAATAAATTTAACAGCCACGAAGCTGCATCTCAGAGATCTGGAGTTTGAGAACAATACTTCCAATCAGCTAAATTATATGCTACCAAAATACAGACTTCACATGAAGGCATCTTGCAACCTTTTCTGGGTAATGATACTTTGGAGTAACCTTTCAAACATACTGACTGCATTATAAAGAAGGAGAAAAAAACCCCAGCACCAAGGAAAGTATGAAAAAATTGCTAAAAAATAGAAATTAATTCCTTTAAAGCAGAACTAATTCTGTACATTTGTTCAGAGTTAAATGCTTATACCCAAATACTCATTTTGGCAAAGTAGCTTTAATTACTATGTTAATTTTTGAGTAATTTTAAAGAAAAATATAGAACTCCTGGCTGTCTCAGATTCAAAATTTGTGTTAAAAAGAAAAGGCTTTTCAACAAAGCTTCCCTGTATCACTGTTTTAATTCAGCACAGTTATCTTAGAAATGAAAACATTCCTTTATATCCTTCTAATAGTTTTATTCAAATGGAAAGAGAAATCCATTTTAATATGTCATAGTTGGAAGCAGAGGTGAAATGGCAAGACAAATAATTCTCTTATGTGTATCTGTTTCCTTTAGCTTTCTGCATGAAACAAAGAAAAGCTGAAAAACTGAAAAACAAAATAGTGACTTATAAAAGCAATGTGCTACCTCACCAGGTCATACATCCATCACCTTTTTAAACAGAAAAAGATCTTTGCAGTCCAGAATACCAGCTTATTTGGAACTACATTCATCCTCTTCTCCTCAGTATTTTAAACATGAAGAGCTGCCAGCTTTGCCCATACCTACAGCCAGTTTTGATTTGCCTAAATTCTGTATTTACCTCCAGTTAATGCCCAGAGTCAAAGAGGATCACACTGGCTGAAGTCTCTGTGATACACTGGGCTCTACAGCCCTGCACTGCTGAAATCCAAGGTTATCCAAGGAAATGAGAGATCCTCCTCACTGCAGGGAATGTTTTCCCATCCCCACAAATGTGAGCTCATAGGAAAAAAAACCCAAAAAACTGTGGTATTTTCGGGGTCCTCCATGGCAGGAAGGAAATAACGAATCTGACTCCATGTTCTCAGAAGGCTAATTTATTATTGTATTGTATTATATTGTATTACATTACATTACATTACATTATATTATATTATATTACATTACATTATATTATATTATATTATATTATATTATATTATATTATATTATATTATATTATATTATATTATATTATATTATATTATACTAAAACTATACTAAAAAAGAGAGAAAGGATACTTACAGAAGGCTTAACAAGATACTAATTAAAAACTCGTGACTGACTCCTCAGAGTCCGACACAGCTTGACAGTGATTGGTCATTAAGTTAAAACAATTCACAAGTTGGATAAACAATCTCCAAACCACATTCCAAAGCAGCAAGCCACAGGAGAAGCACATGAGATAACATTGTTTTCATTTTTCTCTGAGGCTTTCCAGCTTCCCAGGAGAAGAAATCCTGGCAAAGGGATTTTTCAGAAAATATGACAGTGACAAAAAAGGGTTATTTAGTATCAGCTACACCTCTGTGCTCACCCCGTCTCCCTTTGGAAAGCAGCTCTCTTGGGATCGAGTGCTGTATAATTTAATGATTGATTAGGGGTTTGGAAATTCTTGTGTCTGGTTCACCTGGCATTGCTCTGCCATGTGTATCATTACAGGATGGGTTAAGACTCTCATCTTTTCAACCAACACTTTCTTCTGAAGTTTCAGAACCATCCTCCAGATGCCTTTTTGCACATCAGTAATTTCTGTTCAGTGTATCTTAAAGACAACATTTAGTTTTCTAATTTATAAGAAGAGCTGTCCTTTGTCCTCAGTGCATAGGAAGAAAAAATGCCATTACCAGCAAAGTCAGTGAACACTTTCCATGGATCCCAAACACCTCCCCATCATAGCACAACATCTGTGTGCCTTGCACAGTGCAGGGAGGCTGCAGCAGAGTGCCCAGGGCATAGCAGAGCTGCTGCACAGAGACACAAACCACTTTTTTTGTTGTTGTTTTTGTCCACCTGCTCAATTAGCCTAATTTATCCTAATTCTCCCATTCCACACGTGTGGCATTCACATTCTCTGAAAAAATCCCTTCACCCAGGATTTTTCTCCTGGGAAGCTGAGAAGCCTCAGAGAAAAGGAAAACAATTCTTATCTCATTTGCTTCTCCTGTGTTGTGCTCATGTGGAATGTGTTTGGAGATTGTTCACCCACAGGTGATTGTTCCATTGGATTCTGCTGGGAGTTGTTTTCACTCTTTGGCCAATCAGGGCCAAGCTGTGTCAGGAGACTCTCTGGAGAGAGTCAGGAGTTTTCATTATTATCTTTTTAGCATTCAGTAAGTATCTTTCCTGTATTCTTTAATATAATATAGTATCATAAAATAATAAATTAGCCTTTTGAGAACATGGAGTCAGATTCATCATTCCTCCCTTTGCTGGGGCTTCCCTGCAAATACAATACATGTGTCCTTCAACCTTCTACAGTTACTGTAATTTCTCTATGTATGTGCAGCCTTTATATGTCCTAAACAGGTTTCTACTTTCTATACAAGTCAGAGATGTGAATTCTTCCTTCCCCACTTACTTTAATAGAAATCTCCTTTTATTTTGTGAAAGGCATGGAAAAACTTGTTGCTGAGCCTTGGCTTTAGTGTGAATGTTTCCTTTCCCTGTGCCCCTTGTGCAGCACAAAAATCAAATTCAAGACCAGAGGCATTGATGTGAAAATAAGATTTCATTCAGTTTCGCCATTTTAAATTTATTTTTTCCTTTTGTAAATTATGTGTCTGATTCCCTTACTTCCTTGCTGAACAATTGTTCACTGGGATATTTATTTTTTCCATTTTTTATGTCTTTTACAATTTTGACTTTTGCAGAGTAGTGGCTGTGTGAGAGCATGACACTGCGTAGCTGAGGATACTTTAGGTAAAATTAAAGTCACAATAGAACCTAATATACTACATTGATATCATAGGAGGGATAGTTTGGCTCTAAATAACCATCCTCTGTTGCCAAAAGAAATCCAGTTACTCTCTGTCTCCACACACTAGAATATTTTCTACAACTACTATATTTACTTTATGTTAATAAATGCTGTTGCCAGGGAAACAGCCCCTTTTCCCACTAATCAAGCTGTGTTTGAAAAGCAGAGATTGTAGTGATTAGAAACTTGTCCATGTGGATAGGAGACCCTGTCTTCCTCAGGCTGACTTATTTGATGCTCAGGTGAGGTACCTGGCCTCTTAAAGAATTCCTCAGGATTTGCCTTTTTTTTCACAAGGAAATATTCAATCCATCTTTTTTTCCAGTGGAAAAATTTTAATTCGTCTATTGCTAAATATCTAGCTTGATTACACTTTGCCTTGGTGTGCAGGCAGAAGAGTTCTTTCTGCAAAACTTGGGTGGCTTGACTGATGACTCTCCCACCTCAAAGGCATGTAACACTCACCCTAATTTCTCTGCATTCTTTCACAGGCAGAAAGAAACCCAAAAAGCTTTAGGAACCTTCCCTGAGAATAAAAAATATTGAGAATGATAAAAAAGAGGAAGACATTTTCTTAGCTGCTGAGGTGGCCAAGCTCACCACCTCTTTCTTTGTGTTTTCCTCATGGCTAACTCATAGATTTCATTGTTTAACTAAATATTACTATTATTGTTAATATTATTATAATCATCCAAGGGTTCTTTAGCTGGCGTGAGTGACTCAAGTACTCCCCAAGGGGACCCTCAGGGTCTTATTCAAGCCTGGGAGTTCAGTAGAAAGCTGGGCAGCCAACGTGATGTTCAGCAGGGAGCAAACTGAGCACTTGTGACAATCTGGCTCTAATTGGAGCTGACAATGTTTATTTTCTGGAAGAAAACTTCAGATGACAGGGGTGGCTCCATTTGTAACTCACTGAAGTCGAATCTTCCTCCTAGGATTGTGTCCTGTGTGTTAAAATCCAATAATTGTTTCTTCCATTCATTCTCTTCGTGGACAGAGCAGCTGTCAGGAATAAGGAAATAGTTTAGGCATGAAATGTTAAAATTCTTCATCTTAGTCTCTGTTTTCTAAAGCCCTTTTGCATTTGTTTTACAGTCAGTTCTTATGAATATTCATAGTAAGAAAGAATACTCACATTGCTGCTTGTACAGGCACGCAGAACCATTTCTAGGAAGAGATTAATTCTTATTGACTTTCATCTGTGTTTTCAGTCCTTAAATTAGGAAAAAAGAATTAAATTAATTTAAATAAATGGCATGGAGAGAAAATAATACATAATTGGATTAGTTCTCAGTTTTTGAAGATTCTGATAAAGCCATAATGTTTTCTCTCTCTTTTTCAAAGGTCTGTAGGCTTCCTTCATGCTCAAGGTGAACTGAAGGAAATTAAAGTTTAAAGTTCTAGGGGTTTAGATACATGTACAGCAGGTACATGTTGGGGGCATGGAAAGATACATTTGCTAAGAATCTGGTGAGCCTTTGTCAAGTTCTGAATAGATCTGATGAATTCAGAGAGATATACTGCTAAATTTTAATAATGTTAAAAAGGGAAGATGAGATAATTGTGACAGCCAGGATTCCTAACATTAAATCTGGTGCGAATGTGACAGTCAGAAAGACCTGGAATTCCATTTTCCCAGATAAAATTGGCTGCTGCCACTACGTTTGCAGTAGCACAGAGCCTGGGTTTGACTCAGAAGTCACTGAAATGATAATTTTGTGTAGGACAGAGAGGATGAGCTCCAAGCTGGGGACTGCCAGACGTGGAACCCTGATCCATTCCCATCTCTGGAGCAGCTCCCTCTGAGGGTCCTGCTGCAGCAAATCTGCCCTGATAACATGAGCTGCTGTGCCTGTGCCCAAAAATAACCCTGAGCTCACTCCACTTGCTCCTAATGCAGCCATCAAACCTTGTCTTAGCAGAATTAGGCAGCCTTTAGCAGGCAGCTGGATAATTAACAGCAAATCCTTTATGTGCCACCACAGCAGGACTATCAAGGACACGGGAGCAGACTAAACATGCTAATTTTTAATGGACTTCTCTGCGTGTTCAGGCCTCAGAGGACCTGGGTGAATGATTCCACTTGTGAAAAGTACAATAAAAGTATTGCTGGGCTGTCGGTGTTAGCAAGATTTATGCAGATTTTAATGTGCGAAATTCTGGCTGGAGTCTGGGCAGCAGTTCAGGAGAGTTTAAATCAGGGCAGAGCCTGCAGCCAGGTCCAGAGCAGAGTAACAAACATCACATCCTACCCTCAAACCTGCTGACAACGTGGCAATATACATCCATAATATTCTGCAAGTCTTATAATGTGCTGCCACATTAATACAGTGGCTGCTAATAAAATAATATTTCAATTAACATTATCATCAGATAAAATGCCTATCTATTGTTTTGAAACTTAAAAACACAGAATAATACAGGCTTATGAAAAAAAATCTATTTGAGGGTTTTTTTTAAAAAAATACACACTTTTATTTACATATATAAAAATTTTAGCTCATTCAAATGCCTCATGACACAGCAAAGTTTTTTCTCTGTTAACTTCTAGGTTAACACAGCTGCCATGTACTGTGGAAATTAGAACATTTTTATACGATGTTAGAAACTAAAGTGGCTCCCTGCTGTTGACAGAGGCAAAATCCCTGTACTCAGTATTCAGATTTTTCCATAAGGTACCTCCAGGTTATTCAGCATTTCTCTACAGTTCATATCCTTCACTTACTCAAGCAGCAGGAGATTTGCCTCTCATTCTCAAGCAAAGAGAAAACAAGATAAAATAAATATTTACATTTTATATTTGAGGGTATTTCATGTTTTCTTTGCCCATTAAATGTTTGTACCTTCATTTTTACCTTTAATGGCAGATTTCCAGTTTCCCAAGGAGTGTCTTCATGTTACTTGTAATTTACTTGGCACTAATATATATTATGTAGGTCGTAGAATGTAAGTTTTCATTACACGCCTGTAACTGAGTTTATTTCTTACTGCTTTTCATGTGGATCTGACAGTTTTGATCAATTAATTCTAGTTTACATGTAACACATCCAAGTTCACTTGAAGTCTGTCAGAAAAAAGCAAATGTTAAGCATTGCATGCCATATCCTTGCCATATGAAAAGCAAAAAAAAAGCTTCTCAAACCAATATTTAGTTAAAGCTTTAGGCAAAGCAATCCTCATCCTTCTATTGTTCTTTAATTATAAAGATGTGAAAAATGCCAATCACTTGTTTTTAAAATTTAAAAACTTTAAATTTTAAAACTTTAGTGATAAAATGGTCATAAAAATAGTAATATAATTGGAACAATAAAAATTTGGACAATTAGGATTAGGACAATATGAGACAATAAGAACAAAGAGTTACAGACAGTCCAGGTACCATTTTCTGGGCAAAATAAGCCCAAAAAAGACCCACATTAAGAGAGGATTAACCCTTAAAAGCAACAGCCTGTTGCATATTCATACATCTCATACATGATGCATAAATTCCATTCAAACACAGGATTCTTTCTGGGCAGTGTCAGGTTCTTCCTCTGAATCCTGACAGCATCTTCAGGGCTGAGGAGGCAGGAAGAAGTTCATTTCTTCTGATAATGGAGCAATAAATTCTTTTTCTCTGAAAGATTTAGGTGTCCTGTGGCTGCTATCTTGCTACGAGTCCCTCATTCCTCTCTTTATAAAAGTATCTTACATAGCATAATTTCTATTTTAACATTATGTTATAACCTAAAATTATATTTAACACACTACTTAAGCAAATTAATACAGCATAACTAACATAACACATATAATATTAATTTTAATATTTTTGAAAAGCCAATGATAAAATATGCATTTTTCAAAAAGAGAACACACAGATGTTTTTGGACACAGAAAAAAAAAATTAAAAGGCAAAATTTAGAATGGATATTTTTTCCCATAGGAAAATGCTCCTTTAGTATCTGTCTTTGTTGAATGAGACCCTGAAAACAGTAACAAAAAATGTGCCTCTCTGTGAAGCTGACTGTGTTGTTGCAGAGGATTTCACAGTGAGGGGAAGCAGTGGAGAACCATCAAACCATCAGAGGTATAACCTGGTTATACCCAGGGGGTGGAAGAGCTGAATGCTCTCCCATCAGTGACCATCAGTCATTTTCCCTTTGCCAATCCCTGCATGGGTGGGATCACAGCTCTGGATGGCTCATTTGTGCCTTAGGGATCACCTGATTGTATTTGCAGGGACCCCCATGGCAGGGGGGAATGATGGATCTGACTCCATGCTCTCAGAAGGCTAATTTATTATTGTATGATACTGTATTATATTAAAGAATACAGAAAGGATACTTACTGAATGCTAAAAAGATAATAATGAAAACTCCTGACTCTCTCCAGAGTCCTGACACAGCTTGGCCCTGATTGGCCAAAGAGTGAAAACAACTCCCAGCAGAATCCAATGGAACAATCACCTGTGGGTGAACAATCTCCAAACACATTGCACATGAGCACAACACAGGAGAAGCAAATGAGATAAGAATTGTTTTCCTTTTCTCTGAGGTTTCTCAGCTTCCCAGGAGAAAAATCCTGGACAAAGGGATTTTTTCAGAGAATGTGAATGCTACAATTCCCTGGAATAGTTAAAACAGGGGCGAAATTGGCTGTCATCCCCAGAAGCTTCTGGGTGACATATTTGAGCCTTTTAAGCAGGATACACCATTGCTTGTATTTTTATTGACAAGTTCCCAGTGTAAAATTTGATTTTAGTTGAAAAGCACTGAGTTTACAGAGTCAGGACTGATATATGGCTGCAGGATTTAGACCTAGAGAAGACAATTTAAATCCTTTAATAGATGTAGCTTGGCTGCAATGAAAGACCTTAAAACACATGGGGATGGAAACACAGCATCAAAATATGGCAGAGATCAAAATATATATATATTTTTAGGAACAGTGGACTGATACTGCTTTTAGTTTCCTAAAAGGGGGATTGCTCTTTCATTCACTTGCTGAATAATTGTGTTACTTGGAGCATCCTCAGAACTTTTTGAACAATTTCTTATTATGGATTTGGAAGTGCTAAAGTGCTTTTGACAGATAATTGTGTTTTAAAATTTAAATACTTTTATGATGAATTTTTGAGGCAGGTGGTGGTTTGATTAAATTTTTAAGAGCTCTGATTATGCAAAAAATGTGAAAAGTATTGCATACATTTGTAAGTGATTTCTCAATAAAATTTAAACACTATTTTCTTTGAAAAGAATGCAGTGAGACTGAGAGTAACTTCCACTTTCTTTTTAAAGATTTTGATGTTTTTATATGTCTATTTACAATTATATTTCTCTATGACTAATATTTGAAAATAATTTTAGTCTGAATACAGAGTTTTAGAAATCTTGAAGGTGTTTTTTGTTTGGTTGGTGTTGTAGCTTTATATTTTTTTATGGTATGCTGTTTTGTTGTTGTTTTTCTTTGGCAACATGAATGATTTAATTATCCAGATTTTCTAAATCTATAGTAAACTTAATGTTATTCAGACAGTATGGCAGAGCAAGAAACTCATATACTCAAATATCAGCAAACCTGATTAAATGTAAATCACCATAAATTTAAATATCTCAGTGGAAAGATGTAGTGAAAGAAATGCATCCCAAGCAGCTGTTTCATATGGAGTGCTGAGGAGTCAACATCACCCAGCCCCAAAACTACCCTGGCACTATGTAAAGCTTAAAACCAAGTTCTTGATCTGCTGATAAGCTGTGATAAATACAAACCAGACATTATATTCCTAATTTATTTTCTTTGTTCTTGTGGGATTTGGCCTATTGCAAACCATCTAGAGATGATGTGTATATAAAATAACCAAAGATCTGAGGTGGGAGGCAAGTGGAGGGGATTCATGAGCCATTTAAGGGTACAAAGACCAGACAGAGCTCATATTTTGTAGATCTCTTTACAGTAAAAGAAAAAAAAACTATAAAAAAGATACATTAAAATACATTTCATCCCATTCCTTTGTTGATAAAACAGAGAATACATTGTCACCTGGAGCTGACCACTCCAAAGGGGACCTCTGAAAGAACTACCTCCTCAGAGTGTGAGAACCCAGGTTTCTTGACACAGTGAAGGAGAATTAGGAGAGTCCCAGGCAGGGATCTCATGGCTGAGAGAACAAAAGGTTTTTTGGTGTAGGAATTTCCTTGAGTCAACCAAATTGTTTTAGCCCCAGAAAAATCCCTGGTGAGAGTTAGGAAAATGGTCCCACTGCCCGATGGTGCTGAGGGTCCTCAGTGATGTGCTCCTGTCACTGAGACACCAACTCTGGGACAGAATGCTGGCCCCTCTTCTGAGCACACCTGGCTCTATGGTGTGAATGTCATTGCAAATGCAGCAGAGAAAATACACCAGTCATGAAATCAGCCATACTTTCATGGAGCTGCTGCCTCAAACTGTCCGGTTATCTCAGCTGTTTGAGGGGCCTGGAAAGGCCCGGGGTGGCCTTGGGGCAGCCCGCGTATCGAAGGACGAGAAGAGGCTTCAGTTCTTCTTTCGGTTTTTATGTTTATTAATTGTTTATCTAAAAGATTTTCTTTCAGCCGAACAGAGATCTGCTCAGCAGTCAGCCATGGGCACACTGTGCCGTCCTCCGGACCGCCACGTATCTTTATACCCATGGTTACGTATACAATATTTATCATTTCTCCCCAATACCATCTATTCTTATAACTCGGTGCACTCTCAGTAATAACCAATCCAAAGGTGGCCACCGTGGCCAAAGAAGATGGAGGAGAAGAAGAAGAAGAAGGAGGACAGGACACGCCCCAATTCCTCCATCTTACTCCTCTAAACCCCCCTGTACATAAATCCCAAACCTTGTGTCTCACTCTCTAATTAACTAATCCCTTCACCATTCACCCTGGTGAAGCCCTCATCCTTGTCATCTCCTGTGTAGGGTTAAAGTCCAGCCACCAGACACTTCTGGCAACATTCCAGGACTCCCGAGCCCCCCAAGGTGGTCTCGGAGGCTCAGCATCTCAGGACTGAGATCTTGAGATCCGACATCAAACAGCAAAGGAGTTTTCTCTGTGAGGGTTACTAAGAGACTGCTTCCATGTCTGTGTACCCAGAGCACTCAGACCTGGACCAACAAAGCTCAGGTTCCAGCGCTGATGATAAATTGTTGACCCAGGACTGCACAAAGTGGATTTCTGAGCCTCCAGCACCCCTGGTGAATGCACTGGCAGGACACACAGTGCTGAGTGAGATAACTGCCATGACATTTGCATTTCCAGTCTGTTTTGGTTATGCATTTTTTTGCTTTTCATCTTGATGTCTCCAGTCTGAGCACATGACTCAAGCTGCTGGATGGGCTAAAGTGATCCAAGAAACAGCTGCAGGGAGTTGTGTGTCATTATTTGTGTAGAGGACGAGTTCCATTCTGTACATCCTGATAAATGCCATTCATCAGGGTGTCAGATTTCCCAGAAATCCACATTACTTGAAAGCCAATACAGTGCCAAGAGAAGGGCCAGAGAAAAGGCTCTTTTTATTGTTGCTTTCTTTTTCTTGTTGCTGGGGATGCAAGAAAGGAAACAACATAAAAACCAAACAAACCCTACAAAACCAGCTGCTCTGACCATGGCTATAATCTTATTCTAACACAGCTGCAAAACATTGAGATAAAATTTCCAAAGATCAGAGAAATCCCAAAATGTGGACCAAAAAAATATTTGGCACAGTACAGTGTTGACATTAGGAGCCAGAATAAACAACAAGTGGTAATAGGAAGTGGAAAGACATACAAGCAGTTCCTATGAATGACAAAATATCCTGGATAACTCTGTTAGAAAAAACGTAACAAAAAAAAGTCTTTTCTTTTCTATTAACCACTCTTTTATAATGAAAATTTTGTCTTCTTTTTTTTTTTTCTTTTTTCCCCCCCATAAATATCTTCAGCCAATATGTTTTGTGTAGAATATGAAGTGCTAAACCTCTTGGTGAAATATTTTACACTGCAGTACAAAACACATTTATATTTATGAAACCTCATCAATACAGATACATTATTCACACAGATGATTAACATACACACAGAAAAGCAGACTAAAAGGACTCTGGGTTGGAAAATAATCCAGACTCTATGGAATGGAGGAAACTGGTTTTGTCCAGCAACCAGAGATTGGCACCCTCATGTTTTTTGCATTAGAAGGTAGAATTTTATCATAAAATTGAATGGTAATTTTATTTTTTTTTCTGGCAGGGTTCTGACTGATTCAGGGCTGATTATCACAGAATGGTTTGAGACTGAAGGGACCTTTAAAAGTCATCTTGTCCAGCCCCTCTGCTATGGGCAGGGAGATCTTTCAGTGGAACAGTTTGCTCCAAGTCCTGTCCAATGTGACACATCCTGGGGTGGGGCATGAACAATTTCTGTGTAAAATCTGTTCCAGTGCCTCACCACCCTCAGAGTAAAGAATTTCTTCCTTAGGTCAAATCTAAATTTTCCCCTTTTAAGTTTAAAACAATTGTCGCTTGTCCTATTGTTAGAGGTTCTAGAAAAGAGTCCCTCTTGACATTTGAAATCCTGATTAGGCATCAAAACTCTGCTCTGATGTCCGGTTTTCGGCTGTTTGAAGGGCCTGGAAAGGCCCGGAGTGGCCTTGGGGCAGCCCGCGTATCAAAGGACGAGAAGAGGCTTCAGTTCTTCTTTCGGTCTCTGTGTTTATTAATTGTTTATCTAAAAGATTTTCTTTCAGCCCGACAGAGCTCTGCTCAGCAGCCAGCCATGAGCACACTGTGCTGCCCTCCGGACAGTCACCTATCTTTATACCCATGGTTACGTGTACAATATTTATCATTTTTCCCCAATACCATTTATTCTTATTGCCGGGTGCACTTTTAGTAATGACCAATCCAAAAGTGCCACCATCACCACAGAAGATGGAGGAGAAGAAGAAGAAGAAGAAGGACAGGACACGCCCCAATTCCTCCATCTTACTTCTCTAAACCCCCCTGTACAGAAATCCTAAACCCTGTGTTTCACCCTCTAATTAACCAATCCCTTCACCATTCACCCCGGTGAAACCCTCCTATCCTCATACAGGTGTCGTCTCCTGTGTAGGATCAAAGTCCAGCCACCAGACACTTCTGGAACATTCCAGGACTCCCGAGCCCCCCAAGGGTGGTCTCGGTGGCCCGGCATCTCAGGACTCAGATCCTGAGATCCCACACTCTGAGGAACAGAAGTTCCCCAGACTGAACATCTCAGTCTCTCGAGCTTCACAGGAGAGGTGCCCCAGCCCTCTGAGCATCTCTGTGGATCTGCTCAAACAAGGAGATGTCTTCCTGCCCTTGGAGGCCCCAGAGCTGGACACTGCTCCAGGTGGATTCCCACAAGAGCAGTTTATGTCCAATTTTCATCCACCTCCATCCCCAGGTCCTTCTTGGCAGGGCTGCTCTCAATCCCCTCATCCCCCACTCATTACTGATGCTGGGGCTGCCCCCTCTCAGGCACTGACCTTGCCCTGGCCATGTGGAACTTGATGAGTTTTTGCATAGACCAGTTCTTGAAATGTGGAATGAAAATGATTTGCTGCAGTCTTATAGTAGCCTACTAATTTTTAATTTTTTTTTCTAACTTGATAACAGATGTATCAATGCTTTATTTACTGGTTGCTGTTCAAAGCCTGTTTTCCAAACAGAATTGTTCATTTCTGGAGCTATATGTAAAGCTATCATTAGAACTTTTTTTTTTTTTTTTTGAGAAATGCTGTGCCAAAGAAGCTTTTTCATGTGTAGAATTTTTATTGATAAGATTGAATCAATTTCAATGTGGGGCTTTTTTCAGTTCACTGACAAAGTCACTAACAACACAGAATCAATAAGTTTATTGCTTTTTGAGATCAGTAACTCAATTTATCAATTTAGAGGCCACTCAGTAGGAGGTCACTTAAAGAAAAGCAAAAGAGTGAGAGAAATAGATTGGAATCCTTAGTTTTGGTACCAAAACGTCTTCCAGAGAGCTCTTTCCAAAGATGGCTTATGAAACAGTTTAGATTTTAAAAGGCAAGATGTCAGTCCATGGGACTTGCTATAATATTTCAATGAATAGGAAGAAATAGAACTCTTTGCTCTGTCTAGAGTAAAATCTGCATTTCTTCCTATCAGACTGTTCACATTGCTACCACAATTGCAGCTGTTGGCAATATAAATTAAAAACAGTGTAAAACTGTGGTGCTACAGAGAGAAGGACATAAACATCATAATCTCAACTGTTCTGATGCACACACAAGGACAGACCTGCCAGCATCTCTGTAAATACATCTTTCTATGTGGTGTGGGGGTACCAGTTGTTGGTTTCTCTGGGTTTGGATTGAAGGCACTTGAGACTGTAATTCATGTTTGGACTCAGTTGTTTATTATTTCTGATCAGTAAAACAGTCTCACTGCTGAGAGTTCTGCAGCTTTGCATTAGAAGGCACAAAATGGCCAACAATCTCTTGTTACAAGGGCTTTTAAGACTAAACTATCCAATGAAGAACTGACACCTGGATTATTTTCCCTTTTAACCCAATAACTGATCCCACAGAGCCCACAATGGGGACTTTTCTGCCCAATTACAAAATGCCACCCAAACCCATGGAGAAGGAGGAAGAAGCAGCATGAAGAAGAAACCCAGGATGACACCCTGTGCCCTCCATCTTGCTGCCATCCACAACATTCTAAAAATCCCAAACCCTCAATTTCTTACCAAGTGATCCACCCACACTGCTCTCTATAATCTATTTCACACTTTTGTGGGTTCCAGTCCATCTTGAAGTCTGGGAAACTTTCTCCATGGATGAGGGTCAGAGTCAGTGCTGCCCTGGGGGTCAGGGCACCCCAGAGCAGACAGAGAAATATTCCCAGTGCTGCCCTGGGTTTCCACATGTGGCACAGAATTGACCATTTGAGATTGTCTGGCCTCCTTGGAAATGTAAAAATTGCCACTCTTTAAGGCCAAACCCATTCCCCAGTGGAACACCAACAAATATCTCAGTGACTTCAAGTGCATTATTGTTGAGGGTGAATTCTCTTCAGCAGACATACAGACAATAAAGGGGGTAAATCTTTAGCCATATATGTTGTCTTTGTGTTCAAAGATGACACTGACATCCCTACAGGGGAATTCCTCCCTTCCTAAAATATTTGATGTCAGATAACTTACCTTTTAGGGATGCCTACACTTGAGATGAGAAATTAAAGTGTGAAAGAGTAAAGCATTTTTCCCTTTCCCAGCTGAAGCAAATGCATGTTTAAAACTCCCTTTCAGCCAACCCTTGAAGTGAAACATGAGGCAGACACATGGCATTGGAAAAATGAGCACAAAAGCATCTTCAGTCCAATTTGTTACTGTTAGATGTTAGAACTAATAAAAAGACTCTCTTGTAATGTAACACCAGGGAAACTTCATAATAGATAATGCTGTCACCCTGGAATTCTGTGTTTGCTATTTGATCAACAGATGGTGGTGATATAATTGCCAATGACACAGAAAAGAGACCAAAACTTCAGGAACTAAGATTTTACAAACTGCAGACTTCAGTACACATTCAGGTGCTTTTTCTTCATCCTTCAAAAAGTGGGTTGTAATATTTCTGAAATATGCATTACAAGATTGTAGTGGAAACCTGCTGAATATTTCATTTTCAATCATCTGAAGTAGTAAAGTTACAAAAGAATGCCTTTAAGCTGAAAAATGTAGTTTTACAAGCAGAACAAGCCGATTTGGGAAATGACCAATGCTTTTTTTCTACTTTTGTGTTTCCAAAGTGGACACTTTCAGCAGCTGGCTCTGCAGTTTTTATTTTTTAATGTTCTGTAAGATCTTTTTTGCTGAGTAATGCATCCAGTTGCTGATCACATCATCTGAAGAGCAGATATTTTACTGCTGGGTAGCAGAACAGGCTTTCTTTCTCAAATAAATTCTGGCAGCAGGCAACTTTGCTGCTTCTTTGGAATCATCCATAGAAGGTCAGGTATGCAATGGACTAATTCCAGGGCTGTCTAAAACAGAGCAAACTGGTCAGTTCTGATATTTGTTATCATGTCATTCAGGCCTGAATAAAACTCAAATACAATTTAATTTATCTAAGTTTCAGCCACTGTTGAGGGAAGAGATTTGACAGCTCAACTCTGGAGCTGCCTCCTGCCAGTAACCACAAAGGGGAATTCAGAGGTTTGGGTTTGAGTAGAAACTTTTAGAAAAAATGAAACCAGGTGAGATCCATCATGCACGAGATACAGAAATCATCAATGGCAAAATCACTTTGCCTTAGACTCAAAAGTACAGTGTTCTGAACAATTAGATTCCTAACTATTAAAGTTAGGAAAAGGTTTTTTTTTCCCTTTTGCCTGAATGTTGGAAAATCCCAATAGTTTCACTGCCTATTTTTTGGTTCTGTAGGCATTGACTTTAGCAAAAAAAAAAAAAATTAGACTTTTTTTGTAAATCAACAATTCTAGTGCTTGATCCTCCATTAAATACCATATCAATGAGCTTGGCAGTGTGATTATGTCACATGAAAGAACTTATGTTTATGTTATTGGTTTCATACTTATCTATTTTCTATTGAATTGAGCTATGAAAAAATAAACAAGGAGTTCTTAATTTACCTTCTCTGTGACATTCATTACCCTGCATGTTTCTGTAACATCCTGTATTAATCACCTCAAAACTGAGCATTCTTCCCATGCCTCCAAGAACTTCATCATGTTTCTTTGGATCCCTTCCATTTGTGCTATACATTTTTGAGATGAGATAATGGAGAAGTGAAGTGCTACAAAAGGCTAAGCCAGGAAAGCATGTGATGATATTATTATAGCTTCAAATTTGTTTTCTAGACCTTCTCTAAATGTTTGTTTGTCTTTATTTTTGGTTTGTTCAGTTTTAGCTACACAAAGAATTACCTGTAAAGACTACAAAGATTTTTTCTATAATGATTTGAGGTGCACTCCAAGTAGGTTCCAGTGTATGTTTGCTGCCTTATTATTGTTTATCACCTTTGTCTCCACAGCTGAATGTTCATCTGCTGTTATGCCACATTTACCTTAAGTATTCTACAACATCTATTTTATTTCAACCAAAAATTAATAGAGTTAATGTAGGAGAGAAAAACACACGATCTGCAGAAAAGAACTGTGGATGGACATGAGGGCACCATTAGAAGTCAGCTCCTTCCACCAAACAGCACCAACTGCACCTAAATCTTCACTGATAAATGTTTTTCTAATTTTTTTTTTGAAACTCCAGTTATGATTGCTGCAATATTTTTTTGCACAAGTTTGCCTGGTGCTTAATCTCTGTTAATATTAAGGCAGAAGCTAAAGCTCACTGGTTCTTCTTTCAATGTAGTGAGTAGGTATTTCTATGGATCTTTATAAAAAACAATATGAGCACTTGAAGATTTAATTCCTTCAGTCTGATTTTGTTTTTTTTTTTTTAAAGGCCACTGTATTCTCTCCCTTCCATCACAGAAAACATGGTAGATGATCACAGCAATCCTGGTGATCTTGAAAATAATAATCAGTAATTTTATTGGATCTATCTGGACTTTACATGCCAGAAAGTCTCTGTGCTGTTGAAAAGGTTCCAGCTTCATGCATAGCACTGATAATTTATCGTCACACCACATTGAAACAAACATACCTACAATGTTTATGCCATAAGCAAGTAGAGACCAAGGTTTTTAAATGCATGTCATATTTGGGATATGCTCCTATAATGGATTCACAAAGTTAAGTTGCCTGATCCCGTTTCTTCCCCTCCCTATTATAAAACATCAGATTTTAAAGGGAGAAATTACAATGCCTTAAAATCTAGGAATCTTCAAAACTTAGGGAATACCTGCAATTTCTGAGGTTATTCTGATGAACTCACCAGTACAAGGGCCTAAACCCACAACAGTTTTATTTTTGCATTTCTCAGCTTTCTGTAATTTTTGTTGTGAAGAAAATTTCCTCAGTTTTAGAGGAAGTGAATTTTCTTGCTGCTTTGAGAATTCACTTGTGCAGCTGAACATTGGAACAACAAGCAGCAACCGACAGGAAGAGAAAATATCTCCAATCATTGCCTTCAGGATTTTGTTGCAGGGAAAAGAAAGTTTCCCTAAGTTTCTGAGCAAGTTACAGAAAGCAATTGGATTAAAAAGATTACCTGTATAAGATGATCATAATTACAGTCTGAAAGACACAGCAGTCTTCAAATGCCCTTTTGCCATTCAGGTGCTTCTGATTGAGGGTGATAAATCCATACTTATTTGCATTTACATAAGAAAATGGACATTGGCTTCCAATAGCTTAATTACTAATCCAACCTTTATGCCTTTTTATGTCTCATAATTACAGGAAAAGGCAAATATTCACCCATGACATAGGACAGCAATTAGTTTTATTCAGGCTGGTCATATTAGCTAGAATGTTTTCTTATATACAAGGGAAAAACTGAACTTCAGAAAAGCTTATAGGTTGGGTTTAATAATTACATAATCTCAGCATTGAGACTGTCTTGCTTTGTCTGCTCATTCATTTAAAAGTACCAAAAAAAGGCAAACTGATCTTTCTTTTCATAAGTAGAAATTTAATATCATTATGCTGGAATTAAAGCCAGCATGTTTCTGTTTGATCTTAGGCTATTCTTTGGCAGAGATGGGGAAATACAGAGAGAGAACATCTGAAATCTAATGAACACCTGTTAATGAAGGGAAATTAAGCCTCCTTTGAGATGACTGCACAACAGAAACCATGGAATTCACACCATGAGGAGGAGATGCACACAGTTGTGCATTACTACAGGAAATATCCCTGTATGTTCTAGACAGAGACCTCAGATTGTTTATGCTCTTCAATGAGAAACATTAGGAGAGAGGAAAAATTGAAGCTGCCCATGTATTATTATTGTCCTTTCCACTCATGGTGAAAAGGTGGCGGATACTGTAAAGTAACTTTAGAGTAGTGTAAAGTTTAAGTATATGAGCTTAATCTAAAAGTAAATGGGGCTGATTCTTCCATTTCTAATTTAGAGAGTACCCCAGAAAGAAAATCCCATATCTCAGTCCTCTCTGATGCTCACAGGCTTCTGTCCAGCCTCAGGATTTGATGCTTTGAGCTCATCCTTAATTTAAGCTCTGCCAGTGATAGTTTGTGAGCTCAGCATGTGCCCAGTTTCTTGATATCAAAAACAAACCCTCAATTTCTTCTAAACTATTTATACACTCTCAGAGCAGGCAGGAAAGTTTATCCTAACAATGTGGACCCCTTGGGACACCTGTGCTCCATAGGGCAGGAGTTCCTGAAGCAAAGGATCCATTTTAGTGCAGTTTTGTAGAAAGGAATGAGCAAATCTCAAGCAGTTTTCTTTTGCTGCCATAAGGTGGGAGGAAATTTGCCCCAACAGGAACCTCCTGCCAATAATGTTTATACCTTTTCCTCTTTCTTCACTTTGAAGCGTTATCTAAGGGCTTCACCTGAGATGGGAACCCCTGTGCAGAAACTGCACAAATAGAACAGATGAACAAAGCTCTCCTGCTGATAGAGACAGCAGCACAGGAACACGACTTCTGCATGTAATGAAATCCACATTGGCCTGGGGTCATGATAATCTCAGGCTTAGCTGTCACCTTCTATACACCCTGAAAATTCACTCTTGCAAAGGAAAAAATCACTTCCCCAGCACTCTGTAACAGATTTTATAAAAATAGCAGGACCATGACATTAACTTTACAGAGAGGAAAGTGGAACACAGAGATTTATTAATTTGTAGAATGCCTGTAGAATGAGTGCATGGCAGAGTACCATAATTCTTGGAGCTATTTCAGAGCAGTAAATAAAATAGCACTAACTGCATTCTCTGGCCCCATGGGAGAAAGCACAGAAAAGTTTCATGGTGGCTGAACTCTCTTCTCCCAGAGAACAGAAATTGAACCCCAGGATTTGAGGTGCAGCCTCACCAGTGCCCAGCACAGGGAGGCAATCACTGCCCTGGTCCTGCTGATAAAGGCATGGGGGCATTGGCCTTCTTGGCCATCTGGGCACATTTTGGATGATGTTCAGCCACTGTCACCAGTGCCCCCACATCCTTTTCTGTCATGCAGCTGCTCCAGCCACTCAGCTTGGAGGTCTGGAGCTCTGCAGGAGGTCATTGTGGCCAAAGTGCAGACCCAGCACCTGCCTTTGTTGAACCTCAGACCTTTGGCCTTGGTCCGTCCATCCATCCATCCATCATCCATCCATCCATCCATCCATCCATCCATCCATCCATCCATCCATCCATCATCCATCCATCCATCCATCCATCCATCCATCCATCCATCATCCATCCATCCATCCATCCATCCATCATCCATCATCCATCCATCCATCATCCATCATCCATCCATTCATCCATCCATCCATCCATCCATCCATCCATCCATCCATCCATCCATCCATCATCCATCCATCCATCCATCCCATCCCATCCCATCCATCCGTCCATCCATCATCCATCCATTCATCCATCATCCATCCATCATCCATCCATCCATCCATCCATCCATCCATCATCCATCCATCCATTCCTCCCATCCATCCATCATCCATCCATCCATCCATCATCCATCCATCCATCCATCATCCATCCATCCATCATCCATCATCCATCCATTCATCCATTCATCCATCCATCATCCATCCATCCATCCATCCATCCATCCATCATCCATCCCTCCATCCATCCATCCATCCATCCATCCATCATCCATCCATCCATCCATCCATCCATCCATCCATCATCCATCCATCCATCCGTCCATCCATCCGTCCATCCATCCATCCATCATCCATCCATCCATCCATCCATCCATCATCCATCCGTCCGTCCGTCCATCCATCCATCCATCCATCCATCATCCATCCATCCATCCATCCATCCATCCATCATCCATCCATTCATCCCTCCGTCCGTCCATCCATCCATCTATCTTCCATCCTCCATCCTTCCTCCATCCATCATCCGTCCATCCATCCATCCATCCATCCATCCATCCATCATCCATCCATCCATCCATCCATCCATCCATCCATCCATCATCCATCCATCCATCATCCATCCACCCATCCATCCATCCATCCATCCATCATCCATCCATCCATCCATCCATCCATCCATCATCCATCCATCATCCATCCATCATCCATCCGTACATCCATCCATCATCCATCCATCCATCCATCATCCATCATCCATCCATCATCCATCCATCATCCATCCATCCATCCATCATCCATCCATTCATCCATCCATCCATCCATCCATCCATCCATCCATCCATCATCCATCCATCCATCCATCCATCCATCCATCCATCATCCATCCATCCATCTGTCCATCCATCATCCATCCATCCATCATCCATCATCCATCCATCATCCATCCATCATCCATCCATCTGTCCATCCATCATCCATCCATCCATCCATCATCCATCCATCCGTCCATCCATCCATCCATCATCCATCCATCATCCATCCGTTCATCCATCCATCCATCCATCCATCATCCATCATCCATCCATCATCCATCCATCATCCGTCCATCCATCCCTCCCTCCATCCATCCATCCATCCGTCCATCCATCCATCCATCCATCCATCATCCATCCATCCATCCATCCATCCATCCATCATCCATCCATCCATCCATCCATCCATCCATCCATCATCCATCCATCCGTCCATCCATCCATCTGTCCATCCATCATCCATCCATCCATCATCCATCATCCATCCATCATCCATCCATCATCCATCCATCTGTCCATCCATCATCCATCCATCCATCCATCATCCATCCATCCGTCCATCCATCATCCATCCGTCCATCCATCCATCTGTCCGTCATCCATCATCCGTCCATCCATCCATCCATCCACCCGCCCATCCATCCATCATCCATCCATCCATCCATCCATCCATCCATCCATCCATCCATCCATCATCCATCCATCCATCCATCCATCCATCCATCCATCTTGTCCAGATCCCCCTGCAGAGCCTTCCTGCCCTCCTGCAGACCAACACTCCCACCCAGCTTGGTGTCATCTCCAAACTGACTGAGGGTACCTCCCTCAATAAACAGAGCTGGCCCCAGAGGTGTTCTCCTGGAGAGCACCAGTTGTGACACTCCACCCTGTGGATGTGGCTCCATTCCCCACTGCTCCCTGGGCCTGGCCATCCAGCCAGTTTTTCACCCAGCAAACTGTGACCCATCCAAGCCCTGAGCAGTCAGTTTCTCCAGAAGAACATGGTGGGAAAGACTTTCTTAAAGTCTAAGTTGACCAGATCCACAACTTTTCCCTCCTGTGAGGCTCCTTGTCACAGAAGATCAGGGTGGCCAGCAGGACCTGCCTTTCCCAAGCCCATGCTCGGTTTGTCCTGTACCCAAGGTGATTTGATCCAAGACCCTCCCTGGGAACAGCCTTTAAGATTTCCCTCTTGAAGAAAGTCCAGCCCTCCTTGACTCCTTTGCCCTCCAGGAATGTCTCAGCAGGGATTCTCCCTCCCAAGGGATTCTCTCAACCAATCTTCTAACCAGGCCAAACACTGCCCTCTGGAAGTCTGAGGCAGAAGTTCTGCAGGTAGCTCTCCTTAGGTTTCCAGAAATCCCAAACTCTTATAATTTTGTGATTTCTGTGCCCTAAGAGGACCTCTGACCATCAAATCACCCACAAGTCCTTCTGTGGTTGAAAACAGCAAGTTCCACACACTCCAGGAACCTCCCAGACTGTTTCCTCTCTGCTGAGCTGCATTTCCAGCAGACATCTGGAGCTGCAGTTCCCCATGGGAACAACAAAATATTTAAGAGACATCCTAAGTGTGTCCTCTCCATTTTTCATCCAGTATCATGCTGTACTGTACTAGGAAAATTTAATGTGAATCTTAACTCTCATTTAGTCAAGTTTCTTGTCTGAGGAGCATAACAGATCTCGGGAGGGGTACTTGGACATTCAAATCCCACAGTATTGTCATAAAGTCTTAGCTGGCAAAACATGAAGCTAATGAATTGATTAATGCTGTTATCAGAGTGGGCTTGCCCTTAGAAAATTCAACAGATCAGGGCACTAATTTTATGTCTTCTCTGCCAAATGAGGTGTGCAAGCTGTTAAAAATTCCCCCATCACGCAGAGTTTCGTATCAGCCAGAAACAGATGGGCTTGTAGAATAATCAAACATTTAAGCAGATGCTAAGAAAATTCATCAGCAGTGAACCAAAACATTTGGATAAATTGTTACCTTTTGTTTAGTTTGTCTATTGGGAGGTCTCTTAATCATCAATTGGTTGTTCCCCATACCTTTCCAAAAATACTCAAGAGGCAGCCGCTCTGAATTTGTGTTGTTTGCAAATTATCTGACATTTGGCAGCCTCACATTTTCACCCAGATAACATCCTTCATAATTATACTGTTCAAATATGTAAATCAAGGCCCTGATCCTGTAGATAGATCGACATGGCTGGAAGGATATAACATGCACATGAATGACAGCAATAGTTCCAAACTGGCAATCTTCATGAAATATTGATGCTGTAGATGGATGAAGCTGAACAATTCTCAAAACAAAAGCAGTGACATTGAGACAAAGGTGATTATTAGTCTCATTTTATGTCCTCTCAATCAACAACAGAATCCCTGCAAAAATATAGAGAATTTTTCGTGCAGGGAACACAGAGATTTACACTTATTGCTCTGTGTTCATTTCCCAGATCTGAAAATCTTTCAGCAGATCTGGGATAAGTCATTCGTGGTTAACAAGAAGACATTTTTATGTTTAAGGTTGCTGGTTTAGGGTTTGGCACACGGGCTTGAACTGACCTCACAGTGACACAGTCATGCTGCATCTGCTCCTGGAAACATAAATTTTCATGACAATATTTCTGGTGGCTCAGGTTCTTTCTCATGCTGCTGGGTAGTAGAATGTCATTCCACTGAGCTGTAATATCAAGCAGGAAAGTAGCTCTACTGTATTTTGGATGACTAACAAGACATGAAATATAGCTAAATCTTTCAATGCAGCTGTTTAATTTTCAGTAATACAGTCTATTTCATTACTCAGGAAACTACCCAGCCACTGTGAGAAAATTTAGCTGATGATTAAAATGTCTGTAGAAATACCAATGAAACAGTGTCAAGGAAAAATCATATATATATATATATATGTACACACACATATGGTCTCTGAGGGACCCAGTTCTGTTGAAAATTATGGAAATGTAAAAAAAGTGTAAAATTTGACTCTGTGAATTCTCCAAGAATGTATTAAATTAGATTAATGTTATGTATAGTTCAAATTATTCTTTGCCTACTAAAGGTTGTTGGCAAAGCTCATAAAAATGTTGGCCACCACCAAAATATCACAAGGAGATTTTGTGGCTAAAGGAAGAAAAATTTGTTCTATATTGCTCTATGATAAACCTTTCATTTTCACTCTCTACCCAAATAGAAATCCTGCCAACTTTTTTCTTTTACAAACATCACAATTCTTTTGTTTGAATTTACAATTAGTCTTGTTCCAAAACGTTGTAGAGAAATTAGAAGAATCAAGAACTTCTTCTCAGTTTTAATGTGGTAAAATGTTGCAAGACACAGGGAAGCAAATGGAGCAAAGTAAAGATGAGTAACTGTTCATTCAGCAAATATTCATGAATCATTCACAGATCTTTTGAGTTATCATGAAATTGTAGTTATTGGCACACAGGTAAAAATAAATAGAAACTAAAAGCAAAGCAAATGTCAAGGAAGATCAGGTCATCAGGATAATAAACCTGAAGCCAAGTTTTGAAAGGAGATTTGGCACCTTTCAAAACAAAATTAAATTTTACATACCTTTCAGAAAATGTGAAACACATCATCTTTCAGATTCAACTATTTTCTCCCTCTCCTATTTTTTTGTTCTGTGGAAGAATGATGTATTGAGAATATCTATTTTCTCTCACTCCTTTTTCTATATGCTTCCTTTCTTGAGGTTTTCCTGTCCTCAGTATTTTCTGATGCTAAATATCTGAACTCACTTTAAAATATCACAGGTGGGTTTTTTTTCTGTTTTCATTCTCTTCTTTCTTCATTTGTTTACTTAGTTTTATTAAATTAAATAGAATTTTCCAGGGGGAGGGGAGGAAGCTGATAGTCAAAACGAAAAGGAGATGGGGAAAAAATAGAAAAAAAATTAAAAACTTGTATGTAACAGAATGGATCTGCTGTGCAACGTCTCTTCTGCAATGGCCAGGGGAACTGGCTGTGAAAATGGCTGTGTTCTGTCTGTCTCTTACCCTAACTGCATTACTCAGAAAATTTTAGACACATGGTTAGAAAGATCTTTTACCAGATAAATTTAGTCCTTTAACTGTGTGAAAATCACTTGTCAAGATAGATTAATTATTTTCAATTGTTTGGCTGCAATGATTTAGCTGAACTAAATCTTGACCATGCAGAAGAACAATGACTCCAGCGTCTTTCTGCCATCAGAATTCCTTGCTTGGTCCTGCATGTTTTTAGCAATTTTATACAAAAACATTATTGCATTAAAATTTGTGTTTGAGGAAGCCTGTCTACCAATATTAAACTGGCAAAGAACTAAAAACACAGGAGATATTCTTTTTATAACAATGCTCAGTCCAACACAGGGAATGACAAATGAGGCCTAAGCTGCACTTCCTGCCAGCTTCCCAAACCCTCCATCAGCCAGGGCTAATCCAGCTAATTCCATATGGCATGAATTAGGGCACAGGAAAATAGGTAGTTGTAGACTCCATCCATCCATCCATCCATCCATCCATCCATCCATCCATCCATCCATCCATCATCCATCCATCCATCCTCTCACTCCACATCCATCATCCATCACCTCCATCCATCCATCCATCTCCATCCATCCATCCATCCATCCATCCATCATCCATCCATCCATCCATCCATTCATCCATCATACCATCCATCATCCATCCATCATCCATTCTATCACATCCATCCATCTCCATCCATCCATTCATCCATCCATACCATCCATCCATCCATCCATCCATCCATCTCCATCCATCCATCATCATCCACCCCATCCATTCCATCATCCATCCTCCATCCATCCATCCATCATCATCCATCCATCCATCCATCCATTCTTCATCAATCCATCCATCCATCCATCCATCCATCCATCCATCACCCATCCATCCATCACATCCATCCACATCCATCCATCATCCATCCATCCATCTCCATCCCCACCATCATCCATCCATCCTCATCATCCATCCATTCATCCATCTATCACCCATCCATCCATCCATCCATCCACATCCATTCCTCCATCCATATCCATCCATCCATCATCCATCCATCCATCCATCCATCCATCCATCCATCCATCATCCATCCATCATCTATCCATATCCATTCCTCCCCATCCATCCATCCATCCATCCATCCATCATCCATCCATCCATATCCATCCACCATCATCCATCCATCCTCCATCCATCCATCCATCCATCATCATCCATCCATCCATCCATCCATCCATCATCCATCCATCCATCCATCCATCCATATCCATCCATCCATCCATCCATCCATCCATCCATCCATCCATCCATCCATCATCCATCCACATCCATCATCATCCATCCATCCATCCATCCATCCAATCCATCCATCCATCCATTACATCCATCCATATCCATCTCCTCACATCCATCCATCCATCATCCATCCGTCCATCATCCATCCATCCATCCATCCATCCATCCATCCATCCATCATCCATCCATCCATCCATCCATCATCCATCCATTCATCATCCATCCATCCATCCATCCATCCATCCATCCATCCATCACCATCCATCCATTCCTCACATCCATCCATCCATCATCCATCCATCCATCATCCATCCATCCATCCATCCATCCATCCATCCATCATCCATCCATCCATCCATCCATTCTTCCATCCACCCATCATCCATCCATCATCCATCCATCCATCCATCCATTCCTCCATCCATCCATCCATCCATCCATCCATCCATCCATCCATTCATCCATCCATCCATCCATCCATCCATCCATCATCCGTCCATCCTCCATCCATCCATCCATCCATCCATCCATCATCCATCCATCGTCCCATCCATCATCCATCCATCCATCCATCATCCATCCACCTGTCCATCCATCATCCATCCATCCATCCATCCATCATCCATCCATCCATCCATCCATCCATCCATCCATCCATCCATCCATCCATCCATCCATCCATCCATCCATCCATCCATCCATCCATCCATCCATCCATCCCTGCCTCACTGCCCTCTTGTGTCATGACTGGATCATGAGGGAGGCAAAGTTCTTCATACTGTTGCCTGAAGTTTTAGCTTCATGTTTTTCCATACTGCATTAGTCTATAACTCTGAACTTCACATAAAGTGTTAGCAAGTTCTCCTCATAATGTAGTCAGACAAAACAATCTTTTTCCAGCCTGGGAACCAAGGACAACATTGCAATTTCAGGCCCAAAAATGCAAACAACAGCAAATTGAGGACAGCAATCTGGGAGAATGGGACTTCATAACCTGAAGCTGTAATTGGACAATTAACTCCAACATGTTAATGGACAAAACTTATGAAAGTGTGAAAACTCATGGCTCTGAGTTCATCTTGGGTGTAGCCTTGGCCAGGCTCTTGTGCTGCCCAAGGTGCATCCTTTGAAGGCCTTTTTAATAAATACCTCCTTTATTCCTTTTACACTGTCTAGCCTCTGCTCTAGATAGCCTTTCAGGCATCAATACACCTTTTAAAATGGGATTATATTCTGTGCTAAATTTTCAGGGAGAGATCAGAACTGTTCCCTGGGTGTGAGCTGGAGATGCAAACCACACATGTTCAATACAGAAGTTGTTTGCACTCTTAAACAATGAAGAAAAATAACCACAATGAGCAGAACTTACCTCAGGGTCAGGATAGCTTCTCTGTTGTCCATCATTGCCACGTAAGTGATTTACTAAATTAAATTCTAGAAAATCTTGTTCAAAGACAGATTTTTAATTCTCTACAGGGAATTCTCTGGCCAAGCTGAGTGGCAGAAAAATGTCATGAGTCCCTTACATCACCCTGTTCAGTTCAACTGGGAAAAACCAGATATCAGACCCATTGAAAAGGGTGGATTTTTAGGTAAGTCAAGCCACACATTTAGATGTTTTTTAAATGTTCACCCCATTTACCTCTTTGCTCCTTTTATGAGTTAATGCTGTGTTTGGCAGAGCTGGGTTTGTTACTCTTCTCCATGCCATATTCCTGTTCCCCTAAGAGGCTCCTGCCTTCATGCTGGATAATCCAGTTGGACTTTCAGGCATCCTACTTTCATAGTGCTTAACTTTTAAAAGACACAACTCAGCAAGTAAAAGGCAAAACCAGAAAAAAATCTGGCGTACTTGACTCTTTGCTTTAACAGCACATTAGAAATTTAATTTTAAATTTCTGGGCAAGTCATCTTTGCTGTTTAGCTTGTGTTGCTTCCAGATTAATATTTAAGAGCAGCTATCATTTTCCCTTTGTTGAATTTTTTTTTCATAATAACAGCCTTCAAAGTAGCTAAAAATATCCTTGTGATACAGAGCAATAAATGTTTGCAGATATGAATCCCATTATAGTTTATAGTGATTAAAACATGAAATAGGACTTGGTATTTGGTCTTTGAGAGTTCTGCTGTAATTTGGAGCAGACAGACCTAAGAGCAAATAGTTGTATTTATGTCCTTTTTACCTCAGGGCTCCAAACTGTGATGAGGATGACTATCATTTTTACAAAAGGATACTTAGAAGATGTCAGATATTAGGTTTGCTGTCATCCTGCTCTTTACTCGGGGTTTCATGAACTGTTCTGACCAATGCACTAGCAAAGAGGCTGAGATAGTGAATGCTGATGTGTTTCCAGAGAAAAGAAAATCTGTCTTTCACAGAACATCTGTATTTTTTCCCAGCATAAACACAAAAGCAGCATAAACACAAAAGCATTAAATGGATTATTTAAATTATAAAGACTACAACACGGACCAGACTCTTATAAATCAGATTTCTTTGTTTATTTTTTGGTCTTTTTTGGTTTGATTTGTTATGGCTTTGGTTTGGTTTAACTTCTAAATTTTTTTTAATTTCAATTTTTTTTGTTTGGTTGGTTTTTGCCGTTCTTTTGGATTTTTCAAATTTAAATTTAAATTTACATACCTCAAAGAAGAACCCAAAGGATGTGTGGCAGCTGTGATCTCAGGAGAGCCCTAAGCATGCCCATCAGTCTGTAATCAGCTATAAAATACACTGTACAGGGAACACCTTTCCCTCACTAAGCCATTCCTAAACACTCCCAGAACAGCCTGATCAAAAGCTAACACAGCTTTCTTCCTCATATATTCCAAGATATAAAGTAATTTCATTATTCATCTATGCAACTTTTACCTTGTAATGAGATGGAGCAGTGTCCGGTTATCTCGGCTGTTTGAGGGGCCTGGAAAGGCCCGGAGTGGCCTTGGGGCAGCCCGCGTATCAAAGGACGAGAAGAGGCTTCAGTTCTTCTTTCGGTTTTTATGTTTATTAATTGTTTATCTAAAAGATGTTCTTTCAGCCGAACAGAGCTCTGCTCAGCAGCCAGCCATGAGCACACTGTGCTGCCCTCCGGGGCAGCCACCTATCTTTATACCCATGGTTACGTGTACAATATTTATCATTTTTCCCCAATACCATTTATTCTTATTGCCCGGTGCACTTTTAGTAATGACCAATCCAAAAGTGCCACCATGGCCAAAGAAGATGGAGGAGTAGAAGAAGAAGAAGGAGGACAGGACACACCCCAATTCCTCCATCTTACTTCTCTAAACCCCCCTGTACAGAAATCCTAAACCCTGTGTCTCACCCTCTAATTAACTGATCCCTTCACCATTCACCCCGGTGAAACCCTCCTATCCTCATACAGGTGTCGTCTCCTGTGTAGGATCAAAGTCCAGCCACCAGACACTTCTGGAACATTCCAGGACTCCCGAGCCCCCCAAGGGTGCTCTCGGTGGCTCAGCACCTCAGGACTGAGATCCTGAGATCCGACAGAGCAGAACACCTTGCACAGACAGACAATTAAATATGATTACCCTGAAATTCTTGATTAACGCCTTTCATATTTTTCATGTGACTGCAACTGTGGAAATTTATATCTTGGCTAACAGGTCGATTTTGAACATCTATTTAGCATTTGGTGGAGCAAACCATTATTTCAGGCAGAGGTGTTCAGTTGTTTTGCCAAGTGGACGTGCCTGAAAATGTCGGCCCTTTCCCACAGTGTAGTGATAAATGGATATGGGCTGCATGAGGAGGAATTAAAACAAAATAGAATAGAAAAATGAACCCTTTGCTGGCTGCAGAGTCACCACATGAAGCAGCTTCTTGAGCTGAGGGCTCCATGCCGTGAATGCAGCTCACTGCAAGGAGGTGGGAGTTTGTCAGGCACTGCCAGACAGCGTTGGCGCGGCCCCAAAACCCCACACTTGTGGTGCTTAAAAATACTTCAAATTTAAAATACTTTAAAGCAAGGAGAGGATTATGGCAGGAGCTTTTTCAGGCTCAGTCCGACCAACTCAAGCTGTGATAAGGGAGTGAGTTATTTCCTTCAACCAAATGCTCAGGATAAAGAGGGAGACACACACACAACCCTGGGATGGCAAAGTGGGAAAGTTTTAATTCCCCATGAAAATTCACAGTGTCTCACAGAGAGCTCCAGTCAATGCTAGCACTTACCTGTGACTTTCCACCTGTTTTTATCATTACATAAAATTGATACCAACATTTTAATGCAAAGTTCAACCATAAAGTTATTGACCATTTAAATATAAGTAGATTTAATCAAAGCAAATGAGTTTAAATAGGTTGGTGGTTTGTTGGAGTTTTTTTGTTTTGTTTTGGGTTTTTTTTTTGGTTTTTATGGTTTTTTGGTGGATTTTTTGGTGGTGGTTTTTTGGGGGGGGGGGTTGTTGTTTTTTTAATGAAGCCAACATGGATTTGAAGTAATTTACAGTAATGCTGAATTTCTTTGAAAAGCATATTATCATAATCAAAAATTTCAATCTCAATGAGATTTCTTTTTCCAAAAGATAAGTGTGTACATAAAGGAAAGGAAACAACTTACCATATAAAATATGTGGCATTTAAGGACATTGTTTTTTAGTGTACACAGTAGTGCTGGGTTAGTGGATGGACACAATGATTAAAAAGATCTATAAAACCTGAAGGATTCTCTGGTTTTATATCCTTGGCAAAGTAAGTACTCCAATGAGAGAACACAGAATATTGCACTCTTTCTTCCTGTGCTCTCAGAAATTTGTTAATGTATTCTTCAGCTTTCTCTCAGTTTTCTTAAGGGTTATAAAATCACATTGACAGTAGTAAATTTATTATTTTGGACATCACACTGAACAAAACTGGCCCTAGTTCTCTGGGTATGGTTTATCAATGCATTGAAAATCACCAGAAGAAATGGCCTCCATAAGGAAAAGTAAAAATTCCCATTCATTTAAGAATCTCTGTTCATCATGACAATGAGAAAAAACAGCTACAATATCAGCTTTCAAAATGCACTCATTATAAGCAGGTAAACTGAATTTCAATTGGTGGATTTCTTTTAGGGTAACTGGTCAAGAAATCAAATTCCTACAAGATGAAGCTGTTTTTTCCTGTGCCAATTTTGGCTGCAGAACATCAACATCTGGAAAGTTTTATATGGGATTTGTGGGATTTTTTCTTCTCTCAGGAGGTCCTCTTGCAACTAATCTGGAATCTGGTTTGGGAGACAGTCTGAGTTATTTTTAGAATATAAATATTTAATGGTTGTTGTCTTTGTTGGTTTTTATTATTTTGTTTGGTTTTTTTTGGGGGTGATAAGAATTTATTTCTGATAACCTTTCATCTAAGCAATTGCAGCAGATTGTGATCAATATACACAATTATTGTTAGAACTGCAGTTGTTGCTATCAGGTCATATCTTATCCTACACAAAAAACCCATTAAATTTTAGTGCAGGAGTATGGTAGATTTTTTGGTAAGGTAGATTCACTCAATACCCATAGAAAGAAATTATTTTTATTACTAATTAATTAGTTCAAGTCTGAGATGCATTGAGTGATTTTAGGATGTATCACTGTGGTTCTCTGTGCTATCAGATCCACTGTGGGAAAGGCTGTGTGTGGGTAGATAAATCAAGGAAGAAGTAGAGTTTTTATTTTAAATCTTACAAATGCCTGCTGTTTACACTTCATTGACATGTTGTAGGGAATATCTGCAGAAACTGAGTTTAACAATATTTCAGTCTATGATGCTGGCTCATTCACACCCTGCCATGTTCAATACTGCAGTTTTAGAAGTTCAGGGTGTCAGAAACATATAAACTCCAAGCTGAATATAATAAACTCCAAGTTGAAATACACTCTTGTTTATTGGCCCACAAACAAAAGCCTATTGTTAAATCCAGAACTAACATCATTACCAAAAGTGAAAGTGAATAATCTGAGATGGAGAAGACAAAGAATTCTGAAAGTTAAAGTTCCTATGGCAACGCTGACTTGGACAACCTGCCACAAAAATTAATTGTTTCTCTATTCCTTTAGGTAGGAGGTGCAGGGAAGGAGAACACTGCTGGAATAAACATGGTCAAACACACACAGCCTTTCTGATTAAGTATGTTTTGATATCAAACAAGCCTGTCAAGCCCAGGTTTTTAAATATGTTCAGAGAAAATGTGAATAAGAAGCACAGAGTTAAGTACTAATGCACAGATTCAGTGTGCTATCCTCTCATGGAGTATAAATTTGTTCATACACACATCCCAGACAACTTACATCCAATTCCTACACTGATTTTATTTCAATTTAAGAGATGCTTTTGCAATGAGATATAGAGTTTTCTCTGGTCTTTTAATGTCATTTACTTCGTTTCTCATGGGAATTGTTTCCTGGAAATCAGCACTGAGAAGGAATTTGAGAGGAGTTTACCTGCCTGTAGTTAATTACTTCCTGCATCTGAGGTGTGTTGCAGTGTAAACCAAGAATAAAAGCCTCTTTACAGGTATTTTAATCAAGATCTCGCAGTATTGATTTGTCTCCATGATCTCAGGGTTCTGCTAAGTTCTTAGAGAGAATCCATTATGCTCAATGTAAGACAGGCATGGGAAATATTTAACAAGTGTGATAAAATATCTGAGTGCCAAATCTTTTAAAACTGCAATTTTGAGGCACACAGTGTAAGTCTTGTCACCTGTACACCTTGCTTAAATCTTCCCTCAGGATTTTCTTTGTGCATGCCACCAAGACAGTTCCAGAATTACAATTTCTTGACAAATATCTGGAAGCCTGTAGGATCTGAAAACCTTCTAATTTGCCAGCTTTGTGTCCCTGGATGCTCTAATTCTATAAAAGTTGGGTAATACTTTGACCTTGAAATTTAAGATGAAACCTCACAGCCCGTGTTAGATCTTCATATCAAGCCACAGATGTGATACTAATTTACACAATTTTAACTGACCCATTATGATGTGCATCCAAATTTTCATATTGTAAGATCCCTTTTTCAAAGGCACATTTGCTTCTAGAGCCAATATTCTTCACTTAAACTGTTCCAACAGCAAGACATTGTCTCCCAGTAGAAAATCATCTCTGCAGGATTTCATCACAATTCTTTAATTTGAGGATAGCAAGAAACTGTGTAATCCAACAGGAAAATGAGTTGTGAAAGATTGTATTTGGGATTTTTACACCTTCTCCAAAGGATTATTTCTGCAGGATTAAACCAAGGCTACTGAAGCACAGCAGGACTGAATCTTGAGTTCCTGTGTCAGCTGAGGACCTGGCTCCTTCCCCTGAAGCTTTCACTCTCCTTCCCAGAAGTGTCAGCTGGAATGAGATGACAATTCCAAGGGCACCATTGACTTTTCAGCAAATGAGCAATAGCCCAGCACTGTCCCTCCTGCCAGGCACTGCCAAGAAGGGGAACTTGGTTTTTTTGTGTTTCAGTAAGTCTGAGAGCTATGGGCAGCTGTGTGATGAGGGAAGAGATGAGGATCTGACTCCATGTTTCAGAAGGCTGATTTATTATTTTATGATATATATTATATTAAAACTATACTGAAAGAATAGAAGAAAAGGTTTCATCAGAAGGCTGGCTAAGAATAGAATAGTAAAGAATGATAACAAAGGTTTATGGCTCGGCCCTCTGTCTGAGCCAGCTGACTGTGATTGGCCATTAATTAGAAACAACCAACATGATCCAATCCCAGATGCACCTGTTGCATTCCACAGCAGCAGATAACCATTGTTTGCATTTTGTTCCTGAGGCCTCCCAGCTTCTCAGGAGGAAAAATCCTAAGGAAATGATTTTCCATAAAAGATGTCTGTGACACAGCTGACCTTCAGTGTCTATGGAAACTGTCCCTGCATGGATGGAAGATCTGCATTCACCTCCATGGTATTTCTGGATGTGAGAGAGTCAGTTTAAGAGAAAACTGAACTTCCTTCACTGCTCTTCTGCAATGGCCCTTGGGGTCTCTTCTAGAGCAGATCTCCTGGCATTTGCCAGGAGAGGGTAAAATATTAAAATTTTACAAGTGGAATGCATTTGAGAGTGTCCTCAGAACTGTATGCGTATTATCTCAACATAACCCATCTTTTGCAGACAGACAGTTCCTTCTTGATAGGCCACAAAATCATCCTGACACAAGCACACAGGATTTGTGGACAGATGGAACTCAAGAAGTTTGAGGTGCATGTGGAGGCAGGTTTGGACATAGAGGGCTGTAAAGTTGCTCTCAGAACCAGGCAACACCACAAGCACTGCTTCCAAGTGCTTTCCAAACTTTCTTCCACTTCAGGCAGGAAAGGTAAATCCCAGACCTGTTTTCAAATTACTTTCTTGCACAGAAGAGCTCATTTCCCTTGCTCTAAAGGATTACAAGCTGCAAGGCAAAGTTTAAAGACACAATACTTTAAAACACCATGTGCCTGAGAGAATCAACACATGAAATACAAACCAAGGAGGAAGAAAGCATCTCCTTCTTGGTGAGACAAGTGGTCTTTAGAAAAGCAAATGAAGGATTTCAAAGCATTTTTTTGTCTGAAGTGTCTTTTAGACAGTTCAAATGGTAAAGTCTTCTACCACTCCTTTAAATGTTAGAGGTACTAAGCCTTAGATATCAGATTCAGCTACCTTACTCTTCTAACAGTGTCAGATCTTGAAACAACTTTTGCCTTTAATATGTTAATATTCTTCAGCAATATGGGCATGGATATAATCCCACTTTCCTTTATACCTCTCCTCTCTTCTTGTGCTTGATTGGATTAATGTGTTTTGGGAGGAGAAATGAATATTAATAACAATCTCAAAGAAAATCTGCTAGGGCCACTTCCAGCTGATGCAGAGGTAGTTTGAGGTAAAATGTGTGGCTTTAAGAGCAATCTGTATTGTAGTACAAGACCTTTCAGAGAGATCTGTAAACCCAGCTTTGGAATTGCCCTGCAATGTCATTTAGCTTCTCAGTAGCTCTCCAAGTCCTTGCAGAAATACAAGGATGATCAAAGGTACAGGATGGTATTCAGCATGATGAGTGTATAATAGACCAGCTCTTTTCAACCTGGAAAAAAAAAATAGATGAGTGAAGAAGTACATGACAGATGCCATCAGTGGCACATAAAAGATAAAAAGGTAACATGTCGTTCATTGTCTCTTTCAATGGAAGGAAATATAAAGCAGGCAGATCCAAACTAAGCATGCATTTTCAAAGTGGAGAGTTAAAAAGTACTCCTTGCCACAGGCAGCTGTGCAAACTTTTAGGAGTATTGAAAAGGCAATTGATGAAGTTGAAGATAATAATAAAATAAGTAATTCACTGTGGGCTGTTATGTAAAGGAATTTCTGCTGGTTAAAGGGACTCTAAACAGAAATTTCATCAAACTGTGAGAAAACACTCCAGAAAGGGATCATAGCTGATTTCTCCCATTCCTATATTTTATTCCATTTACCAAATATTGGTCATGTTGTGAGACAGATGCTTGTTCTTTTCTCCAGTTCTCTAAGTGGCTTTATCTAGAGTAAGTCAATATTGGGTTAGACTACACATAAGTAATTTTCTAATTTTTTTTATTATTAAATAATTTCTTTTTTTCTTAATATTTCCTGGCCTGGCAACTGTTGATATTATTTGGTTTCTTGCAGGGCAGGTGGAATTCAAATAATGGCTAAATTGGAGGCACAGTCACTTCATGATAAATAAGTTTTTACTTGTGAAAATTAAATCACTTCCATCATCCATAAACTCTGCTGGTAGAGCCATTGATCAGTGATGGAACTGAATGTCCTCTAAGTGGTTGATCTTTAAAATAAATTCTTCAGCATTCAAAATGGATTACTGTAAAACTGTAGTCATCTTGTAAGTAAAATTGGGTCACAAGTCAGAATATCCCTTATGCCTTAAAAAGTCCTCTACTTATATGGTAACTGTGCCCAGACTAGATTTATCCTGGGTAAAAAAAGGATACCAGGACCCTGAAAACTTTAGCTGAAGGATTCTGTTATTACCGAATACAGCAGTGCTCGCACCAAAATTAATATGTCTTCTTATATGAAATTATCAGAGGAAAAAATTCCCCAAATGGGACAAAAGAATAATTTCAAATATTTCCATTTTTCTGTGGAGGAAGTTGTTCAAATACTTGTCCTGCTACAGAAAGTGCTAACAAGTTATTTAACAAATTGCTGTGACTGTGCATCTGAGGTTTTCCCAATGTCACATACTCAGCTCATGAACCAGTAAGTGATAAAATTATTTGACCTAATAAAGAAGCACCAGTTGGATTTCCATGAGCCAAACTGCACAGAATGATAAATCATCATCATGAGATACACTTTGGCTTGAAGAAAATCTTTAAATTTATGAACAGTCCAGCTATCAACTCAGAGCTGGCTCTTCAGGCTTCCATAAATTGGATGATGAAAATGATAGAACCACTCTTAAAAAATGTCTCTTTTTGCATGTGCCTGACTTGAAACACCTCAAAGAATTCTGATGAGGAGGGATTTTATTCTTCTCAACACCTTTTATTGTAAGAAGAGAACTTAGGCCCAAGTGGCTGCCTCAAATATTTTTCAGCATTACAGTAATGACAGAAACTACCATAATCTAACTTGGTGTTACTATGAAGGCCAAAACCTTCAGAGCCCTTGGAATATTTTCTCATATCTCTACTCCCTATTCTCTCTCAATTTTTGTACCATTTCTTCTCTTGCTCTTTTAATGAATCTTTACTTAATAGTTCAGGAGTGAGCTGAGCCCCATTCAGTATTTAAGTTTCTGCATAAAAATACAAAAAAAAAAGAGTCATATGGCCAGTTCTGTGCTCCCTGACAAAAATCCAAAATTACAACCTTCAACCTAGTGTTTCCCTGGAAAAAAACTTGTGTCGGATCTCAAGATCCCAGTCCTGAGGTGCCGAGCCACCGAGACCACCTTGGGGGGCTCGGGAGTCCTGGGATGTTGCCAGAAGTGTCTGGTGGCTGCACTTTGACCCTACACAGGAGACGACAAGGATGAGGGCTTCACCAGGGTGAATGGTGAAGGGATCAGTTAATTAGAGGGTGAGACACAGGGTTTAGGATTTCTGTACAGGGGGGTTTAGAGAAGTAAGATGGAGGAATTGGGGTGTGTCCTGTCCTTCTTCTTCTTCCTCTTCTCCTCCATCTTCTTTGGCCACGGTGGCACCTTTGGATTGGTTATTACTGAGAGTGCACCCAGTTATAAGAATAAATGGTATTGGGGAAAAATGATAAATATTGTACACGTAACAATGGGTATAAAGATAGGTGGCTGCCCCGGAGGGCAGACAGTGTGCTCATGGCTGGCTGCTGAGCAGAGCTCTGTTCGGCTGAAAGAACATCTTTTAGATAAACAATTAATAAACATAAAAACCGAAAGAAGAACTGAAGCCTCTTCTCGTCCTTTGATACGCGGGCTGCCCCAAGGCCACCCCGGGCCTTTCCAGGCCCCTCAAACAGCCGAGATAACCGGACAAACTTGATCTTTTCATGCTCATACACTGTGCATGGATCAGTCTCATTTATTAGCAGACAGGTAGATTCCTGCATTCCAGCTGAAGTGACAACTCCATCGGCATTCAGAGCAGGCACTCGTGGAATTGGCTGACAACAGAGTTCATGTTTATATGCATGGGATGCATTTACACTTATAACTATGTCATGATCTACAACATCAGCTAATGTGAAAATTATGCATTTAGGTTTAACACTGTGTAAATGCCAGATAGGCAGGATGGAAAAGTCCATTTAGCTTTTTAAGTACAGCCTCCAAAAGCAGTTTAGAATTTTTTGTTAGCAACTACATTAATAATTTTTTTGTTCTTTTATTATAGAAATGGGTAGAAAAAGCCATTTGACACTTTGAATACAATGAACAATTCCACCTGCTCTCCACTCTTTGCTTTTATTGCAAAAGTCTGTGCTTTTATTGCAAAGCTATTTACTACAAATAGCCTTACTATAACATCCTGTGTTAGTATCTTTGCTATAATAACCAAGAATGTTCATGTCACTACATTAACCACCATCCTCTGACCCTGAAGGGTTGAAAGTCTTTCCAAGACAAAGTATTTTTCTTTATACAGTAATTTTAAGTATAGTACTGCCATTCAAGAAAGAAAAACATTCCTCTTGGCTAATTTGCCTCATCAAAGTATCCTAAAAAACACACCAGCCAAGCAGTTTCTACTCTGATCTTAAAACATAACTGGTTATAGGAGTTTATCTATAGGAGAATTGTTAGAGCATGGTTTTAATAATTTTTTAACCAATGCTGTCAGTTGTAGAAGCACAAAAACACTGCCAGGTTTGGCAGCTGCTAATAAACCTGTGGGATTTCCATTATTCAGGTGAGTTCGAGAACCACTGTCACTGTCATATTTTCTGAAAAATCCCTTTGCCAGGATTTTCCTCTTCTGGGAAGCTGAGAAGCCTCTCAGAGAAAAATGAAACAATAATTATCTGGTTGTTTCCCCTGTGTTTTCCTGCTTTGGAATGTGGTTTGGAGATTGTTTATCCAACGGGTGGATGTTTGATTGGTTTCATGTGAATTGTTTTAACTTAATGACAAATCACCATCCAGCTGTGTCAGACTCTGAGGAGAGAGTCACAAGTTTTTCATTATGATCTTTTAGCCTTCTGTCTGTATCCTTTCTGTATTCTTTAGTATAGTTTTAGTATAGCATTCTTTAATACAATATAGATCAAAAAATAATAAATTAGCCTTCTGAGAACATGGAGTCAGATTCATTCCTTCCTCCTCCATCCAGGGACCCTGAAAATACCACAAACCACACGTGTGATGCAGCTCCTCTCACTCTTTAAAATCCATGTGTGAAGGAAACAAAATGTCAATGTCTAAACCAGCCCATAAGCCAAAGTTTAAATGTACATTGTGAGAATATTTCTGAAATAAAAATAAGTAGAAGTGGCTACTGCAGGATTAATAGTAAAGAGTCTAGAACTCCAGTATATTAAAGACTCTGTTGGACATGAACGAGGCTGCAATGTAAGTGAAAATACTTCTAGGATGAGAAACAAGAAGTGTTTTGGCTTATACACCTCAGACAGAAAAAGGGTCAAGGGAAGATAATCTGCCACCTGTGCCAGTCTCAGCCATTATGCCAACTGCTCACCAGCAGAGTAAGATTGTTTTACTCTTAAATAACTCTTAATTTGGTTATGCTGAATAGTTTTTCTATCAGTGTATCAAAATAATTGAATGGAGAATGCCTTGGTATTTCACCATTATTCCCTCTGATGAGCACATCACTTCAGGGACCCTACAATAATCTACTGCTGCTATCACCACTGGTTTTACCTCTACCATTTACAGAAGTAAAAGTGGGTTTGGGTTATTTAGGCAAAAGTCATGATTGTATAATCTAAGTGTTAAATTTCTTATCTGGACGGGAAAGTCCAGCCCTCTACCAGCATGAGTTCCCAAATCATTAGTTCATGGAACATGGATATTTATGGGGGAAAAAAACCCATTTCTAGTAAAAAGGGAAAAAAAAGACTGAGCTGGTATCTTAACTTCTAAGTCATGTGATTTTAACTTCAATACATGCAAATGAATATTTTTTGCAATATTTCTTCCAAAAACTCTTCAATTCCCTGTTTGCAAGCTCACATGCATGGGCATCCTCAAGACAAATAAAACATTTATCCCACATCTTTTATTTTCAGTTAATGGCTAGTAAATCCACACCTTTTTGTACTTATGTTAGTGCATAAATAAACAAAATATTACCTACTTAGAATTCCAATTCCTAGAGATTTAAAGAACTCCCTTCACAAATAACCTTGATTTCAAGGCAGTTAAATTCAACCTAGGGTTACAAACCATGCATTATTCATTTTCCCTATGACTGCTAAAAGTGATTTAATCTGTTTATAAAGGGAAGTTCAATTTTGTTAAACATTTCTTAACAAAATCTCTGTGCTGCAGAATGTTTTACCTTGAAATTGTCACCCTTGCCTCTTAAACAGAATCCAGAGAGAAAGAAACTCTCCTCAGACATAACACCAGTCATATAATATTTATTCATGGGCTTTCTAATCATATTTTCTAACCATTATTAATTTGTAATTAAGAAGCAATGAGCAAAAACTATTGCAAGGTTTCATTTCTGCCCCAATTAACATTTTGGATTTTGCTTTGGGGTCTTCATTACAAACAAGTTGTCAAGCTAAATGATGTGGCAAGTTATCTATATTTAGCAAGCTATAATTTTAGCTTGTGTTTTGCTGGTTGAAAACATGAGCAACCGACATCACTGCAGACAACAGGAAAGAAGAATGAACTAATATTAAAATCCCCAATAGCATGCATTAATCTTCTGTGATTAAAACCCTCTGCCTGGCCTTTCTTTGAAAAGACAAAGACTTCCAAACTGATTAAACCTAGAGGCAAGGCTGTTTTGCATATATCTTGTAAAAATCCCCAAGCTGCCTTAAACTTTAGTCTAAAAATTAGCTGCAATCAAATTTTTCTTAGATAGTGACATACACATACAGCTTGGAATTCTTCCAATTTCATTCCTCAAAATCTGATAAGTCCAGTTTTGTGGAGTCCAGTTTTTATAAATCAAAAGCGTGCTTGCATTTTACCTGATTTCATGGGATGTTCTAAAATTGTTCTAGAAACAGGGTTCTGTTTTTGCATCTGAGTTCAGTGAGATTTGCTGTTAGAAATCAGCCATGGTACACTTCTGCCCTTAGTGGACAACATCACACCAGGAGTACATTCTAATTAATTCCAACATTAATTGGCAATTCATTAAGCTTTGCTGTGCCACCAATTAAGCTTAATTTTACCCAGGTATCCCCCAATGTATTCACAGACACAGCCACATATCTCTTTGCTTTAGGCTTTTTCCTACAACTCTTGAAGTAGAAAAAGCTCAAAAATATATGGTGGGCAAAATGGAGTCATTAACAATCACAGCAGCTTTGATGCCAAAGATCAAAAAAATCTGTGCAAAGGTCAAAAGCAGCTGGTTAGATCTGGAGAAATCAGTTCCAGTCTCATTCATGTGAAGTCACTGCAAGCTCCACTCCTGCCTTCAACACCACAAACACTGAATTAAGGACCACATCTGTACTCAACCCTTTCCCAAGCTGCTGAAGGGCTTTGCACGCTCAATGCAATTCCCATCAGAACTAAATAAATCTGGAAGTTGGTTTGAAGCCTCATTTCTGAGAGCAGGGACCATACTTTAGACCAAGCGTTTCACTTTTATTATTCCAAATGGCAGGAAATAATTCCATTTAAGATACGAACAAGAGTCAGAAATCCTCATAGGGTCAATAGCAGGACATGGCACTACTCGGTGTGACTTACAGAACACAAAAGTGTCTTCTTATTATGAAGAGATTGATTAGCATTAAAAGGGAATTAAAATTATTAGTGGCTGGGATATTTTTGAGATGGATTCTGATTTCTCTGTCCAGATGGAGACCGAATATATCCACCCTTGATATCAAAGAATATTAGAAAAAACCACTGTTAAATATAGAATTAACATTGTAACTGTTTTTTTCCCATTATTACTTGCAACTAGTGTAAGTTGACAAACACATGGCAGATATCCAGTCTTTTTCCAAACTGTTTTTAATACTTTGTAATAAAATTGTTTATGTGAGATTTTGACATAATTGCTTGCAGATACAAATTAAGAAGTTATTTCCTAAGCTGTGCAGAACTGAAATCCTATGGCATAAAAGTAGGAGTAAATAAATACCGCAATATATTTTGTAGAACATTTTAATGCACTGTGTGTCCTATAAATCAGAAGAAATGCACGACTTCCCTTGCTTTCCCAGATTTAGTCCTACAGAAGATAGGTTTACCTAAACTTCAATCCTGCCTTGAACCTAATCCTTTGTATTTTATCTCCAAAGGTCTCACCAAGTGTATTAAATAAGACATTGAATCATACTGGGGATGATGGGGAAAAAAAAAGACCTTAAAATCTCAAACTGGATAAAGCTAAATCAAGCCAATGAGCACCATAAAATCTGCTTGAAGTCAAAGTGCCTTTGCCAACCTTTTTGGCAGTTTAATATTCCAAATATTCGAAGTTGGATCCTTAGAAATAACTAGAAAATATCTCCTGTCCACAGCCAGACTTCCCAGAGAAAAGTTGTTTCTTTTTTGCACAGGTCATGTTCAACTCTCCTGATCTGCCTTGCTGCAAAGATCTGAACATCTCTTCAGAAGAGGTTTGGGAGACTTTCATGAGTACAATACTGTATTATTGAGTGCCTGTTCCCACAAGGTTCCCATTGCCCCTGAAGAAAGTATTTAAAAAAAAAAATTTTCAAAGAGCAGCTCTGGCTGCTGAATTGTTGTGGGTTTACACTTAATAACAGATATTTTGCAAAGCAACATAAAATTCCAAATAAATCAGACCAGAATGGTTGCTTGACCTTGAATCAAAGTGCCCTAACAGCGCTTCTGTCCACACACCCACCCACACTCTCTTTTTTCCTCAGAACTGTCAGAATAGAGTTTCCTTCTCTTTTGAACCAGTAATAGTGCCTGGCAGTAACTCTAAGCTGCAATTCTATGCACTTAGAACTCAGTCTCCCTTTTAAGCTTGAGAACGAGCTGGTGATTCAATATTTCTGTCATAAAGACACTTCCAGGCTTTTTCTGCAGATACAATGACCAAAAGAGCAGCGCTGAAGGTCTCATCACAGCTCAAAGGCTTCTAATTCTAACAAAGGAGCAACATCCAGCCCATATCAACCATCAAAGCTCTACATACCTTACACTGCCAGCTTCTGGACCATCAACTTGGCTGCTCACTGACCTCAAGATAATGAGAAATAAATTGTATCCTGAATATCCAAGTGCTGTGCCTTGTGGGGGCCTGAATATATGTTGTATTGTGGGATCTGTGTGGGTCCGAGTTGCTCCAAATGAGCTGCAGCTGCAGGGTCCTTAGTTGGGCAGCAGCTGTAGCTCGTGAAGGTAACTGAGATAAATAGGGGTGGGTTGAGAGCCCAGGAGGAGCCCCTGAGAAGACAGGAAGGACTGTGCTGCAGAGAATGGAGAAGAGCCCCAGCAGAGAGGCAAGAACAACACTGCAGTGAAGATTACAACAACTGGTGCCCCGTGTGAGGAAGAACACTGCAACCAAACATTGAAAGAAGGTATGGAATCCCCCGGACAGCCGAGAGCTGTGGCAGCCTGAGAGCTGGGACTGCAGAATATAATATGGCCTTTGAATTAAGGAGCTGTAGCAGCAGAAAGCTGGAAGAATATAGCCTTTAAAGAAAAGAGCCTTGGAACATCTAAGGACAGCCGAGAGCTGTGGCAGCCTGAGAGCTGGGACTGTATGTGTATTGTAATTGTATAATTGTTAAAAGAAAAGGGGAGAAATGTGGGGGCCTGAATATATGTTGTATTGTAAGACCTGTGTGGGTCCGAGTTGCTCCAAACGAGCTGCAGCTGCAGGGTCCTTAGTTGGGCAGCAGCTGTAGCTCGTGAAGGTAACTGAGATAAATAGGGGTGGGTCAAGAGCCCAGGAGGAGCCCCTGAGAAGACAGGAAGGACTGAGCTGCAGAGAATGGAGAAGAGCCCCAGCAGAGAGGCGAGAACAACACTGCAGCGAAGATTGCAACAGTGCCTCAGGAGCAAAACACTTATACAAACTTCTCATGAAACAAGAAGTAATTTCTTCATAAGAAAGCTTAAGGAAGTACAAAAAAAAAAATGATAGACAAAAACACTGAAATATCCATTTCCTGCTACTTAATAAAACAAAAAGCAGCTAAAAGCAGGTATAGTTTACCTACCTCTTGTTGCAGCCATGTGCTAGAACAGCAAGGAGATACAGAGCTTGAGTTCTGACTTCCACTTAACATATTGGCAACCAAACTGGCAGGAAAACCGGGTTTTCTCCTTTTTGTAGTTCTGATTATGACAAAATCAGGCTAAAGCAAACAAAATAATTGCAAGTAACTGAAAAAGAACAAAATTTTTGTTTTTCTGGAAGTATTAGCATCACCTTTCAGTGTGCTTGAACTCAACTTTAGCCCCCAGATGTCACTGTCATATTTTCTGAAAAATCCTCTTTGCCCAGGATTTCTTCTCCTGGGAAGCTGAGAAGCCTCAGAGAAAAATGAAAACAATATTATCTGATTGCTTCTCCTGTGTTTTGCTGCTTTGGAATGTGGTTGGAGATTGTTTACCCAACATGTGAATTGTTTTTACTTAATTACCAATTATGGTCTGGCTGTGTCAGGACTCTGGAAGTGGTCACAAATTTTTAATTAGTGTCTTGTTAAGCCTTCTGTAAGTATCCTTTCCCTATTCTTTAGTATAGTTTTAGTATAGCATTCTTTAATATAATATCATAAAATAATAAATTAACCATCTAAGAACATGGAGTCAGATTCATCAATTCCTCGTGGGGACCAGCAAATACCACACCCAGACCAGGTTTTGGAAGTGATCTGGATATCCCAACCACGCTGCCCATTAGCTGGTGATTCATAATAGTAAAATGTTTTGAAAAGTGATGTGAACTTTATTTATGTCGATCTTTAGAGGAGATTATGACATTGACTGTAGATTTAGTCTAGAAAAAAAAAGTCAGATTAGATTAATCACTATATCTTAACTAACTTATTGATATGTTGGCAAATATGCTTCCAGAGCATGACATTACTATGAACTTGCTTCTCCCTAATACAACCAGGAGAGGGATCTCCAAACATCCTTTCATGGAGAAAATTATGAAATTCCACACATTCAACAATGTCACATGCAATTCTAAATTTCTTATTTTGGTTGCCCAAACAAACAATTTAAATAAGTTATTTATTTGAACTTATAATCTTTAAGTAATTAGGTTTTTGTAGTTATTTTATGTTTCTTAATTAATACAGTAAACCAGGAGAAAAAAAATAATGCATTATATTACACAGGTTATTTTACTCAGATCATGAAGAAATCAAACCAATTACCATGAATCAAGCATTAGATGCACTTTTCCTTTTGATTATGCATCTGCTATGCAGCTTGATAAGACAAGAATCATCAGATACAAAGGCGTTATGTCGAAAATAATTATAATTAAGATTAACATAGCCAGAAGCCAACCCTTCATTACAGCACTGAAGAAATTTCATGTTAATGAGAAGGCACATCTTCTAAACAGTTTCACAGCTTTAGAAAATAAGAACTCCTCTTCCTTCCAGGCAAGCAAACAACAATGACAAAGTAATTTTCCAAGTTCTGAGGTCCTGCCAGGACCTGTCTACAACTTCTCTATCTGAATTACCAGATCACTTCTCTTGCTTTAGATTTTAATTTCAGATTTATTTCACTTGTAAGCACCACATTAAGAATCTTGTGATTCCAAATGGTAGTTGCCACTTCATTCTGCAGTTTTATTTCTTATTTGGATATTACTCAGAAGTCATCTGCAAATTAGGAGTAAATATATCATGCTATGGATTATTACTATATGCCTCTGCTTGGTTCTTTGATGGCAGAATTTATGAAAGCATAGTGTTTAATATGAATTCTTGATCTCATTATATTTCAGTATTCCCACATTTAGCTACAATATGTTGTTACCCAAATTGCATATTAAATTTTCTTCATAACTTGGTTGTGGAAGTTTGGTGGGTTTTTCTTTCATTATTGCTCCTGTTCTGTTGTTTTTAGGGGTTTGTTTTTTCTTAAGATTAAAGACAAAAAAGGTGCTATGGAAGAACACAGCAAAAATTTAATGAAGTCAAGGTAAATGACATCCAAAAAACAATTCCGAAAACTTACCCACAATTTACACTTAAATCCCCACTTCCCATTGGAAGTCACCTTCCTTTAGCTCATGCACCCGATTTTGGCATTCAAGAACACTTATTATATACTTCTCCAAGGAATTTAAATTTAAAAGGTTTATGTCCTTTTTCATTTTTTTTCTGACACCTCACTCATTAAAAAGGTGAGCACAACAACAGCCATCTTTCAGTCATTAAAACCCTTCTTATTTCCATCTGTTTGTTCCAAGCCTTATTAAATACAGGCAAACCCATTCATAGGGGTGAGATTTAAGTTTTTTACAGGATTATCTTCCCCATTAAAAGAAATCTCAGAGTTGCTGCTCTTCACCCAGCTGGTCTGCAGACAGACTGGATAACATTAAGGTTAAAATTTTTATTAATAGAATCAAAGAATGGTTTGGGTTGGAAAGGACCTCAAAGATCATTTCCTTCCCACCCCCACCATGGCCAGGGTCACTTTCCACCAGCCCAGGTTGCTCAGGGCATTCTCCAACCCGGCCCTGAATGTTGTAGTGTGTTGTTAAGTTTCTTGTGTTATTCCCCCAATTTATGTATTGTTCTCCCCTATTATGTGTAAAATGGTTTCGTTCCCCCAGTTTTTCCCGCCACTGCTACCCTGTCAGCTAAGTTGCCATAGTAACCGCTATTCATAGTTGCTGATATGTAATTGCTCCTCCCCTGGTTTCCCTTATAAGTGAAAGTTGTTTCCTCCCTGGGCCCAGTCAATCACCCCCTTCTCCTCCCAGGTTTCGAGAACCTTCTCCTCTCTGGAGATGGTGGCTGGCTGGGGTCCCAGGACACCTCCTTTACCTTTTGATTATTGGTCTCCATGGAGTGTCAGTTCTGTGAAGTTCATCCCCTCACCTTTCCCGATTGGTTCCGCCTGTACCCACCCCCCTCCTTTATAATCCTGTTTTCACCCCCTATGAAAAAACTTTTTCCCGGTTGGTTTCCCTGCGTTTGGATCCCGCAACACCTTCAATAAACCGATGTTTAACCCCCGGGAAATGGTCAGCTCCGTTCCTCCCCAATACCAGCGGTGTGAGCCAGTCCGCAGCCAGCACAGCCCGAGGCCCTCAGACGCCGAAAGGTGCTGGCCAGGAATTGCAGAGGGGCGTCGGCCTTTCGCCCTCAGCTAGCCGGACTCTAAACTTCGGGCCACATATGCCCCCCTCTGCACCTGAACACTCCCAGGGATTCCCTGCTCTTCAATAATGCAGCCTTTTCTGACCTGCACCTCCCTCCTAAAAACCCATGAAATGATAAAGAACAGCTGAACCTCAGGAAATTTCTCTTTCTAAAGACACACAGAACTCACAATGTGAGATCACATTGCCGTTTCTAGACAGGGAATACCTCTGCTGTTATTACTCGCAAAAATAGCTAATTATTTTCTGGCAAAATTCAAAAGACGAAATAAGGTGGTGAAACTGTCCTAGTTAATTTTTCTTATCTTTTTTCAAAGCCCTGTTAAACTGAATTTAGTGCAGCAGGAAATATCACAGAGGTACCTATTAAGATCTCACATGCGAAAGAGATTAGACTCAGATAAATGAAGATTAAAGCAGGTTTTGCAAACATTGATCTACTTTATACTTTGTAAGGAGGTACAGATCATAAATACCCAGGCAACACAAATATATCTCAGGATTAGGAGAATACTACTATCATTCTCAGTTACTGAACTGCAAAAATAAATTTTCTTACCACAACAAATTACAACTTTCTGAGTAACTACCATAGGAACTAAGGAGGAAAAAAAAAAAAAATAAAAGGAAAAAGTAAATCTCATCAGCTTCAAGCAGAGATTTAGGCAGTTTGATTTCCATACCTGACTTCTTTAGATATTCATCTTTAACCTCTTTCTACTACCAGAACAAGAAACTCTAAGGAAATACAGACTTTTGGAAAGAAAATACCCACAGAAATATTCAATCTCTTCTACATTTTATCTCTTTTCTTCTCCCCTCTGCTAGTGTCCCTTAATGCCAAGAAATTCTTTAGTGAGCTGCTCTGTATTATATAGGGACATCGACTTCTCCCACTTCCAGCAGGCTCTACTTGCTAATTAGCCCTTAATTAAAATGAGTTGCAGCTGGTTTGAGACACCCCCCTCTCCCCAACCTCAGTGTCCTGTTTCTAATTTCAGAACTAATAAAAATTCCCACAAGCCAGTCTGGTTTGGTCTGGGTACTTTTCTTGAGAGAGTGAATTCAGCATTTCTTTAGTGCTCTTTCCTCTTCCTCTTCTCTCTTTGTTTTCTAAGCACAAAATTTTAAAAATAGATTTTGCTTCTTCTTGGTTTTTTTTTTCTTTTTTTAATTTCCCTAGTGTAGTGAATTATATATTTTTTTATCTTTTTCCTAGCTTTGAAACTTGTTTAATTGTTGATTTGATGAGGCTTTAGGCTGGAATAGACTGAAAGCCTGACAATAAAATCTTGCTAAGGGCCAGTGCAGATGTGTTGCAAGGTTCCCAGAAACTGCTGCCAACACATTTTAACTGAGCCTTTTGATGTCTGTTATTCCTGCTTTTCCACTCAATTGAATTAAATTCCATTTGGATTTTGTGATGAGGACAAACATCCACAAAAGATGAAATCAAAGCTCACAAACTCCATTTGACCTTCCCTTGATTTGCAGAAGTCTGCAAGGGTGGAAAGGCTGGGCAGCCTCTTCTCTCCCTGTTGTGACTGTGTCTCACCATGTTAGTGAATAAATATCACTGAACAAACCTCGTTTTAGCTTCCTCTTTATATTTCTGATTCACCCCTCTGAAAGTTAATCTGATCTTGTGGGATCTCAGCACCTCAGGACTGAGGTGCCGAGTCACCGAGACCACCCTTGGGGGGCTCGGGAGTCCTGGAATGTTCCAGAAGTGTCTGGTGGCTGGACTTTGATCCTACACAGGAGACGACACCTGTATGAGGATAGGAGGGTTTCACCGGGGTGAATGGTGAAGGGATTGGTTAATTAGAGGGTGAGACACAGGGTTTAGGATTTCTGTACAGGGGGGTTTAGAGAAGTAAGATGGAGGAATTGGGGCGTGTCCTGTCCTTCTTCTTCTTCTTCTTCTCCTCCATCTTCTGTGGTGATGGTGGCACTTTGGGATTGGTCATTACTAAAAGTGCACCGGGCAATAAGAATAAAAGGTATTGGGGAAAAATGATAAATATTGTACACGTAACCATGGGTATAAAGATAGGTGACTGTCCGGAGGGGGGACGGTGTGCTCATGGCTGGCTGCTGAGCAGAGCTCTGTCGGGCCGAAAGAAAATCTTTTAGATAAACAATTAATAAACATAGAGACCGAAAGAAGAACTGAAGCCTCTTCTCGTCCTTTGATACGCGGGCTGCCCCAAGGCCACTCCGGGCCTTTCCAGGCCCTCCAAACAGCCGAAAACCGGACATGATCTAAGCCAAGAGACACATTAGGGACTCCAGGAAATGCTCTGAAATGGTTACTGCACCAGAAAAATAGAGATGTGAGCAGAGTTTTAAAGAAAAAAATTCTGGAAGGGAAATTGGGGGAAAAAAGAAGAGTATGGATAAATTCACTTAGTTCTGAGTGAGCAACTTGAAGTCATGGCTTGTGTATTCTTTTAAAAAAGGATATATTTTCCACTTAAATATAACCAACAACAGAATTCAGCCCACTGAGTATGAGAGGTACAAGAGCGAGAGGCAAATAATGGCTGCATTCTTTTTTCTCTCCAGAGGAGTAGATCTTATTAGGCAAATAATATTTGAAGTTATTCTCTGCTTCTGTGTTGGCAACAGGAATGCAACCACTCCTCCCTTGGACAACTCTAAATACAGAGTATGACAACTGCAGTTTCTCTTTCTGCTGTTTCTAAAACTTCCAGAAGGGTTTTATCTCAGTTCTTGGAGCATCTGGATCCAGATTATAGTTTTATAAATTTATTAAATTTATTTTCTGTCTTGCAACCATGCTCATGCTTCTCTCACAGTCAAAAGTCAGAGGTTTGGTACTGGTTTCCTCCCTGCCCTTCACATATGAACTGAAAGTCAAAATAAATCAATAAATAGGCGATTTAGGGGAAAAAAAATTAAATGTTTTGTGTCAGATTCATTTGTTTAAATTCAATTTTAAGATAAAATGTCATTGCATCATTTCTGAGGGAAAAGAAGAAGAAAACTTCCTTCTGAAAATATAAGAATGCAACCACAATAAAAAATATCCAGCTTAATCCAGCCCTGATAAATAGTTACTTTCCCATGTGTATTTCCATCTATGAATCTTCCATGAGTTCAAAAAGTCAGAACAAAAATCCTAAATAATAAAGCTGATTTTAAAAGGTGTCTGTAAAAAGAACCTAACTTTAGAAAACTGCAGGTTGAGGGATGCCTTCATTCAGGTTTAATTTACAGAGAACATTTAATGAGGCAGCACCAAATGTTTCTTTGTTTCCAATCAGCTTTCTAAATAAATGCATTCATAAATAATATATAAATGCATATATAAATAATAAATCTAAATTAATGCATTTTAGCATTTTTCATGCAGAGAACATATTTTGTCTGCATTTCGTGTTCAAATTCTCAGGTTTTGCCCTTACTGATCATCACCTGTGGTTACTTACTGCTGTAATCTCCAAACCTCAGGAGATTTTACTTTGAGTCTGAAGCAAAAGTGCTTCCAGAGGCAACCTAAAGTTGCATCTAGAGGCAGTTTGGCGTTGCCAGAAGTAGTTCTAGTGCAATTTCCCCCTCTCAGGATATGTTCAAACATTGTTTCAATTTAAAATATCTTCACAAATGGAAATCCCAGACCCCTCTGTGACCGGGCACACTCCAGATGTGTCCAGCCCTACCGAGTTGTGTGCTGACTTCTCTCTATAATACCTTTTTCTTGATACTTTTGGTAAATTAACTGAGATATTTTAATGATATCCTCTAAAGATTATCATGTCAGATGATATTGGTGTGCAGCTGACAATGCACAATCACAGGCTGGATGCAGTCCCAAATGTCCATCAGGCTGAGGGATGTGGTCTCCTGCTTTTCCTTCCCAGGGATTTCTTTGCAAACACTGAATGGCAGATCCTGCCTGGTTGCATGGAAATTCTTACTGAAAAATCAGAAGTTGAGCAAAGACTCTGCTGTCACCTTCCAGAAAACTCTTTCCAGAAGTTAATCCTAAACTTTCCGATGTTAAAGATAATTTTTCCGTAGGAAGTTGACACATTTTTGACATGTTCTGTCTGTCTGAAGGAGATGATATAAGTAAAAAGACACCTGAATTTAGCTCCTTATTGGAAACATAGAGAAATTACTTTGAATAGAAGAACTTAGTGCTTTTGAGAAAAAGCAAAACTTGTAAGAAACAGAAATGTCTCATTCAGCAGATGATTAAACTTCCCATTGTAAAGAATGAAAAAGATGTTACAATCAATGTTAGGACATGCAGTGAATATACAGCTGAGATAAAAATGGGAAAATGGGAATTATTTTTTCCCCAGCACTCTGAAATTCAGGCAGTGAGCTAGAAAACACAAGAAGATGTAAGACTGCCCTGCAGCTCCAGTAAGTTTAGTCTCATGTTACTTTCCTGTAAATGTCCCTGAAGGTGTAAGACAGTGAGCAATCAGCTCAGAAAATTACTGGATTCACTTTGTGTGATTTGCTCTGTGTGGCCAGAGGGGAATACTTTGTTAAAAGACAATGAGAAATAGAAAGTGTAATGAGATCCTAAGCTTCTGTTTTAGCCATGCATCTAATGGTAAAATATTAGTATAGTGTGAAGGAAATACAGAAAGAAAATCACTGTAAATATCAATGCAAAAAGTAGCTTGGGTGAGCTGATTTATGTCCAAGGGCAATCATCATAAAATCCATGAAAGAAGTCATTGTAAAATCCATGGAAAAGTCTGAGGAAAACACTAATTTCTTTATGTACAGGCAGAACAGTTATTAATTTTTTCTTACTTGTACTTGGCATACCTGCTGCGCTATTTTCATACATTTTACAAAAAAAATGGGATTTGGAAGTGAGTTAAAAGAATATACTGTCTACAGGGAGTTTTTAGATATCAATATATAACAAAATTCTGAATACCTTTTTGATGGAAATGAGCATGTGTTTTGGCCTTGTTTATAAAGTGAAATTAGTTATTAAACAGTAAAAAAATAAATAGGAGAGAAACTTCTTGACTTGTTGGACTGAAGTAACAATTTATTTCAGAAGGGTGTTGACATTATGCAGTACTGTGGTGTCACAGGAAAGGCAACAGGTTTGAGGTTCAAATGCCTTCAGGTTTGTTCTCACCTCAGATTTGGGGATCAAAATGCATTTTACACCTTAGATCTGGAGATGTGATTCATCACATTTTCTGTAGAGGACAGGTGCAGCACATTATGGGAAATGCAATTTGTTTTTCCAGCCAAAAGAGAAGCGTGGCACACTTTTTAATTGACTCAGAGTCAAGTTTGATCGGCTCAGGATAAAGTTTCAAGTGAGTTAAAAAATGGTACTGCTTTAACATGGGTTCAAAACAATATAAAATAAAGGTATAATGTTCCATTTTCCAAAGAAAATATGGTGTAATGTTAAGAGAATGGACATGACTGAATAATCTTTCCTGCACTTATGGGTGGGTTTATTTGGGGTTTATTTATTTCTTTGCTTGTTCTTTACCCAAACCTTTCTTCTTTACTGACTTTCAATCCAAAATTATTCTGCCAAAAACGTCTTTCTAAAATTTCTATTTCTCCATTCTAACCATGGTTGGGGTGTGTCTTGGTTTGGAAAGACAGGAGTCTGCTAAGGAAGGCAGGAGCCTCCCCTGAAATGGAGAATGTAAACCCCCTCCCTCTGAATTGTTATAAATTTTAAATTAAGGGGCTCTCAGGCAAAAATATGGGAGCAGGAATAACAGTTCTTTATTAGGAAAGAAAATAAAAGGATAAAATAAACAATGCAGTGCACTAGAACAACACTGACAGAGTCAGAACAGGCCCTGACACCCTGTGGGTCAGGGTGTTGGTGGCAGTCCCATTGGAATTGTGGCTCAGCCCTCCTGCAGTGTCAGGGCTGGTTCTGCTGGAGCAGGGATCCTGTAGAAGAGTGGAGTTTTCCTCTGAAGATCCAGTGGGAGAAGAGGCAGCTGCTGTTCCTCTGGGGAATCCAGTGCAGAAGCCGTGCTGGCATTCCAGAATCTCCAGATTATATCCGGGTGGGAATGCTTGGCTGCTGTGGTGTGTTCTTAAGTTCGTTAGTTTGCTCCCCCCATTTTCTGTATTACTTCTTGCTGCTACCCTGCCAGTTAGGTTGCTATGGAAATGAAACTGCTCCTCCCTTGGTTTCTCTTATAAAGTGAAAGTTGTTTCCTCCTTGGGGTCAGTCAATCACTCCTTTTCTCCTCCCAGGTTTCGAGAATTTTCTTTTCTCTGGGAGGTATGGTTGGCTGTAGCCCCGGAGCCCCTCCTATGATTTATAACAGTTGGTTACTTTAGTATATCAGTTATGTTTCGTACCTCCAAATATGTATTTCTATTGGATAGCCAAGTTTCCCTGCCTTCTTCCCCCCTTTTCCCTTAAAACCCTCTCCTGCCCCTTGTTCGGGGCCATTTGCTGGGTGTTTCCCCTCCTTGTTGGTTCTTCTGTAATAAACCCACAGTTTACCCCCAGCAAGTGGTCGCCTCCTAATTCGTCTCTCACCGCGCTGCTCCGAGCTATCCCCCAGCTCAGCCCAAGGCCAAGATGCCGAGGGGGGCTGCTTTCTGATGCGCAGGGGCCCTGGCCTTCGCCCCTCACCAGACAGCCGGATTCCAGGGCCGTTCACGCCCCCGCGCACTTGGCTCCTCCCTCTGGGCTCACATCTCCCAATGGGATGCTGTAGTTCTTATCAGCCATGCAGGGACATTCAATAGCTGTTATCAGCAGGTGTCTGCCTGGAGGGAGGAGTGGTTGTGGAAGAGATAAGGAAAACTGCCCAGTGAACAGAAGACAACTGCCAAACAGATGGCAAATAGAACACAGTTTGCTTGGCAATCCAGGACAATGTGCAATACTGCATTTAAATAAATCTTAGAAAAATTGTTCATGCTCCTGGAAGCTGGTAACTGTGTTCACTCCTTGTGCATTTTTCAATGGTCAGTCTGCGATAAATTGCCAGTTGAAAACTGGAAATTGGAAAGTTTCTCTTTTTTAAAGAATATCATTAGGCAAGTCCCTTTAATATATTTTAGGCACTCAGACGCACTAAACCACTCATGAGGATCCTGCTGTATTTCCAGGTACAGCACTTGTGCACTTGACTAGAGTTTAAATGGAAATCACCTCCTGTTTGGTATAGAAAAGCTACTAAATGAGAAAATAACCTTTCATGATGCTAAGTCAGGTCACTAGGAAGGAATGTTGATGTCCCACTTAAAAAGATCAGAGATAATATGATCGAGGTCAGGGTGATAACACTTAAAACTCTGTTTCCCTGTAATGGATGTAAAAAACACAGGGAAAGATGGGAGGCACAGGTGGAGATGGTTTAAGTGGTGGCATTTAACAAGGGAATATCAAGCAGAAAGCTGACCTCTGTTTTCAAGCCCATTGTTGTATTCATCACAGAAATGTTTAAATGCACATAGGAAAAAAGAGAATTTCAAGAAGAGTTGGCTTGATGGTTTCTTTTCATGCCTCTTAAAAGGATAACCAGGCTAAGAAAACAGTTAATCCCTAGAAAAGAGTTAATCCCTAGGGCTAAAACACATCTGGAAAGATCACAGCTGTACCAGAAGCCAGATGTTGAAATAATCTTATTTGGATTGAGAAAATAAGAACAACAAAACAAAGTGGGAGAAAAGCACACACAGTCATAATGGATGGAGAAGTTACCTTGAAAGACCAGGAACTTTTTTAATTTCTGTTTTTGTGAAGACTTAAGCATTGATTATTCTGGAAATGTTTTAATTTCTGAAGCATTTTGGAGGATAAAACAAAAAAGGTTGTTTGAACAGGTGGCTGCCAAAGCCATGGCTTGGAAAGTGGGTGCAGACTTGGCTTCACAAGCAACCAGAAGTTCTCCCCGTGATTAACCCTTAATCCATTGCAATTTTGTTGTGGTAAGAAGGAAAAACTGTCTAATATATGAGACATTCCATAAGGAAGGGAACAGGTTCTAGTGAAAATAACATGTATTGGAAGAAGAAAGATTCCTTCTATTAGGAACTCTGTAAACATGACTCCAGCAAGTAATCTCATCTCTCAGTTTCACTTATTTATCGCTTGTGATGCTTTGTTTCCATTCTAATAAATATTTCAAAGTTCAGATTTGCAAAGGATTTTTTTCCCATCAGCTTTATTATTAAATCAAGTAGGGTAAATTAGTAAAGGGCAAAAGATATATTTCCTGTAGAATACTCTTACAGAAATTGCGCATGGACATAATCTGACTATGTGATTCTAATAAATACCTGAGTATCTATATTTTTTTTCGCCTTGAATTTTGTATGCATCAGCTGCAGAGTCTATACACATAAAGAAAACTTCCTGGAATATTTATGACACGTCTAAAATATTAATAGCGACAATAACTTAATTCAAACAAAAAACAAACATACTTACAGTATGCTCTTTTTCCTGATTCTGAACTGATTTGATTGAGACATTACAGTTATTGAGAAAAACATGATCCTTACATTGTGTTTGCTATACAGGAATTCTATATACTGATTTGAAGCTATTTTTAAAATAATGATAATATTTTTGCATGCCACAGAAAGTATGAATCATTACAAAAGCTCAAAGTATGAATATACAAAAGTATATTTGAATGAAATTCTGTCCTTATGTTTGGTGTCATAATTTTGTTGGAATAACCAGGTAAAATAAAACTATTGAGTTTGTTAGGCAACACTAACACAAAAATTTTAACAAAAAAAAATTTAAATATATATATACATATATATATGTTTGTGTGTAACATATGTATATATGTTTGTATTCCAGGGAGGTCCCATCCCTGGAAATTTTCAAGTGTTCCAAGCCAGGCTGGAAGGGGCTTTGAACAACATGGTCTAAATGAAAATTGTGCCTGCCCATGGTAGTGGGTGGGAACTCAATGGTCTTTAAGATCCCTTCCCAAGTATTCTGTGAAAAAATTTTAAGGTGGGTGTTGAACATACTCAGTATTCTTTCTAATATAATATAATTATGTTTCAAAATTGTGTAGAATTTGTTATAAATTATTAAAAATGTATTATAAATTTTCAACGTAACTTTTTGAATGGAAGAAGTAAAAATGCTGTAGGGCAGAAGCAGCAGTGAGTAAAAATCACTGTTGGTGTTTAGACATCTTTAATCACTACACAAAAAAGCAAAGTATATCCTCCTCTTTTTATGGAGGATGTATGCATTGTTAAACAAATATTCAGGAGATTTTCAGTTCAAATTGTAGGAACAAATTGCATAGAAACAAGTAGGAAGTGGCCAGGAAGTTGCCATAAAAGCTTAAATGGATTAGAAAAGGATTCTGCAAATTCATGTAGAATTGGTCCATCCTTTTGAGCACTAAACACAATCAGATGCATCAACTGGCATGCAGAAAGTCCATAAACTGCTGACTGCAAAGATAATGTCCCCAGAGAAAAATCTGCCTGCATAATGACTATTTCTGTTTCAATCCAGCTATCCTGTTGGCAAGCAGGATGCTGGAATAGGAAAAAGCTGTAGCCTGCCTCAGTATGGCAATTCTTTGCTTGTTATTGGGAGAAAAAAATATTTAAGTACTTCAGCACTTAATTAAGTTTGTAAATGTGTCCCAGACTTAAGGTTGAACATACAATTAATTTATTTGCTGATTTGGTGGGTTTGTATTTCATTGTGTGAGTTATTTATTGCAGAACTCTGAGAGGCTCCAGTGATCCCAGCACAGAGAGTTCACAAGATTTTACCCTTATTCTGCCCTGTTCCAGTGCCTCTGGCAGGTGAACTTGCAGATCTTTGAATTAAGAAATGGCTGCTTAAAACTTTGAGGTGAAGTGTGAAGAGCAGCAAGATCACATCCAATTAAAAAGTAATTCTCCAACAATGTTAACTTACAGGTCACTCATCTTTTTAAGAAGCCATAAATAATTTATTCATTACTAATTAGCTGCATCTACTTTACCATCATATCTCCTATTTAATGAGCAACATGAGAGCATTATGTTAATTTAAAACTATACGACTTGTCAAAAAGGAGTCAATTAAAAGGATTCTCTTCAGGAGGCTCTAATAGAATTCAGGACAGGATTACATCAGAAACAAAATTGAACTTTCTGTCCTGTGGGTATTTTTGAGAGTTCAAACTTCTGTCCCAAACAGAAACAAATAGAGTGAATCTGTTTATTGCTAAGGAAGGCAGAGGCATGTCAGTTTGAATCAGTCACTCTGTATTTCCTGATTGTTTATATTTCATGCTTATATTTCAACTCTCTTCTGCAATGTGCTCTCAGGAGATTGGATTAGGAAGAACCTTTATTGTAGCAATTCTAAAGATGCTGGAAGCAAAAATTAGATTTCTTTTATTTTCTGAAAAGTTTTGAAAGGTGAAAGAGACTCCCCATTGTCCCACGATGTGGCTCCTGTTGGCACAAACAGTGGAGAAGGACTTTCAGCTCTCCTCCCAAGCAGCTATGCAGGACAGAAGCTCCCTTATTTTCCTATGAAAAGACAGCTCCAGGGTAGTTTTAAAAACTAAAACCTAGCTAAGTTAAGGAAAGAATTCATCTCACACAGCCTTAGCTGATTTGGTTTGGTCAGATGCATTGGTGGATGTGGGCAGAGAGCTCAGAGCGGGACCTCTGCAATGCAGGCTCTGAAACAAGGCAAGGTGACTCCAGCCACAAAGATTTGGAGCTAATTATCATAAATAAGATTTCTGTACCTCTCTCTCCTTCAGGACAGCAAATATGACTGCAACCTTTTATCTAATTTCTCAAGAATTCTTACAAATTTTGTACTTATGTACAAAATTAGGAACACAATTTCTAGACACTGGGAATACAGGGATATTTTTATCTACGTATATAGATATGCTCTTAAACAAAAATTACACTCCTCATAATTTAAAACAGTTGACCAGCTCACAAAACCTTAGATTTCTAAAACAAAGCTCTTAATTGAAGGTGAAATATTATCTACAGTTAATAATAAAAGACAGACAAATCCAGAACCCAAACCAGTTTGTTTGGAAACGTAATTTAGGATTCCCACTGGAGAAAATCACCTTTCTGAAGACATCAAGCCTGTACAAAAACATGTGTGTTCTGGACAGGCAGAGTGAGCTGTAAACATGAGAGTTGTTCTGACCTGTGGGACTCAGAATGCAGGAGTGAGAATGAGAGGGAGCACAAAGGAACAAAAAGATCATGGAGCACCACCTTGGCCTGTTTCACGGTTACTTTAAATTTTCATGGCTATTTAAATTGGATTAGCTTCAATTCTCAAACGGTCTGCCTGAAAAAAACAATCATCTGCTCTCTAATGAAAGGATAAATCCAGAGAATTTAGAGTGTCAAGAGCAAGTCTGCAAAAGCAGAGGAATAGTCTAGCAGACTTTAGGAGGGTCTTTACTTTCATTATTTTACAGACAGCCTTTCTCTTGCTCAAACAAAACATTTCACACCCAAAGCACATGAACAGGATGTTATCTTTGCACCGGGACTTGCCAGAGATTAGATGGAAATCTCCTGAGTTTTAGGCCCCATTTATCTTCCACTTGACGCTTTTCCAGTTGATGATTAATTAATTGGCTTTGAAGCTCTTAGCAAGGCTTTCCCTTGGACACCTCTTGGTTCCATCACACCTCCAGAGCTCTGGGCTGCAGGAGCAGCTGGGCCCCTCTGATGCCAAAGGGAGCTGGAAGTCAGCAACCAGAAGGAAAACACCATCATGTGGCATTTTAAAAGGTTTGTCTTCAAGTAGGTTTCATATTTTCTATATTTTCTATAATTTCCATATTTTCTATATTTTCTATATTTTCTATATCTTCTATAATTTCCATATTTTCTATATTTTCCATATTTTCTATATTTTCTATAATTTATATAATTTATATATTTTATATATTTTATCTATTTTATCTATTTTATATATTTTGTATATTTTATCTATTTTATCTATTTTATATATTTTATATATTTCATATTGTTAGGTTTTTTGTTTTTTTTTTTTTTTTCTCTAGACATTCTCTGTAATCTAGAGATCACACCATTGTCATGCCAAATAAAACAGTCTATCATTCTGAACGTTCTGAATGAATTTTCATTACAATCAGATCTATTTCCAGAAATTCTCAATTTCTGTATTTCTGACTCAAAAAACTGAATATCAGTATTAAAAAATAAAAGCAGGACCTTGATGGTTTTAAAATATCTCTGATACCACCCAACTCTTCCAGGCTATAAACTCTCTGGGAATGCAGTTTGCCAGATAACTCAGTTCTGATCTGTGGCCCACGTTGTGTTTATCCCAGCTCCTTAGAGACAGTTCTACATTTCTCTCATCAGGTATTGTCTGCTTAATAATTTCATATAGGTTAAAAAAAAAAAAAAAAGAAAAAAAGAAAGAAAAAAGGAAATGAAAACACGCCTTCTTATATATTTTTATTTAATACAAAAAGGAACATGAAGTTATGAAACCATTATAGAGTCCCACTTTTCCTGGAAGAAAATACAGAGAACTGCAAACTCAATTTGCAGTGGCACATCTTAATGAGTTAATTCTGAAAAGAAATATTCATTTATTCATGTTGTCAAGATGAGAAGCATTTTCTATAAATTCTCAACAATACATGCCCATCTGAATTCTATCACTATGGGACAGAGTTAAGATTGTTTTAAAACTTTAATACAAATTTATTTATATTAAATCATAGGTGTTCAACACTTTGAAATTTGAGCTTCCCTAATAAATTTTTTTTAAGTTTTGACTCGCCATGTAATGGAATTTAGGTGTCACACTATAGGCTTTCTTTTTGTTTCCTGCTTCTTGTAGGGTCATTCAGAATAATCCATGATTTTTGAAGGTGATTAGGAGTTAGGCTTTAGATATCACTTTAGATAACTTTAGATTTCAATATCACTTTAGATAACTTTAGACAAGCTTTAGATAACTGTATTTTATTATCTTTAGCCTTAACTCTGCTTTTCTTGTTTTATCTCTTCCCTGGTTCATCTTATCTGTAAAATGATGTATGAAATTATCTTTGGAAGAACAATTTTGTTCAATGCCTGCTGAAGAAATTTTCATTTATGGAAAATAATGTAGGTGGAAATTCCTGTCAATCCTGTGCATTTTTCAGTCATACCTCATGCTCCAGATGTCAGCAAGTTGAAGGCCTCCATCCACAGCACAGGCAATAAAAATGTCATAAGAAGTATAGAATTAACTTCATAATTTGAATGGAAAATTAACTGAAAACTTAGAAAAAGAAATAAATTTTTAAAAAAGTCTGAAAAAGAACACCTGGAATAAAATGATTCCACAAAATTTATTCCTTTTTATTCCATTATTGTAAAAATCCTAAAAATAAAGAAATTATGTATACTTTCAGCTGTGATGGTGGATAAATTTCCAAGTAAACATGTTTTTATCAATAGTAATGTGAGAGTAGCCTGATTCTAAAGGAGTTAAAATTAGAAAAGCAAAAGCACAGAGAAAGCATATTGATACTGCTTAAAAAAATATTAATTGCTTAAATTGTTGCTTTTTAAAACTTATTGTTTAAATTGCTTAAAAATCTCAAATCCGACCATTTCATCAAAATAAAAACATAGCTTGTTTTGGTTGTACCCCAACATAGTTGGGTTGGGGTTGGGTTTTGAAACTTTCACAGAGCACTCCTCGTTTCTTTTCCTGAAATAAATATATTTTTCAGAGAATATCTGATATGTTTTGATTTCACTGGAATTGGGTATTACTGAGCTTTTAGTGGGCAGTTTGGAAGGAAAGCCATCCATATATGAGGATATGGATGATATAATCAATGATATTGATAAGGAGGTGGCACTGGAGAAGGGACCTGTCCCCAGTCCCACCCCAAGGCAGTGTCTGGGCCAGAGCAGGAACCTCTGAGCTCTCTCTGGTGCCAGTACTTGGATTTCCTCAGCACAAGGAGGAATTTTTCACTGCTGTGAACCCTTCACTGCTGCTCTGGTTGTTCATTATCCACCCTTCAGTCCTCCCACTGCTCATTTTTCGTGTCCTCAGCAGTGCTGGAATAGCTGCAGTGATCTGTCACTCGTGGCATTTTGTTACCTCTCAGCTCCAGATTTATGGTGCTCTTATCTGCATGACACGGGTAACTCACATCTGATGTACTGTGCTGCTTCTACAGCTCTGTGCACAGCTGGGTGTGAATCTCCCTGTCCGGTTATCTCGGCTGTTTGAGGGGCCTGGAAAGGCCCGGAGTGGCCTTGGGGCAGCCCGCGTATCGAAGGACGAGAAGAGGCTTCAGTTCTTCTTTCGGTTTTTATGTTTATTAATTATCTAAAAGATGTTCTTTCAGCCGAACAGAGATCTGCTCAGCAGCCAGTCATGAGCACACTGTGCTGCCCTCCCGGACAGTCACCTATCTTTATACCCATGGATACGTGTACAATATTTATCATTTTTCCCCAATCCTTTTTATTTTTATTGCCCGGTGCACTTTTAGTAATGGCCAATCCCAAAGTGCCACCATCACCACAGAAGATGGAGGAGAAGAAGAAGAAGAAGAAGGACAGGACACACCCCAATTCCTCCATCTTACTTCTCTAAACCCCCTGTACAGAAATCCTAAACCTGTGTCTCACCCTCTAATTAACCAATCCCTTCACCATTCACCCCGGTGAAACCTCCTATCCTCATACAGGTGTCGTCTCCTGTGTAGGATCAAAGTCCAGCCACCAGACACTTCTGGAACATTCCAGGACTCCCGGGCCCCCCAAGGGTGGTCTCGGAGGCCCGGCATCTCAGGACTCAGATGCTGAGATCCCACACTGCGCTGCTTCTACAGCTCTGTGCACAGCTGGGTGTGAATCTCCACAACAGGAAAAGTGAACAATTGGTCTTTATTTTCATTTGTTCGCTGAAAAATTCCTCAGGGGTTAGAGCTCAGCCTTCCCACTGTGCGAGCCTTGTGCCCTGCTTGAAAAATCTGATTTGTATCATAATGTCGCTCTGTGAGTTGTGTTCTCCTCGAGCTCTTCTGGGTTAAAGGTTGTTCTTCTTCTTCTCCAAAGACCTCTTAAATTTTTAATTAAATTTCTGAATTATGATAAATCTTCAGGACCATACAAAAAAACCCCCCAAAAAACAAAACAAAAAACCCACCCCAACCAACCAAACAAAAAAATCCCCAAAAAGCAAAAAAAAAAAAAAACTCTGCATAATACCTTGTAAACTATTAACCTTTCAGAAACCAATGTGGAGAATTGGAAATGGGGCTGATAGAAAGAAAGAGCATTTTTTTTGAACACAGAATTATTGGGTTTATCTGTTTCTACACCAGCAATTGCACAGAGCTTTGAATTTTTCCTCAGCCGTGATTCCAACCACTGTCAAAGCCTGATTATCTCATAGAGTTTAGGGTTTAGGATGGCTTTTGATTTTTTCATGGAGAATTTTCAGAAAAAAATCTAAATCCATAACTCAAACATCTCAAATGGCCAAAATAAATAAAATGGCTGAAAAGAAAGAAGACTGTTATAAAGAAGGGAGTTGAACACAATATGCATTAGTGTGTAAATATAATATATATAAATGTGAAGATCTATTTATTTATATTCTCAACTGTGCAAGTCTGAAGCTTTACACAGATACATACACAAAAAAGTTTGCAACAAAGTGGAGAGAACAAACCCAATGACACTGCATTCTTTATTATTCTTTTAAGAATAAATTGTTTTTCTTCAGAACAGCATTTTTGTGTCTTTATCTGTCCTCCAATAATTTCTGTTTCTGGCTTCTTATAGTAACAATTTTGATACGAACGCATCCACCTACAATTTATATCAATAGCAGACATCTTCAATAGCTCTCAAACTGCAAATTATTTTGAAAGGGAAACATCTGTACATATTGCTATTCTGATTGTAAAGCCTGTGAAAACATTTTTCTCCCTGAGTTCTTTGCTTGTTTTTAATATTGGAATAAAAGTGGCTTAGCTGTGCTGAAAAAATACTTGATCAAAATGTTGAAACCAGAGATGGTTGGGTGTCACATTTTCTGCACAACCAGAAGTGGAGCAGCTCAGATGGTTATCAAAAGCTCACTGATGTGGTATTTTTGGGGTGCCCCATCGTGGAGAGGAAATAGGAAACGGACTCCATGTTCTTAGAAGGCTGATTTATTATTTTATTATCTTATATTATATTAAAGAATGCTATACTAAAACTATACTAAAGAATAGAGAAAGGATACTTACAGAAGGCTTAACAAGATACTAATTAAAAACTCATGATCCCTTCCAGAGTCTAACACAGCTGGACTGTGATTGTTCATTAAGTAAAAACAATTCACATTTGAATAAACAATCTCCAACCACATTCCAAAGCAGCAAAACACAGGAGAAGCAAATAAGATAATATTGTTTTCCTTTTTCTCTGAAGCTTCTCAGTTTCCCGGAAGAAAATCCTGGGCAAAGGGATTTTTTTCCTGAAAATATGACAGTGACACATTAACATGCTTAAAATAGTTTTTAATCTCCATTTAATGGTAACTTCTGGCCCTGATGAATTATTATTTTGAACTGTAACCAGGTTTCTCAACAGGTGAGGCTGAATTTAGTTCAGTTTAGAGAGGTGTGGTGAGAGCAGTTGTTTCCTCTGCATTTGCAGTGTCTGTTAAAATGTGGAGATGACACAAAAGACCTCGGTCACTCAATCCTCAGAAAGAAGAAATCCAAAATATCCACACTTTAAGCTTCCAGTAGAACAAAATTACGAACCAGCAAATAATTTTTCATTGAGTTGCACCATCTCCCCACATCTGTAGATCCTTTAAGTACTTTTTGAGAATTAAGTATTCTCAAAGTAATTTTTTTTTTATTGGAAAACTTCTTTATTCCGGCACCAATTTTCACAGCCCCCATTTTCATATTTTAGAAAATCTTTTGGAGACCTATGCAGAAAGAAGTTCATGGATACTAAAATATAGCTAATTTTTAATGAAATGTGAATCTAAAACATGCTTGGAAAGACTTTTTCACACATGTCCATGCTGTAGGTACATGTCATTTGATGAGAATATGAACTATTTGATTGCAATATATTTGTTGTTATATCATTACCCCTTTGATTAAAAAAATGCCATGAAAAGACTCCCCAGATTTATAAGATAATTTTTACCACCATGCTGTTAAGGTCAAGAGTAATTTCTCCATAAATAAGAAAGAGCAGTCAGTTCCACACAGAGCAATCAGTTTCAATTACAGATAGAGAAAAACAGTATGAATATTGTCTCTATGAAAATTGTTGCCTTTTTTACTATTGATTGACCAGCATTCCTGTAAGTTATTACTATTTGACTAAATAAGCATTGGTTTAAAAGAGCTCCTTTGAAGAATTCTTACAAAGTAAAGGATAACCAACAGCATAAAATGGTGACAGTAATTCTGGGCTTAATTAAAAATTACTATTGAAAATTGTTGTTCTGAACCATACAACCAAACTCATAATTATATACAAAAATGCATACATACTTAATTCCATATTTATTGTAATTGCTTATGTATGTCATAGTGCACTTTACAGGGGCCATTTCACTGTTCATTCCAAATTAGCTCATCTGCATTGCTTTTTGTAAACATACATTTTTCAGCTGTGATCCTATCTTTCAGTTTTTCAGGTCTGCACAATAGATGGAACTTAATTTGTATCATATTTCCTGAGAATTCAATTTTCCTGAGTTAGAGACTACTACCATAGCCTTTTCCTTGCAATTTATCACATTTGATTTCACATACTGGTTTGGTTTTCTGAGCTCCTGATATTGCTTTCACCTTAAATAAACCTTATGTTCTAAGGTCCTGATATTAGGAATGAGAGAGAGGGAAAAAAAGAATAAACTTACATAGTAGAAAGTTGGCTAAAGGAGCCAATAATAATTTCTGTCTCTCTGCTGTACTTTACTGGATTAAATGCAGTACAATGTGAAGTTATTGTGACTTTCATCAGTGTTTTGGGGAATAATAGTGTGTGCAATAAACCCCTGTGTTTAAAAGGACAGTTTTATAAAACCAGAAACAGGACTATCTCTGAGCTCAGGATTACCTTCACCTTACTGGAATTGGCTTTCCTTCTGCCAATTTTCCAGTTAAAAACGTTCCACAGGAAATATAAATCCTTGGACGAACCTCAGCTGATCTCCAACTATTTCTGTTCAAAAGCCACCAAGATAAGATGAAGGAGTTGCAATGTAGGTACTTCACACAATCTCTTTTATAGAAAAGGTTCTCACTGAATTTTCTATCCCAAAACTCACCACAGCCTCACCTCTAAGTCCATGGAAATGATTTCTCATGGCAGCCAGATGTTTATAATGTATGACAACAGAAGTCAGCCTGAGGGCCTTTGGCTGGAGAAGCAAAAGTTCACATCTCAGGATCAGTACAAGTCTTGTGGGACACCAGAGAGAAATATGGGGAACACAATAATCTAGTTTTTAGTGTGATTAAGGCAATACATTTCTAGTCTCACATTTTTAAAGTACTAGATGTACAAGTATGACCAAAAGTTGCTTTTTCACCCAGTGTTAAGAAAATGTTTTGACCAGAAGTTCTTAGGCAACCTGCCTAGCAGCAAGAGCAAAAAATACAATATAACCCACAAACAAAAATTCAACCTCAATATATCATTGTGCAGTCTGGAACATCATTTTTATTCAAGAGGAATATATGTAAGACTCCTCAAAGTCAGCAGAATCTTCATTCATCTATTATATCTGAAAATCACAGCCTAGAAATATGTCAGAGAACAGGAACAAGCCAAAACAAGACCTTGTGTCCTCACTCATGTTTCTCAGCATGTTTGTAGGTTTTTACAAGCCTCTAAAAACATGAGAAGATCATCCATAATCCCATCCACGTTTGCAGTGCTGAAGTGCAATGTAATATCTTTTAAAAAAGTTTGACATGACTGAGTTTCTAAAAAAAAATCCAGTTCACTTTTGAGTGCCTGCAAACATTTGTAAGAAAATGCAGGAAATTCCACAGTTTACGTACAAGTAGAATGAAGACAGTAACTTCTCACATCTGCATTTCTCACCTCCAAGTTTTATATAAACAACAACCTTATATTTCAGAAAAAAAACCAATGCTCAATTGTTATTTATTCCCTTTCTCCAAGCCTCTGTCACATGTCACGTTGTTCTTTTTGCCTCCATCATCCATATTTTATAGCTTTGCCAAATCTCGTGTCCTCTCCTCAGCTGAAAATTTCCAGTCTGGGTGTGTTTCAAGTCAGACAAGAAGTATCACAGAATATCTACATATTTCCAATATGGCAAACCTTTATTTCTAGAAAATACACTCAAGAAACAGCATTCTGTTAAGCTCAATAAAGACATATTTACAGAACCTAAAAGTTTACACCCTCTCACATTTACAACCTCTAGTAAATCTTGGAGGACTATAGTCTGTGGCTTTTTCACATTCTCTGAAAAAATTCCTCCACCCAGGATTTTCTCCTGGGAAGCTGAGAAACCTCAGAGAAAAGGAAAACAATTCTTATCTCATTTGCTTCTCCTGTGCTGTGCTCATGTGCAATGTGTTTGGAGATTGTTCACCCACAGGTGATTGTTCCATTGGATTCTGCTGGGAGTTGTTTTCACTCTTTGGCCAATCAGGGCCAAGCTGTGTCAGGACTCTGAAGAGAGTCAGGAGTTTTCATTATTATCTTTTTAGCCTTCTGTAAGTATCCTTTCTGTATTCTTTAGTATAGTTTAGTATTCTTTAATATAATAAAAAGTAATAAATTAACCTTCTGAGAACTTGGAGTCAGATTCATCATTCCTGCCTTTGTTGGGAGGAATACAATAATAGTCTGTCATGCTTACAAATTCATTTTCAGAGGTGTTTTATGAGTGTGAGGTTCCTCACACAAAGTTTCAAGAAAGCAGCAGTTCAGATCAAGGTGTGGTAAACTTTGGTCTATCTCTGCTTGTGCTGGTTGAGAAAATGCTCCTTTGTGGGAGTCCAGCTGGAATAAGTAACAAGGTTTGTGCCCATGGAGACAAGTGCTGTAGTTTGACAGTCATGCTAGGGCAACAGAAGCCAGCAATACCCATGAAAAATGAATGTACTAGGAAATAAACCCTAAAAACAAGAATTGTGAAATAGTAATTTCAAAGGAAAAACAACAATAATAATAATAATAAATACAAGCCACCTCAATACAGACGCAAAAGAATAAAATGAATTAATTACTCAGATTGTTAGTTTGTCCTGCTAATGTTGAAAATCTGTAATTATGATATGAAAATGAATTTCAAATTCAAGGTTGCATCTACAAATTCAGGTATAGTGTTCAAAAAAAGAGAGAGGGTTAAATGCTGGCACCACAGAAGTCAATGGATGTCCTGAAGTCAATGACAAAATTCTCCTGAATTTAATTAGTTTAGTATTTTAAGTTCAGAAAATTCAAGAGGCCATGAACTCCCATCTGGAACTCATGACTCTCCACAGAGCACTGGAAAGCAGTGGAAACATGAAATATCCTATTTTCTAGTGATCTGGACATTTCAAGAGCTGGTAGACCACAAAACACTATTATGAGAGGATGTAAATTTTCAGTGGATACACTCTTAAATTAATTATTTAATGGAAAAGATACAGAAGAAGCTAATTTTCCACCACAGGCTCAGTAAAGGAAGCATCAAACAAATCTCCGAGTTTTTCCACTCTATATATTTGGACTAGACAATGATGTGCCCCCCTGTGTGCAGCAAGATCATTGAAAATACACAAGTCCAAGCCCCAGGCATTGCTGTAGCCAGAGTTAATACAAACTGTGCTGAAAACAAATCTTCAGCCACAAAGACCTCATGTGGGTTTAAAAGTTCATATTCTATATTGCTTGTCAATATTATTATCTGCAGGGAAAAATAAGGTCTATGAAAAATAAAAATTGGTGCATAAATAAAAGTGTGTTTTGGGGGGGTCATAGCTAATTATAGGGGTTTTTGTTATAACTACTTCCCCATGAATATACATAAGCCTAAATATCCCATTACTGTTTAATTATACAGCCATTAGAAGAAGAAAATTGCCAGTGAAAGCAGCTATGAAAAATGTATATCATTTACAAAACCATACATAATATACCACAGATATTTTCAATATCACAGGGAAAAGGATGACTCTGAGGATATCAGCATTGCATTTAATCGCATTTATACATTATCAAATCTTTCATTGTGTGGAATTATGAGGGAGCTGGAAATGAAAACTCATCTGGGTGCCATTTTAAATCATACATTGGGTTTATTGTAAGATATCAGGAGGGCTCATTCCTTCACCTGAGCTGTTGGTTTACCATCTGGACTTTTTAGTCATAAACTTCAAAAAAAATTCATTAAGGTGTGACATTAACCTTCAGCACAAGGTTTTCACATTCTAGTCTAACTTTGCAATACTGGCGAGCTGCCTTATTGTTTTCAGCTTTTTGCTGTCATTTCTTGTAATGACTGTTTGCACTTTGAAGCCACAACAATTCACGGGTATGTGAATTAATAATTCAGGCAAACACCTTTTATATCTGTGTACAAACTGGCAATTCTTCTGGCGTGTGCATTTCTGGCTTTGAACAGCAGATCCTAGAAAATGCATAAACCACTGTATTTTTTTTTCCCCAGAAATGAGAAAATTCTGTTTCTCCCCAGGCTTTAAGTGAACTGAAAATTACTTCTGTTTTCCTCGGGGATCTTATGAGCTACTGTATTTCCCAGATACCCATTATTAGCAAAAGGCAGTGCTGTTTTCTGTTCATAGAAAGTGGATGTAGAACAATCTATATATTTAAAAGAAACAAATAAACTAAAAGAGTAAAAAAATGTGGGTATCCCATCACATAAAGCCCTCAGCATGCCCAAACTGACTCTCTTTTCTGATTTTTTTTTGGTAAGAAGAGAAATTCCACATTTAATTCCATATTCTGTGTTATTTCAGAAACAACAAAAGAGAGACAAAAGAAATTATCACACTCACATGAAACTTTGAGGTGAAAACACTTGGGGAACTATTAAAAATAGTTATCTTATGCTCTTTCATAAGTCTGAAGAAAAAAGGTGTTTAAAAAGAGTAGAAAATTATAGTTGGCCAGTCATAAAGGAAAATATATTGATTTTAATTATGCTATAGGATAAGAAAAATAGAAACATTTCACAATAAGTTGGGGAGCAGAGAGGACAATGTTATGTCTGATTCTCTATTTTGCATATGCATACATATAAAATAAGCAATCAGCCAAGACAAAAATAATTATTTTTCATTTCATAATGAATAAGTAGTGTATGAATTTACTTTCTTCGTGGATATTTTTGCTGATTAGCTGGCTGAAAATTTACAGCAACACTAATTTTCACTGGTCAGCTACAGTGAGCCATAATCAATCTTGTGACAGGGAGCTGTAAAATGGGCACCAAAAACCAAGCTTCCTATAAATACTGAATTACCCATCAGCCTTTAAAATATTCTGATTAATGATTACTCTAAAACACAAGTGACTGCTTTAAAGAGCCCTGAGCAACTGATTCCAGACATCAAAAATGACATGATCATGTTTGAAATCAGTCTTTTCTTCTTTTTTGGCCTTAATGGTGACTAAGGGATACTTTGTGAATACCAAACTAACTGAATTTGTTGAACAGGGTGTTTGTTTGATCTATTCCCCATTCATTTCCATAAAGTGAGTTGTCTGCCTAAGACAGGGTAAAACATCACATGATTTACAGCATACAAAGATCACAGACAACATTTCCAGACTTAGTGCACAGAGCAGGGGAAATTCATGCTCAGGCTTGGGACACCTTACACCACTGGATTTGATTTCCCACCCATAAAGTTCTGTCTTGGCAAATGAGTTTTTTAAGCAGCCCAAATGTCAGGTTTCACCTGTTTGTGCTGGATTGTCAGCTCTATTGGCACTGGCCTTCCCCAGTCTCCCATCTGGTCTCAAATGCCTACTTAAATTTTTGAATGTTTCTTGAAGTCCTAATTTTCTTTCACTTTTTTTCTGTACATGCTCCAACAGCTTTAATTGAAACCTTAATAGGTGCATTTAGCTAAATGTGGTGAAGTGGTACAAGAGTTTTATTTACAAGCATGGTATTCAAACTCTTCAGAAAGGTTATATAAGTCTTTACTCCTTCCACACGTTTTTTAGCATGCTCAACAAGTTTGTCCCTGGTTTCTCTGAGCTCAGCTGATGAAGTGTGTGGCTGTGGGATCTCAGCACCTCAGGACTGAGGTGCCGAGCCACCGAGACCACCCTTGGGGGGCTCGGGAGTCCTGGAATGTTGCCAGAAGTGTCTGGTGGCTGGACTTTGATCCTACACAGGAGACGACACCTGTATGAGGATAGGAGGGTTTCACCGGGGTGAATGGTGAAGGGATTGGTTAATTAGAGGGTGAGACACAGGGTTTAGGATTTCTGTACAGGGGGGTTTAGAGAAGTAAGATGGAGGAATTGGGGCGTGTCCTGTCCTTCTTCTTCTTCTTCTTCTCCTCCATCTTCTGTGGTGATGGTGGCACTTTGGGATTGGTCATTACTAAAAGTGCACCGGGCAATAAGGATAAAAGGTATTGGGGAAAAATGATAAATATTGTACACGTAACAATGGGTATAAAGATAGGTGACTGCCCGGAGGGCAGGGAGTGTGCTCATGGCTGGCTGCTGAGCAGAGCTCTGTCGGGCCGAAAGAAAATCTTTTAGATAAACAATTAATAAACACAGAGATCGAAAGAAGAACTGAAGCCTCTTCTCGTCCTTCGATACGTGGGCTGCCCCAAGGCCACCCCGGGCCTTTCCAGGCCCTTCAAACAGCCAAAAACTGGACATGTGGCAATTCCACTGTGAGAGGTCATGGATTTTTGACATGTGCATAGAACCATGGCAACAGGTAGAGACACTAAGCATGAGCTGTGCACTCATTTATTCTCTCTACTTTTAGTAAAATGAGCCTTTAACTGAAATTTCTTCTATGGGTACAAATGTTGTGTAATTCCTGCAGCATCTCCAGACCGGCATCTGAGATCTGCTGCTGGCTCTGAGGGAAGCATCTTCTTCATATCAACCAGGACCTTGATCTCATAGTTTACAAAATCAGTTTTAAAACATAAGTCATACCTTTTTTGACCAAAGGAACTATAGATGAATGCAAATGCCATCAAGAGCTCTTTAATCAATGTACTGCATCATCAATGTCCTAATCAAAGACTTTGCCAGTGGACTTTGCACACTAATCAATTTTCTGATGAGAATGTTAGTCTCATTAGTATTTGCAAAGCTAAAAGTAAGGACAGAACAAGCTGATTTTAAACCTGCTGTTGGTAGCTAATTACCCAAGCTCATTAGTATCTTGTTATACCAAAAGTTTTGTTATGGCCAAAAGAGAGCACACCATATATATGGAGCTATGAATTTATTGTTAGCACAATTGAAGTTTTAACAATCTAGTTAATTTCGGCTGTGTAATTACATATATAATTATGGTAAAGCTTAATTAATAATACAATTAAAATTGTTGTACAAGTGCCTTCTCCATCCGGACAACGCTTTACTCTGGTGTTGTCTTCAGTTTATTGATTTTACTTGTCATCATTGCAAACTAAAGCTAAACTAGAACACAATTCCCCATTCAAGGGACTCTGATATTTGTTACTACAGAGAAACAACCCCAAACCAGAGCAAGCCAAGGTGATCTCAGACAGGTTCTGACACCCTGCAGAGTCGGGTTAAAGACTTCAGAGCTTGACATCTTTTACCAACAACAGTAAAAGATGTGCCTGTGCTTATTGGTCTGTGATACTCATCAACTTTTTATTTTTATTCGTGTCAAGCTCCTGCATTTTAGGTTTTCCCACTGGTTGAAATGTGCATTAATTTACACTGTCTGGGCTCAGACATTTTCCTGCTACCACTAGAAGGTGAGGACACTTAACCAGACATTTCTAAGCTCCTTATACAGCCAAAAAAATAATTATGTTCCCATGTCCCATTGGTTTCAGGTAGCCAGAGACACCAGAACACCCCGTGGTGCAGGCCTTGAATGGAGATAATGTGACACCACTGCAAACATTGCTCACAGGCACTCAGAGATGCTCAGTCTGTGTCACAGTGACATTGGCTAAATATAGACATCTCAAATAGGCCAGATGATTTCTCTAAAAATGCCTGTGTCTCTCACATGACAATATACAGAATTGAATGGCTCAGCTGTAGACATCCACATTATGGAGATGGGGCCTTGAACGTGATCAGTCCCTCCCTAAACCTCTAATTCCAGCCTTCTTTTTGCTGGAGATTAAATTCTACTTTTGATTACAATTTAATATCTCCCAACAACATGCTGCTACAAAAAGAAACAGACAGCTGGCTATAGTAACTCCTTGTATTTCTCTGATTACTGCCAAAATTCTTTCTGTCTGTCTGTTAAGGAAAAAATAATAATAAGACAAAACCCCCCAAACTCTAAGCTTACCCAAAAGCAGCCAAGATTTAGTGAAATATCACAGCAGAAGTCAATTTTATCCCATGCACAACAAGTGAATGTGCTGTCATTGCTGGTTGTTTGCAATATTCATCCCTGGATGCAGTTTTAATTTTCCTGGGAGACAGCTGATTGTGCATCCTGCACACCCATGCACAGAGACAGAGAACCCATAAAATACTTTCCACGCATGGCATCATTTATCTTAATAGTTGTTAGTGCTGCAGTTTCCACTTTAACAGTAATCATGACACATTTGTTACTTGATTTATTTGAATAGCACTGTCAAACACTGCATAAACAATACTGTTCTGGGACCTGGCCAGAAATTTCAAATTACATTTTAATATTTATGTGCCTTCAGACTCCAGCAGGAAAAATACTGATGCTGGCTTGTGATTTGAATTGCTGTTACAGCAAAGCCAGAACAAGTCTGCTGTTTTCTATAACTCCTGTAATCTATCATGATATTTCTTTAGCTGATACAAGTAAAAAGAACATTAGTTTATATTTGCAATAACTGGCAGTAACTAAAATAATATTTAGGTGGAATTAAAGCATGCTTGCAGCTTCCTGGATTAGCTTTCTAAATAGCTACCTCTATCTCAATCATCTCTGTGACTTCACAGCTCCGGATAGCTCTGCTATGGCTTTAGAGCAGCATGAGCAGAGCTTGCTTTCTGAAATGTAAAACCTCCCTTTGAGTCCTTACTTTATATATTCCACTTAGCACCTTCCATTAACAGCAAAATGTTCGTTCTAGCTGTGAGCTGATAACAAATTATCATTAGGACCGCTATGTTTATTAGTGGTACATTTTTGTTTGGCTGTCTCTAGGGGCAGCATTTTTTTTTTCTGCATTGAAAATGTCCCACCATCAGAATTACAATTATTATGTAGGATAAATGCTGTGGCAGGGTTCTGTTCGTTTCCTGCTGCTAATGAGAAATGATAAGGATATTGAGAGTGTTTTGTTCCCCTTTCCAGTGCTCCATGAGCATTCAGAAATCAGGGGCTTCAATCACATCTTCATGGGAGTGAGGCTGGGCTTTTCCTGGCTGTATTTAAAACCTCCTCTTTGTCAGTGGCCATCTGGATGTGTGTTATGTTCTATTGTGTGCCAAATTATATCGCTGTGCCCATGGTATCACTTAGTGTGGTTTGCTTTCTGTGACAAGCCAGCAATAATCATTATTCCTTATCCTTTGCATTAATGATGATGCTTACATGGAGAGAGTGTAGGGCTTGGTCCCATTGTCTATCAGGCAAAATTGCCACTTGTGAGATGGCAGAGCTCATGCAGAAATGGGTTTTCTTCTCTGAATTGTGTCCTGCTCTCTTGTTGGGGGCAGTGGGATGCGCCCTAATGCACCCTGAATTCCTCAGTACCTTGCCCCCAGTCCTCCTGAAAATGATTTCTTTTTCCTTTGCCAAAATCTGTATTTTCCAGAAAATTTCGCAAAATAGAAAGCAGAGAACTCGTTTGGAAACTTCCCTCTCTTTTTCACGTAACTTTCATGCAAATCTGTAGTGCCAAGGAGTTCAAGGAAAATCTAAGGAAAACACAATCAGATGAACATCATTAAGCTTGAGGAATAGACAGACAGGAACATAATAAGGTTCATTTTAAAAAGAGAAAATTCAGGGAGTGACACCATCCAGTGCAGGTTCACAGGCAGGGAGCAGACTGTGTATTAGGCATTCCTGAGCAGCAGGATGAATTAATGACCACTCGAGGTCCCTCACAACAATTCAGATTTTAGAATTGCAGATATAACCAATGCACATTTACTTAGCAGCAGATGAAATTAGCTGATCTGCTCCAAACCAGACAAGGAAACACACAGAGAAAGGCTGTGGAATTAGGATCTGGGAGAAAAACAGAAGGAAAAAATATTTTTTAATGTATTGACACATTTGGATAAACAGGGTCTGTACCCCAAAGTGGAGCCATGTTTCTTACTAATACATTAGTCAGGAAAGGAAAACAGAAGAGATTGTACCTCCACCTCCCAATAAATGAGCACCACCACATTTACCACCAAGCAATATTCCCAAACGCCACACTCGTACACGTGTGGCATTCACATTCTCTGATAAAATCCCTTCACCCAGGATTTTTCTCCTGGGAAGCTGAGAAACCTCAGAGAAAAGGAAAACAATTCTTATCTCATTTGCTTCTCCTGTGTTGTGCTCATGTGGAATGTGTTTGGAGATTGTTCACCCACAGGTGATTGTTCCATTGGATTCTGCTGGGAGTTGTTTTCACTCTTTGGCCAATCAGGGCCAAGCTGTGTCAGGACTCTGGAGAGAGTCAGGAGTTTTCATTGTTATCTTTTTATTCTTATCATTCTGTAAGTATCCTTGCTGTATTCTGTAGTGTAGTATAGTATAGTATTCTTTAATATAATATAGTATTATAAAGTAATAAATTAGCCTTCTGAGAACATGGAGTCAGATCCATCATTCCTGACTTCATCGGGACATTTCCCAGCAAATACAATATACACATGCCTTTTGAATATTTCCAGGGGGGTGATTCCACCATTTCTCTGGGCAGCTTTTTCCACTGACTGACCAAACATCCCAACATCTTTAAAAATGGTTAAAAGAAGGACCTTGGAATTTTTCACCAGTCAGGCTCACCTCTGTGCCCGGTCAGATCATGGAATGGATGCACCTGGAACACCTGGAAGGTTTGTGGATAACAGGGAGCTGATGAGAGACAGCCAAAGTGGTTTCACAAATCATGTCTGAATAACCTGGAGGCTTTCATTTCCCACCTCAGTTTCCTCTCATTGAATTTGTGTGATTAAGGAATTAAATGGCATTTCAGGAGTGTATTCTGCTATTTTTCTGTTTCTGCATCCAACTGAGTTGAATATAGAGGTGTCCTGTGATTTAGAAAGGAAAGTCAGTGAAAGCAATGCTAATGGTAAATCTAATGTACATGTGTATTTGTACTTCAGCTTCTGCAGCCTTGGTGCTGCAGATGAGCTGATATTATATTGCAGTTGCTAATTTGTCATGAGAGGTTTTATTATCACTCTTGTCACCTTGAGTGCCTTACACAATCAGATTGCTCTCTGCTGGGACAAAATATCTCATTTCCTGTGATATGCAGTAATTGTTATAATACAAAAATTCTCTCTGTCTTTGTATTCTGGAAATGTTCATTTCATGCTTTCTCCAACAGCTTCAGCTGATTTTCACAAGTTGTTAAACTGTTATTTAAGTGAAATGAAAACTCCTTTTTTCCCTTCTTACCTCCACTAAATCACACAAATTTGTGGAGAGAAAGTGAAATCTATTATTTTGGGTTGCTGTGTTTTGGGATTTTTATTGTGAATCTGGCAATTAAGAGCCATAGCTTCTGGAATCATGTCATTAAGCAGTTTAGAGAAAACTTTGGAATTGTAATGCTTTAGGGCTCAAGAAATCAGAAAGGGGGGAAAAAATGCCAAAAACCTCAGTTTCCTTTTTAAGCTTCATGCATTTTTTTTTTTCCAGGATCTGCTTCCTGACTGTAAGAGCAATATTTCAGTTCTATTCCTCTTTCCTTCCAAAGCTCCAGTGACTGTGACAATACAATGCAGTCCATAAATCAGAGCAGAAATGCCACAAATGATGGGGAAACAAGATTGAAGAATTATTTGTCAGGAGAACAAGCAGAGCACACACATGATTAATCTAAGAGTATGTTTGTAGAGTTATGGGTCAAAGTCTAAATGGGATATTCCATGGCTGCTACTATTATTTTAAACCTTTATTCAGGAGAATGGGGTATTTGAGTCTAAATTTTCTCTGAATAAATTACATGCGGAAAACCAGATTCATGATGGTGTTTTCTTAAAATTGTAAAGATCAGATGATTCATTGTCAGAATTGTTGGATTCATGAGAAAATCCTTGGAAAATAACCATTTTTGCAGAGTCCTTGGTATTTTACCTTGTGCTTGTGCTTAGCAGGGGACGGAGCAAAGACATTGATGCAATAATCTCCACGTTGGCTCCAAAAGGGAGCAGGGTGTGGTAGGGTCTGTGTCTTGCTTCCTTCAGCTGTGAATTCTCATTTTCCTTACTGCTTTATCCCTCTGTCTGTCCCTGAATGTCTTTTTGTGCTTCCTTCTTCAGATGGGCTCACACACTGAAGAACTTCAGTACTAAAGCCCAGGAGAAATTGAGTGTTTTCCTCAAAATTTGCTTCTCTGGGAATTTGCTGGAATATTATCTTCACTTATTTTTGTCTGTCTAGACTATTAAAATGTAATAGACTCCCCTGCTTCCCAGAGAGGTTGGTTTCTGAACTGGATATGGTCTATGAAAACTCTTCTATCATCTTTCCCTGTAAGAGGTACAGAGGGAATTCTTGGATGATCCCATTTCTATAATTAATTACTCTCTGAGCTGTGTTTGTTCTTTAGGTTCTTGCTAAAATTGATGCTTTCAGACTCCTTTCTGTGTTAAGGGACAAGAGGATTTGTTCAATATTCTTGGTATTACAGACTTGGAACAGAGCTGACATTTTATATTCATAGCAGTTAATCCACCTGTGAGTAGGCACATCTAATCCTTTTAAAGGCTTTCCCTTTGGAAATTTTAATCTGTGTATGTTCTTATGAAAATCCACTAATTTTTCTTTCCACTGTAATTAAAAAAGTTGGCTATCTTTTGTAATTGATTTGTTATTTTTTTTTTGCAATTTATCATTTACTCTTATGTCATTTACCATTATCTTTTTATAATTAAGCTAAATCTTTTCATCCTCCTGTGTTTACTGGTATATTTCAGGCAGCCTGTAGTTAAAAAAAACCCAACAACAAAAAAAAAACCACCAGAATAAAAAAGACTTTGACACAATAAAAAGATTTGTACTGATGTGGCTCTTTTAAAGTTTTGTGGTAGCCTTTTATTTGTTTGTGTTGTGCATTCTGAACACTAAACTCAAATAATGCTTTTACATTTGGGGATAAGTCCAGAGTTTAAAAAAAATTTTGATCTTTATGTCAGCAGAAAGCTCTTGGCAACACAAGGCAACATAAGCCAATTAAAATTTATGTGTTGAAGACCTGGAGCCTTAGGAGTCATGGCTCATATAGAGAACTCCCCTAGTGGCATTTGATTTCTTTCATAAATGTGTTTCATCTAAGTAAGGATGCTTTTTGAGTAGGAAAACAGCACATCTGGAGACAAATCTAAAATATCTTTAATGACAGAACCGGTTTATAAATATTGTGCAGTGGCTGGCGGGGAATATTGCACATACACTACCCAGAAAAACTGAAAAACTAAAACCCTGACTAAAACCTATCATTCTTCACATTAGTTGACTTTTGCATGGCTTAGAAACAGTTGGGGATGTAACCAGCCTTTGCTTAATAAGCCTGTATAACCTGTATAGGATAATAAGCCTTATAAAACCTGTATAAACTGGTTTTAAACCATTGGATAGAAAAATGAAAACTATTTTTACACCAATAAACTAAACCAGTTTTACACCATTAGACAGAAAAATAAAACAAACAACTGTCCCTGCACACAGACACCAAGAGTTTGAGTGACCAATCAATACAGAATAACAACTTGTTACTAACCATTAAAGTAATTGGCAAGAAAACTACCAACATATTGGAGTCCCACACAAGGTCTGTAAAACTGTATTAAAGGAGTTTTGTGAATAACTTTTTCCTTTAGCCTTTTTCCACCATGATGGAAATGGAGTCCTGTGTGATTTATTCCCATAATCAGAGGGAGGGAGCAGCTGTGGTGTGAGGATGGGTTGAGAAGGTTGGGCTTGCTCAGCCTGGAGAACAGAAGCTCCAAGGTGACCCAATTGTGGCCTCTCAGTGCCTGAAAAGAACCTTCAAGAAAGTTGGAGAGGGACTTTTTGCAAGAACATGGAGTGACAGAAGAAAGGGGTAATGGGTTTGGACTAAAAGATAGGGTTGCCTTATATATTAGGAAAAAAATTCTTTACTGTGAGGGTAGTGAGGCCCTGGCACAGGGTGCCCAGAGAAGCTGTGGCTGCCCCAGATGTCTCTGGAAGTTTCCATGGCAAGGTTGATTGGGGCTTAGAGAAGCCTGGGATAGTGGAAGGCATCCCTGCCTTGTCAGCAAGATTGGAACTGGATCCTTAAGATCCTTAAGATCCCTTCCAACCCAAGCCATTCTATGATTTCATGATTCTCTGATTCTACAGAGGTATGATTTTTGACTTTTTGACATTATTGTTGACTCCCTCTTCTGAAATATTTTGTGCTGATGATTACAACTCTCTTCCTACTTTCTCCTCAGTCCAAGTGTCTCAGTCAGCCCCTGGAGCTGACCAAGTATCCCCAACCTGGTTCTCTTTTTGACCTCACTAGAACGTACCGGATCCATTGTTGCAGACTTTTATGGAAAATCCTTTCCTTAGGATTTCTTCCTCCTGAGAAGATGAGAGGCCTCAGGAACAAAATGTAAACAATGATTATCTGCTGCTGTGGAATGCAACAGGTGCATCTGGGATTGACCCATGTTGGTTGTTTCTAATTAATGGCCAATCACAGTCAGCTGGCTCAGACAGAGACAACCACAAACCTTTGTTATCATTCTTACCTATTCTATTCTTAACTAGCCTGCTGATGAAACCTTTTCTTCTATTCTTTTAGTATAGTTTTAACGTAATATATATCATAAAATAATAAATCAAGCCCTCTGAAACATGGAGTCAAATCCTCATCTCTTCCCCAATCCGAAAACCCTGTGAACACGGTCACAATCCATGACCTCCACTCCCCCAGCCTTTAACCAGGAACCTTCCCTCAATCAGGGCACAGGGACTCAAAATCTGACACCTGAGGCAACTCTTGTGTTTATACACCTGAAATATTCTCTCTTGAATTGTTACACATATAATCATCTAAGCTGAGCACTTTACACAATGCACTGGTCTCTAACTTTTGCTAGTAAAGTTTATTGTAAACAAAAAAATGAAATAATTTCTACTTAATTAGTGGCAAATCATTGAGATAAAAAATCAGAGTGAGCCATTCTACAAACACCTATTATACTAAATGAAAAGGTTACTCTGTTTGGGGATTTTTTTTTAATCAGCCATTCATTGCTAAGAGCTAATTACATTTTAATTTTTATGAATTATGAGGATTAAGGTCACCATGTTAGTGACTGTTTCCTCTCAAAATGGTCAAGAACTGTTTGATCTGTTATGCAAAATGTGTTTACCCAGTGGTCAGATCTGTGCTGTTCTGGTCTTCAGCTCTGCTGAAAATGTCATTATGAAAAAGACAATTTGTCACCTTTTCTTACCTCTCCCTGCAATCCACAAAAAGGCAGCAGTTTGTGTTCTACCTGTAATTTATTTCCTAAAGTAAATCTATCACAATATTTTCTGATGTAAAACAAGGGAGTAAAAAGATAAAGAATGAAATGTACTGAAAAAAGTAAAGTCTGTGACAAACTTAATTAAATAGATCACAAAATAAAGAAAGGCATCATATCCATAAATGTTATTGAGAGATCTGAGGAATTAATCATTGCAAAACAGCCCCAAGGGAGAAATACAGTGGGAATATATATTACAGGGAATATATATTACAGAATCAGGAGAAACAAACAGAAAGTAATTTTTTTTGAAATTTATTTGTACATAATCATTATTTTAATACTTATTACCTGATGAAAATTACAAATCTGTGTTTGCTAACCCATAAATTGTATTCAGTAGCTTTTCAAAGAGACACAGCTAGGAAGAAGCTTCAGCTAATGGAGAAATTACAATCTGAGTTGAAATTATTAAGAAAAATAATTCTGTTCTTAAATAATGAAATTATTTTTAGGGTCACAATTTGAAGCCGTGTCTGACTACAGCTGATTAGAAAATTGCATGGTTATGCATACAAGTGTATATTGTGCATTCTCATACACACTAGAACATGAGGTAGTGACAATTACAGTAATTTAGCAGACCATGGAAATAGGAGTCAGGGTTATTTAGAGACTAAGAATAGAAATAAAAACAACAAAAAAAATTCATTACAGGAAATTCACTGTCCCAGCCACTCTGAAGTGGTGATTAATTTTCCAATTCAGGGTCACACAGTGATATCAAAAGAGACAGAAGACCCATGACATTTAATACAGGAATTTTTTGTTTTCCTTTGGAGTTTTTGTTTTCCTTTGGAGTTTTCAGCTCCCTTCATTGCCTGCAGAGAAAGCCATGAGCAATGAGGTGATCAGATCACAAGCTTGGAGTTAAGTGGGATTAATTCAGAGCAGATCTCCGAAAACTTTTCCTGTTTTCTCCTAAGTGTGCAAACAGATGTATGAGGTTATTTGGAGACACTCCTGAGTTTTAAGGTGGTGTTGGGCTGTGGGGGAACTCTGACCTGGCATCCTGCAGAGCCCTGGCCAGGTCAATGGGATAAACTGACAGCAGCCAGCAAAGGCACCTGAGAGCAGCAGGGCTCGTGGCAGATGAGGTGCAGACATGTGAGAACTCGAGCCTTGACAGGGATTTTTAAAACACACGCCTGCAGTCCACTCAGCAGAGAAAATGAGGTTAACAAAGCAGCCTCTTCCCCATCTCTCTGCTCCCAGCAGGCACCAGGTGAAGTGCTACGAGCACTTGACAAATACCAATTTCTGTAAACTCTGGTCCCTGTTTGTTTCCATTATCTCAGGGAGTAGCAACTTCAGTCACGAGTTAAGGGCTGACAGTTACCCTGGAGAAAGAATAACAATTAATTCTGCTCCCAGCCAGCGCCAGAGAGGAGGAAAATAATTCTGAAGCTTCTGTTATTTTTCTCATTAGCCTGTGCAGCATGCCAGGAGCTGGACTGTGCAAAGAGGAGTTTGCAGTCCCATTTTGCTGCTGCACTTTATCAGGAAAACTGCACAGTGTGTACATTGCTTAAAGGTTTGAAATAAAAATCATCCAAATTTCAGCACATCTTCAACTGGATATGAAAGCAAAAGTAATCTCTCTCCTTATAGTGATAGCAGAGCCCTGGAAAAAAGATAGAATCTAAAATGTTAAGCTTTGTGTTTTCCCAGATCAACTGCACCTGTGTAAGCAGTATGATAAATGATATAATTGTTAGATGTGATGATTGTTTAGTAATTAAATATAATTATTATATAACCATAAGAAGAATAATGAGAAACTATGTTGGAAATTCAGAGGGGGGCTAAATCTATGTATACAATAGACAATATAAGTTTAATAATTAACATGAAAGTTATATAACGATAGAGTATAAAAACATGATCATCTCAGATGTATGGTTGGAATCAGATTTTGGTAATACCCCGATTCCCAGAGCTCTAAAATAAAAAGCACCACATATAATCACTACGTGATTATGTGTTTTTGAATGCTAACAATAGCAATGCCATCATACGTACTGATCCTTCCAAGACATGGCAATGATAAATATTCTCAGAAAGATTTGAAGATTTTCCTTTGTTCCTATTGTGTAACCACTCTGACTGACTCAGAGAGTGGGGACAGAGCTGTCACACCCTGAATAAAGAATGAGTGTCTGAGATTTGAGCAACCTGCACCACACAGGTCCTTCTCTTCTTTACGCCACACGCCTGAAGTCCAGATCCATCACATCAGCATTTTAAGTTGATGTATTACATAAGGATTTTAAGTTGAGTAGGCTTTAAGTGCACTTAAATAAAATAAGGAGAACCAGTTTGACCCATAATGTGAAAAACTTTTCCTGAGACAGCTGCTCTGAGTGGGTGAGGAGGTTCAGCTAAATTGCTTCTCAGAGGTTATAACCTGGGGGTTATAATTGCTTCTCAGGGGTTCCAACCAACGCCTGCTTCCCATCCTTTTCTCCATGGCAATTCAGAAAATACCATTGCTTGGCAAAAGTTCACTTCATGAAGTTTATGACCTGACATCCAAGACCTTGATTGAAGAGAACAAAAACCAAAGTATTGTGCTGATCTGGTATTTTAATTTAATTTGATAGTGAAAACAAAAAACATTTTTCAGCTTAAACCAAAGTAAGATTACAGAAATTTGTTTTTAATGTTTTATGTTAAAGTGATTTTTAATGTCTTTAATTGACAAAAGAACATTGGTAAGGTCTAAAAATTTGCATTTCACAGAGGGTATTTTGCTCTTTTTTTCATTTTTGGATGCTTTTACTTTTCTCAAGATATAATAGATTTAAAGAAAGATAGGCTGCAAAATAGTCACATGGACAAAAGGCAAATCCTTTACATTTCAACAAGTTGGGGAAAAAAATTCTCCCTTTACTTTTCCTCAGCCCATTTCTTAAAACATTCAAAATAGTTAATCAATCAGATATTGTCTTACAGATTATTTTGGATTTACCTTTCCCTCAAATGCATATTTACAAAACAAAGTGTACAAAAACTTTGCTAAGCTCCAAGTTATCACCATTGTTTGGAAATTAAAAACTGAGACAACTTTAATATCTGACCTTAAATAAAAGTCCTGCCTTTCTCCTCATTTGGTTCTCTGAATTTTCTTATTTTGTTTTGATTGAATCTGTCCAGTTCAATATTCTTATTATAGACTATATAACACTCATACAGATGTATTTATATGTATATAAATAGTGTATTTATATGTATATAAATAGAACCCATGATTCAGCCTTTCCAAATACACCTCTTACTATCACTGAATGGTACTGTGCCATTTTAAACTTTAATTTCTGTTTCAGGTTCTTTCAGATTTCAAAAACCTTTTCAAAGGTTTTTGATGTTTTGACACATTTCCCTGTTAAGATTTTTTAAAGATTTCGTTTATGGGTTTTCGCTTTCAGTGGAAACAGGAAAAGGGAAACAAATGAAACATTAGCATAAAAATACACAAGGGGACGTAAATGGCGTTTGAAGCATAACTTTAGTGATTCTTTATTTTTCTTAGTCTTAGATCTATTCATTTACAATCATATCCCCTGAAGAAAGATGATCTGAAATGAATTAAGAAATTACTTCCATTAGTTTGTTCATTCATTAGGAATAGACTTCTGGGCCTGCAGGACTATGAAAAGAGGGGTTTCAAAGAGGAAGGATGCCTTTGTAACATAGCCCATACATTAGAATAATTTTACTCATTAAATGATACTTTATGACAGATTAAAAAGAATAATATTGAAATAGTGCAGAAAAATATAATGTCATTTATAGATTAATTAAAGCAATATATATACCTTTTTAATTACTTTCTTAGTTTACTGAGAATAATAATTTTGAGTTTTAGCCTTTAAGTGTGACTAGTTTCAAGATAGTAGGCAAAACCACACAGATAAATTTTTCTGGCTGGGTCAGATGGAGTTTCAGTTAAAATAGTAAAAAAAAAGTCTGACTGGTTTCATGGGATTCTACAAAAAATATTTTTGTGTTTCCTTATCTCTTTGTAACCTCATAATTGATAGATAAAATACAAGTCAAAGCTAAAAGTCTGATTTAAGTCTTGATCCATCCAATTGAGCACTGGAAGTTTAAATTATACGAATATGCAACCATGAAAAAAAGTAGTACAGTACATATAAACAAAAACCCAAGCATCAAACATTTCCAAAAACCTATTTGAGAAAAAAAAGAAGATATTCTTTATCTATTTAAATCAAAGCTTACTAAACTGCATCTCTTAAAAATGTTTATCAGTTATTAATCAACTGATTTATATCTAGACAAGGTTGCTTAATTCTCATTACAATAAAGAAATTAGAAAACTCCAGATGATTCTGTGGGATCAATTTTAGAGTGGTTCACCACAAATTAAAGTAGAATAGTTAAAGTTTTTTGACCATTATGCAAAAAACCCAAACAAACAAACAGAAACAAAAACAAACAAACAAAAAACAAAAATAAAAAATCCAGATGTCAATGCAGAGTAACTCTGTCTACTAGGAGGAAAAAAACCCAAACCTTCCCTGATTTTTCTCTGTGGTGAGATATTGTTCATTGGGGAAAAAAATAGAAAAGAAAGCAAAACAACCAAAATAGAACCCTAAGCCAAACAAAAAAAAAAAAATAACTTTTGCCTAAATATGAAGATCCTTTGTAAAACGAGAAAAATTATACCTGGATTTGACTGAAGAATTTTTCTACAAACACTTTTAGTAACAGGTCACAGTCACAGCTGCTGCCTTCCTGCCACAAGTTAAGCACTGTAAGTCTCAAGTATTTAGTCTTCTTTTCTACTGTGAAGCTTTTTTATTAAAGTTGAACTGAATATTTTATGAGAAATTTTGCAAAATAATAAACCTAAGAGCGCATGGATATTTGGAATTTGGAAGCACAGCCATCATACAGAATCAGAGTACATAATTATAGTGACAAAATTCTATAGGAGAAGTGAAGAGGAGGCTGCTGTAGATGAGTCCATGAAGAACCAGCAGAAAATACACTTCTACTGATGCCTCAGGTTTTAGCTTTTATATTTTTCAGATTCTGTGCTGCTTTAGTGTGTAGGTTTGAGCTTCACATGAGGGGACGGTGAGCTCTGTGCACAGAGCAGGGAGACAAAACAATTCCTGCTCCAGCTGGGCACCAAGGACAAATGATCCAAATCTCAGCCCAAGAGCACAAACACCGTGGGCTGGAGAGAGAAAAACAAGCAGGGTGGGACTGCAGGGGCTAAAGCTGGAATGGGACAATGAACTGCAGGATGCAAATGGAGCAGAACTTATGAAATTGAGAAACCCCGTGACTGGTTGTGCATTTTGTGACCATTTTGGTTCATCTTGGGTGCAGCCCTGGCTGGGCTCTTGTGCTGCCCAAGGTGGATCCACTGAGGAGATCCTTTTAATAAATCCCTGCTTTATTCTTTAGCTCTGTCCAGCCTCTGTTCTAGGTCAGCCCTTCCCAAGGCATCAGTTTCTGGTGACCCAGACGGGATGAGATGTGGCACCTGTACAACAAAGGAGCTTCTTCCTGCCCTGGCCTGGCCTCCCAAACACTCTGGAATCTGGCAAGGAGCATTCACTGCAGATGGACCAGCAGGAGCTCACATAACACTGTGCAGATTAATCCATCTGGCACCAAAGTGTTGGATATGGTGTTTTTGTTAGCTGTTTACCACATTTTTTTCCCCCACTCTACATAAAAGCAGGGAAGGGCTTTTTCATGTCCACCAGCCACATTCTGTAAACTTCCTTTGCTGCCAAGAGGGTGTTTGAGCAAACTGCTCCACACCCTCCTGCTCCTGAGTCACTTTGGGATGCTCTTGAACATTATCCCCTCTGTAAATGGATGGCAGATTGTTTGGGCTGTGATTAAATTAGGCAGGCACAGGTGGCATCACCTACTGTAAATTTGTCAACTTTTTGCATCTACAGCAGCAGCTGCTCTTCTTTATCTTGTAATAACTCAACAAAGAGGAGAAGGAAAGGATGCTGAGCCCATGAGGTGGATCACATGGAAAAGTCCCACAGGTTTCAGAGAGCTGGGATGCTGCCCATGCCATTGCTCAGTGACAGATATCTCCCTGCTCTGGTCTCCACAGGAGATTTTGGCGTGAAGGGGCATTAAATCAGCAGCAGGGAAGATATGGCATTTTTGATCCAGCCATAGGAATTCAAGATATACACTTGCTCTGATATACCTCTGTACAGCCAGGTGTCCAAGGAAATGCATGAGTGCCTGGTTATTACCTTTAAACACAAGGGTATGTTGGAGGCCAAACTAAAGCCTGTGTAGATCAAGAGAGTTTTTATTCACTGCAGCTGTCCTTAGGTCGGGCTGTCAGTGTGCTGACATTTCTGGTGTTTGTCCTTTTTAGGAGTGGTTTGGATCCTACAGTCCCATAATTACATTAATGATTCTGATTTCCTTGGGCCTGAGGGAAGGAAGTTTCTTGGTCATGGACAAAGACAAAAGAGCTAAACCTTCAACACCATGAGCTCTGATAGCTCCAAATTCACTCACTGAGTCCAAATACGCCATTTGTAACTAATTTTTGTGACTTCATTAAATTGATGGATGTTTTACAAGATATAAATAATCTGTTTTACAAGACATAAATAGCTCATGGCTTGTGCAGGTTGGCAGAGCAAAGAGGTGCCACCCTTGATGAGAAAACAGAGAGGCAGGAAATCTAAGGGTGAATACAGATAAAAGAATAAATAAGATTAATTGGCTGGTAGATAAGGCAGGTTGGAGATCAGAAGAATCTTTCAAAATATTAAAATAATGATTATAATGTCCTCAGTCTGGAATAACTCTTTGAAAACAGAGCACCTTTTTTGTTTTGAATAATGCTGTACAACCCATTGACTGTGATAGCACAAAAGTTGGATAACCCAAAAATCTCTTTCAAGACTTCCATTTGAGCATTGTCCCACAATAAAACTTCTGATATGACATAGTTTTCATTTAGTCTTTAGCATATTTTAACAGAACCTTTCTGATTTAAAAATGCAGTGCTCCAGACCAAATTCATTTTGCGAAAATGTACCAGGGCATTAGGTTTTATTCCAGTGCAGATTGAATATAAACATTTATGTCTGGAAAGCTGCTGCAAAGTCAAATTATCCTCTGGCCAGCTTTAGCTGAGTATGATACACACAGGTGGTTCTTACCTTCTTCTTTGAAAGCAGGAACAAATGACAGAAAAATCCCCAAAACTAACACTGACTGCAATTACAGGCACAACCTGGAACCATGTGCACTGAGAATTTCCATGCCAGTTGGTGGTCTCAGCTTGATTTCCTGTTTCTTCCATTTATTTTATATTACTCAGACATTTTCATTTCTACCTGTTACCAGATATATTAAGAGATTTTTTTTTTTTTGCTGTTTTTTCCCCCTACCTGCAAAGTTTCCAGGGAATCAACACCAAAACTCATAGATTCTGTGTGCCCATTCAACAGTTCTGTCACTGACATCCCCAGTTTGTGCTGTTTATCTGTATATTTGATTCTCTCACATTTTTCCCTCTTTGCTGTCATCCATCCAGCACAATGCTTTCTAAGCAGTGATGGATCATCACACAGGTAAGTGTTTCATTGATAATACCTCTCTGGTTGGTATTTGGAAACTTTCAGTCTGCACTTTAAAAGTCCCAACGTTAATTACGCTCCCTGACTCTCCAGGGTTTACATGTCCTTTTCCATTCCCATAAAAGACTGCAGAAGTAATTTGGAAAAAGAACTGGTGCAAGTTTTTCAAGGTCAACTTTGATCCAGTTTTGTGCCTTGTTAGTATCGATCAGTGCTCCCAGTCTAGTGTCACTTTTTATTTGTACACATCTTTTATTTTTCCCACCTCTTGGTCATCACGTCAACACAAAATGTGGACAAGATTAGGCCTGGCACTGCACCTCCATTTGTTTTCCTGCTTTTGCACTGCCTCAATCTGTCCTACTCAATTTTTAGCCTCTTAACTATGCCAATGTTTAATCCAGGTGAGAATTCACCATTAGACTCATGCTTGTTAGTTCTGTGCATTCACTGTTTGTCTTTTCCTATACAGTGAATCCTTTGAAAAAGCCACAATATTTTTAATATCTAAGTTTCCCCAATTTGAGACCTGACTTGGGCACTTCTAAGGATGGTGACTGGAACCTTAAAGGAAGGAATGTTCCCTGGAAAGCCAATAAGATATGACTTTCAATATTTCTAGTGAAACACTCAACTGAGTAAGGTTTTATCCTCTAAGGATGTGAGTAGACAGCACCAGGACAAGAACATCTCTGCTACAAACCAGTTCTATTGTCATTATAATGTTGGGAATTTAGCTGACTAGAGACTGGAAAAGTACAAGGCCGTGGCTATTCCAAGTCCTGCACCTGCAAGATAGCGTGTCCTTGGGCCTAGCTGGGTGTGATAACGAAGTGGACAGGGAGACGTGAGAAGTAGAGAACATAAACCCAAAGGAATGAGGAAGAGTTGATGGTATAGTTTAACCAATAGATCGTTTGGCTTACAGAATATTCATAAGCTTATTATTTGCTGTATAAGTGTTTGATGCTCTCTTTAATAAATCGGACCTGCGATGAACCATCTGGTGTCCTGGTCCCCTTCCTTCGACATTATAATGCAAGAGTTCTAGTGTCATTACATTGCAAGGGTTCCATGTTGCTGGAGTTTTGTACCTCCTTGATGTTTCTTGTGGGCAGCTCCTCCAGGCACTGACTCTTCCTTGTCCTCACAGCAGCCAACTGACTCCAGTTTCCCTCAACCAAATAATCTACTCTTTTATAACACTCTTCTGACTGGCTACAGGTGTAATCCTTAATAATTGTCTCAGCTGCAACTCTTTAGGGGGTAAGATTACTTTATATACTGCCTTTATTTACTTATGTTCTATCCCTCTGCACAGTTCCAGAGCACAAATCTAAATGCAGCAAAAATCTGCAGCTCGTGTTGGTCCAGACAAGGCCGTCACGGTGGCCTTGCCTGTGCTTATCAATAAAGAGGACTCAGTACAAAAAGATACAGATGCTGACCACACAGAGTGTCCTGGGCCAGTTAAACACGTTCTGTTCTCTATTTGACTCTTTTGATCCTCTGGCAATCACAACAGCTCTGCAACACAGCTTTGCCACCCCTGTTCAGAGCTGCAGCTGAGCAACCTGCTCACGTGTTTGTTTGGATGCTGCTGATGGGGAAATTCCTATTTTATATCCTTGAGATAAAGTGACAAATGCAGTTTTTGGAAAGATGAGAAGGACCTCTCAATCTGAAGATTTCTGTAAGCACCAAATAAATCTGAGGTGTACACACTAATTGTAACTGCAAAATATAATCTGTTGAAAGGAAAATTTAGAGGCACAGCATTTGCACCCATATTCTGCATAACAAATAATATTTTGCAATGTTACTGCCATTATTCCAAGAAATGCATAATAAATTTAAATTATCATACACATATAAGCTGAGCAGAATTTAAGTCATAAGCTTTAAGTAGAAGAGGTCCACCCATATATTTCTCAGATATCTTTTTCACAGAAATATTGAAAAAACCCACAGGATTGGATATTAAATAATATTAATCCAACTTTATTCAATAAACCGACAAGTAATGACAAGTATTGTGGAATATATATGTGTGTGCAAGGCTACAAATATCAAGAAAGAGGAAGCCCTTAATCCAAAAATGAAATCAGATAAAAAATAATGAGATGGAAAGCAATCATCATCATCTTTACAATTCCCATTTTACACCTGTAGTTTGAAGGCCAGAAGCAGTTACATGATGTCTGAAGCTGTCAGTCTGAGGTGGTGCTGAAAATTAAGCCCATTTATTGCGAATATAAACCTTGTACTTTGTCCTTCACATTTGCCTTCGACTGAAGCCAGAGAAGCTCCAGCTTCCTCAGCACCTGGAGGCTCTGACTTCCTTGGGTTTTTCACATTACACAGAGCTCTTCCTTGCTGTCCAGTGGCACTGGTTCAGTAAATGCACAGAAACAGATGGAGAATCACATCAGCTCAGCTCGAGGTAACTCATTCAAGTAATGAAGCAATTATTTCTAGGAAAACAGGATCAGCTCAGAGCTCTCAGTCATCTCCCATCCACAGAGACACCCCAGCAGATGCACTTATGATATTCTTGTCTCCATTTTAAAAGCAGTTAAGAATTTAGCTAACACATGATGTAGCTCCTACAAAATTGCATTATGAATAATTAAATTGAAACCACTTTTTCCCCACTGTGGTCCATTACAGGGCTTTTTCTTTTCTTTGATATAGATAAAATCAGAAAAGAAGAAAAGAATCAGAATGGGGAATACTTCTGGTGTGGGATCCCATTGCTAGAGCGGGTTGGTGGCAAATCTCCAGCAGAGTGCTATAAAAGTCTTACTCGGGGGTTTCCTCTTGATAAGTTGTCTGCAATATGAGGTTTTTTGCAGCAGAACATTGAGCAGTGGCATAAATTCCCTTGCAGTGCTCTCAGGCAAAAGGCACAAGATGATCATTTCCACACATGCTCCCAGTGAGATACTCCATTATGTAAGAAGGCACTTGGTGGAAAATAGAAATAATTTTTTTGGATCTAAGCTTGCCTGCCTGTACTTTAACTTTCCCAGGGAAACTGAGATCTGGTGTCATTAGTTTAAACCATTTAAGATCCAAAAATTGATAACTGGGAAGGCTGGTATAGGCAAATATTAACTCTTTCTGCTGAGCTTTGCTGAACTTTCATCTTTCCAAATCTTAAAACGTCTAGTCAAAAGTAGAAATAGGCTCCCTGGTTTTTATTTGAGACAGGAAATCACCTCCAGAGTGTGATTTATCCAGTGCAGAGACAGATCTCCAAGACAACTGTGACTTCTTTTGGAGATGCCTTTCTCTATTATTCCAAGGAAGACTGCATACCAGCTTATTAGTCTGATAACTTTGTGCAAAAGGGTTCCTATCCCATAAATCAGACTGAATTTGTAACCCATACTTCTACTGTATCAGCTGGTAGCATCTCAAAATACTGATTTGCTTTGCTTTTTCTCATTTTGCCTTCATTATTTTAGTAGCAGCATGTGTGCCTCTTCCCCTTTGATGCTCCTCACTCTCTTTTCATGACTTCATTAGTGGTAGAATACATTTCAATTTCAATTTCAATGTAAAGACATTACTGGCCATAACAAGAAAAACATGATAGAAAATATTTTTGTACATGGTGCTTAAATTTTGTATTGTCTCCTCACTAGCAAAGCAAACCCTCCAGGCTCCTTGCCCCATAATTAGTTAAATTCCCAATTAAGCAGGATGTTTAAAAGCATGCATATGTTCAAGTGCACTCTACAAAGTTACCTTTTGGAATACAAAATAACAGCAATGGAAAAGTAAGAAGAATTATTCAGGGATAAAATGGAAGATGAAACCAAAATGATGATATCCCACCTTTGGAAGGAAGAACATCTAGAGATATTGAGTCAGAATAGTGAGAGGACTCCAGCCTGGTTTTAAGCTGATGTTTGGAGAAGCCACAGCTGGACAGCAGGATTTCCTGCAATAACAGGTGATATTTACCTTTGGAATCAGGAAATCTTTCTGCTCTGGCACTCCAGTGGGTGACAGTAATACTTGGATGCACACTGAAAGCCTCTGAGAAACAATTTGGAAAACTTCCTATCAAAAGATTGCCAGTGTGCTGCTCACTGCACAAATCCAAGAGCAACGAACAAAAGTGAGGTTTGAAAAACAAAATACAAATACGAGTTTTTCCTCTGTTCTCTCAGAAGGCAGTAGTTCATAACAACAAGAAAAGAAACAGTGTCACTAGGAAATAATGTGGGTTCCTCCTGAGAGGAATTCTTCACAGTATACAGCACATAGTCATATAAAGCTGGCAAAATATGAATAAATGAATGGTAAAGTGAGTAAAAATCTAATAAAAAATATCTAGAAGATTCTACAAGTATTGAACAACTAGGAGTATATATGATGGTGCAATTCAATGGTTTTGGGGGTCAGACAAGAATTCACCATGTTATTTATTTTGCTGCTTCTTTTTCTCTTTTTTATATATAATACCTCTGCTATTCCCTGGAGGTCATTAAAATACCACACCAGTGAGTAGCAGATCAAGCTTGCCAGAAAAATTGTATAAAACAGGATCTGGAACCAGCGTGCAAATTTTGGAGGATGGAAGTGTAGAACAAATGAACATGGGGGACATACACTTTCTTCTTCAGGTTTTTAAACAGCAAAATTCATGAAATGCACAAATATCTCACCAACAGTGTTGCTAACAAGAGAAAAAGCAATGGGGAGCTGTTTACCCTGTTCACCACAGGTTTTAGCCAGGTGAGGTCAGGCTCTTCTCCCAGGTAAGAAGTGAGGGGACAAGAGGAATAAGTGTCAAGTTGTGCCAAGGGAGGTTTAGATTTCATATTAGGGAAAATTTCTTCCCTGAAAGCATGGTCAAGCGTTGGAACAGGCTGATCAGGGCAGTGTTGGAGTTGTTGTCCCTGGAAGTGTGCAAAGAACGTGTAGATGTGGCACTTGGGGACACGGTTCAGGGCTAGAGCTGGCAATGTTATGTTAATGGTTGGGCCTGACACTCTGAGAGGTCTTTTCTATTCTGTTCATACAATCAATTCCAGTTCTATCTATTGTTTTTAAATACCTTCCAAAAATGGTTATTTTTTTATCGTCTCCCTTGTCAATTCGAAATATTTCTGGTAATATCTTCTCAAAATGAAGACATTGTCCAGCAGTGCTTGATTTACAGGTGATTGTGACAATAAAACCATTGGGTGTTCCCGTGACAGTGTTCACAGGGGTCCGAGGATGAGGGAAGAGATGAGGATCTGACTCCAGGTTTCAGAAGGCTTGATTTATTATTTTATTATATATATTATATTAAAACTATACTAAAAGAATGGAAGAAAGCTAGCCTTCTGATGAAATCCTAAGAATAGCAATAGAAAGAATGAATAACGAAGGCTTGGGTCTTGGACAGAGTCCGAGCCAGCTGACTGTGATTGGCCATTAATTAGAAACAACCACATGAGACCAATCCCAGATGCACCTGTTGCATTCCACAGCAGCAGATAATCATTGTTTACATTTTGTTCCTGAGGCCTCTCAGCTTCTCAGGAGGAAAAAATCCTAAGGAAAGGATTTTTCATAAAAGATGTCTGTGACATGTTCCAAAAGAAGAGTGCAGGTGGAATGGATCCAGAGGAAGGAACTTTCTGGCACCTGGACAGCAAAGGGTCAGATCAAGTGACAAGCTGTTGCCAATGCCACAATTCAAATCCTCACCATTGGGCTGATGAGGTAATCAATAAAGAGGCCCCATGGCTTTAAATCAGATTTTTTAGAGCACTCTGAAACATTTGGTTCCAGGACCTCATTGTTATTTCATGTGTTTTGGAGCCTCAGCACCATCAAACTGGATCTGAACCTATTAGCAAATAGCCCATGAGCTGCAACACCTGTGCAGGGGCAGATGTTCCCTGCAGCCCCTGGAGAAGGCAGGTGTGGAGCAATCTCTCTCTGCCTCTGCTGGTCTCAGCTTGCTCTGTAACATCACTAAAAACTGACTCATGGCACCAAACAAATATTCATTCTTTTCTTCCAGTACAGATTTTTCAGTTTTTCTGGTTTTTTTTTTTTTTTTTTTTTTTTTTGTTTTTTTTTGCCAGGAATGAGTTATTTGGTGCTAAACATCTTTGCTAACAATACAGAAATGCAACCATCTCCCGAATCTCATTTGCATTTTGTTTTACTGCAGTAGAGGGCAATTGGTTTTACCTTTTATTAGGGCCTTGTGTCAAATGTTCCTTCTTTTCATCAACCTCAAACCTGTCACCTTTGAAATTCACCGATTGCCTCTCTGTGACTGTATCATGGAGTTTGGGAGTTCAATCACCATCTCCTAATCACAAATATTTTGATTTTGAGCTGCTAAACTGCTTGCAAAGGTAACTAATGGCAATTTTACAATTCCTTTTCTATAGAAGAAGATTTCTTGAAACATTTTCATTGCTTTGATAGGTGCAGTCTCTGGAGTTACATTACCCTCTCTGGGCATTTATTGTGAAGTGGACCAGTAGATCAGAGGAGGTTTGGCCTCTAGATCTGTATAATTAATTAAAATTATGTCATTTTTTTTCTGGCTGGCTGGTCATGCATTTAACACGCTGTATTCTCTTGGGACCTATCCAGTATCCATTGAACAGTGAAGTGCCTCCAGTGGTGCCCAGGGATCTTGCCTGAATGGAGCTGTCACTATCACTCCCTTTTCAATCTACAGAACTTATGCTTTGTTCCCCATCAAATTTCATTTAATATTGAGAAACTGAGCTTGGAGAAGATGCCTCCAGATTTCTTCTTCTTTGGGTTTGATTGCTATGAGCAGTTTCTTTTCTCCTCTGAAGGTCTTAGTGTCTTGCTGTTCATCCTAATTTCCATGTATTCTGTAGAGAAACTATTCATTTTGGGGTGTGTGACACTAGGAGATGTTTTTCAACAAATATGTGCATTTCATAAGGGAATTTGCATGTATTCTCTTGTTCCATCTGTTTTTTTTTTTTAATATGATAAATACATCTCTCATCTGAGGCTTTATTCTTAGCCCAGAGTGCTTTCTAAGCATCTGACGTCTATCTTGTGTGAGAAGCTTGTTTTATTCTCATTTCTCCAGCTTTTGTAGTTATTTTATCAACAGTTGATTTGCTGCATGGACACAAACAACCACACATGGTGGAACTGCAAATTCCATAACCAGGGCAGAGCAGAGGGGTTTTCTGTGGCCCTGGTTTCATATGAAGCTGTGTCCCTTGCCCACAGTGCTGCCTTCCCTGGAGATCTGTCAAACCAACAACAAGTCCATGTGATGACAATTAAATGTTGGTCCAAACTCAAAGGACCCAATCCAATGCAATCAGTGCTAATTCTCATTAATTTCAGTGCACATTGAATTGGTATCTCCAATTAAACTGCATCCCATTTTCACCTCTTTTGGAGTGTGAATATATTACAACAGCAATTCTGGATCAGCACTCAGACCTTCTGAGCACAGGAAAGATTCCTCTGAGCAGCCAGGGCTACAGTTTGCCACTGGGATAACAACATTTGGCAATAAGAGAGGAGGCTTTGCAGAACTCTTGATTCTGTAAGCAGATTTCTCTGTGAAAGAGAGGTACAAGAAGAATGATAATGTTTTAGATAAGTATTGAGAATAATCACTTGGAAAAAAGAAACCTCCAGTGTTTGTGCACAAGCAGAGAAGGAATCCCTGGCTTACCCTATCCAAAATATTCAATATCCCCATGCTGCTACATTAAACAAAACAAATTCTGCATATGTTTTCTTGGGTCTTATCTAGTTGGCCTGTCTTAAAGCCATATAATTCATCTGTTCAACAAAATAAATACTTTGATCCATAGGCACTCATTAACAACCTGAAGCTGATTTAACTGTTGAAGCATTTTTGAGATGGAGGGTTCTGAACTGCCAGAATTTCAAGACATCAAAGCCTTTCTGAAACAAACATAGACCCTTCTAATATGTCTTTTGAGTTCCCTGCAAGCAGAAAGTTTTACTCAACAGATATCTTCCAGAGACCACATTTCACCATGGCCTCAGTGCACTGTTTCAGAACCCAGCACCATAATTATGGGAAACTGCTGAATATTTTGTAGGAGTGCCTCCCTAGCCTATCCTTCCTCTTCAAAATTATGATTACTGCATAAAACATGATAAAACTTGCTTGTCTTAGAGAAAAAGAATGTGAGAGTCCTTTGGTTTTGTGGACCTCTATATGTTACATTAAAATGAAATATTAAAGTTTATGTGATTTAAAGCTCTGCAAGTTGAAACAAAGCAAAGGAAAACAAGCAGAAATAATGTTTTGTCTCATGTAGCAAACAGAGGAAATGAATAACTTGCAGGGCACCAGTTTTTCCATCCTTTCAGGTATAATGAAATGTGCTTAATTTTTATAAACAGCTATTGCTGTAATTTATTTATTTATTATTTTTATTTATTCATTAATAAATTATATACACTGTAATTTATTTATTATCGCTGTGATTTATTTGGATATAAAATCCATATTTCGGTCAGGCATTGAGGCAAGGGTACTTCTCATGGGCAGCACACAGCTGGGTGAGGTGATGTGGCTCTGATCATGGAAATGCAATTTTATGTTCATGCACTCTCTCTGAGCCATACCTCTCTCAGCCAGGGCTCCTGAAGGGACACATCAGCTCCAACAGTGAAAGGCAGGCAGATCACCAACAGCTCACCCCAATATTTCTCCAAACTACTCGGGGAAAGCAGAGGCCTCTAGGAAACAGAAATTCAGCGACTCATTGCATAATTCTGTCCTGAGATGATTTTCCAATCCTTTACTCCTCTTCCTCTGCCACTTTTTTTCTTCTGGTGGTTTGTTTATAATTTCTTCTGTTTCCAAAATTGTAGCACCCTTCTCAATATTAACCTACTACATAGATTTTTTAAAAGTTAAAAGCTCCACAGTTTATAACTCTTGAAATACTACGTAAATTACTAAGACAAAAGCGCAGATGAGATCCTTAAATTCTAATTGATGAAAAAGAATTTAACATAATCCTTGTCATAATCTTTCCCTGGGCTTCTTTCTAGAGATTAAAAAAAAGTTTAACACCACTAATGCTGCTTTTATACTCCATGGTTGTAGTGAAAGAGCTGCAGAGAGATTGTTATAATAGTTATCCAAACTGACCAGGAGAGACACAAAGCTGACAGTTCTGCAGTTATTTTTTTTATTTATGCCAGCACTTCATCATGTTTCTTAGGAAATAATCTCATTTTCAGGAACCAAATTCTACTATGGGGGACCTGAGCGCTTCTGAAATTCTATGAGATTCAGCAAAGTCACAGCAGATGTTACTGCACTAAGTTTAAAACAAATTTTCTGAATGTAATTACACATCAGGCTTCAAGGAAAAAACAACTACTGTGAGTGGTTAACATTAACATGAAACTTTCCCAGTGAGTGTTTTATTCTATCTTTTTTACACATATTTTAGAAGATGATGGGGTTCACCACCAAAGGGAACAGGAAGATGAATTAGAGGGACACCACTCTCAATATTTACCTGCTTCTGCTGCTCTGATTTTTTTTCTACTGTCCCACAGCTCAGTACCTTCAAAATGAGGGTTTAATTTTGCTCCTATCTCAGTGTTTTCCTGGTCTGCTTAACACAAAATGCTGTCGTGGAAACTCAAAATGCAATAACAGCTTTGTCAGAAGTTCAGCTGCAGGAGCTCTGAAAACTTAACCTGTAAGGGGTCATCAAGGGAAAGGTTGGCAAACAGAATTCAATATCCCCTCTACTTCTCAGTTCTTCAGAAACAGGATTGACGAGTTTTCTTCTAGTTTCTTGATAAAATATATTTCTATAAGTGGTCACTAAATCCAGCTAAATTTATCACATGGTGTTTTGCTGCTTACATTTATTGATTGGTTGGTTAGATTCTATAAGCAATAACTGACCTTTTTATGCAACAAAGCCTTTCACAGAAACGCTTCACTTTCCACAGATATTTAATTTTCCTTCTGCTTTTAAAGGTAACTTTATGAATGCAGTCCAGCCCAGTACATGAAATCATTAAGCATTTTTCATCTGCTGGAAGGTACCTGTTTGGTAACAGGATAACCTAGAATTTTCTGAAAGAACTTTTTAAGTTCTTTTCCTTTTTAAAGCAATTTTCTTTTTTAAATAGAATGAAAAAAAAAAAAACCAACTTTTAGTATTTACGTAATAATATTTGAGTTCCTCTTCTCCTTGCTGAAGGTTTTCCCCAAACTGGCAAGCAGTGAAACTTTTGTAGGTAGAAGTCATGCCTACTGCCTATGCTACTGAGCAGATACCGAAAAATATAATACCACTGCTTGACATTGCTCCCAGAAACACAAAAAATGTTTAAATGCTATGTGGGGATGCTAAAGCTGTGATTCCACAGTGACATTTCTGTTTTTTCTTTGTCTAACTACCAGGAGGTGTTGAAGAGATACTGTCCCTACTTTATTTCTCCCTGTATTCCACTCCACCCTATCCTTTTGCCAGTAGGAAAAAATTTACAGCTTGAGGAAAAGCTGGAGGTCCTGAAAATTGGCATGTCAAGCATGGGGTTAGTTTGCAACAGATCAGTTTTTTTATTTGACCATAAAATAATTTGTCTGGTCAAGGATGCATTACAGATTTAATAAAGAGCATACCTTGCCTAAGTCTAGCTGGTTTTCCAGTTCTTTCTGTGGAACAGCACTGGTTACAGCCCAGTCTGTCGCTGTCACATTTTCTGAAAAATCCCTTTGCCAGGATTTCTTCTCCTGGGAAGCCGAGAAGCCTCAGAGAAAAATGAAAACAATAATTATCTGATCGCTTCTCCTGTGTTTTGCTGCTTTAGAATGTGGTTTGGAGATTGTATATAATACAATATAAGCACATAAAATAATAAATTAATCTTCTAAGAACGTGGAGTCAGATTCTCAATTCCTCCTTCATCCTGGGGACCCAGCAAATACCACACCAGTCATTTGCTGGGACTTTATAAACAGATGGTCCTATATACACATTAATATTTATCTTTCCATGTTCAGGCCCACAGCAAATTCTGGGGCTCTTTGACAACCTCCCATTTCCTTGTATCAACACTTTTTTGAGTCTCCTGCCTGACTCTACTTTCATAAGTTTATTGCAATGTCAGTGAAATAACAGAAGTGCAGAAAGCAGTGTTTGAACTGTCTTCATGTATTCAGATCTGCAAACTTAGTTTTGAAACCCATCCCAGAGTGTAATTTGGTCCTTCTTTCAATGGCTCCCAAAGACATCAAAAGACTGAAAGAACTTTACATCTTTTGCTGCATGGCTTTAATTTTTGACAGATCTAATAAGAACAGTTTCCCCTAAACTTTTGAGCAATTCTTCCACTTGGTGCTTGGCAGATTTTCCTTTTCTTTGATTAGCAAGTATTTGTCTTTCAAAACAACCTAGAAAACAATGTGTCAAATATAAATGATCAGTCATAAATATGATCAGAAAAGCCAGAGACTCAAATCCAGTAGTGAGTTTTTGTTAATGAGATACCACCACCTAATTGCAGACAATATTTTTGGGAAGGTTTGACAGGCAGTGGGCATCTTCAGGCCTTGAAAGACAAGAAAAACTTCAAGAGGACCAAGTTATAAATTGCACAGAATTGATAGATAGAGCTAAGTCAGCTTCTTCACAAATGTCTCTTCACACTGATTTATTGAGTTTTTTTTCTTCCATCAGGTCTTGGTATTTCTCTTTTACAGAGATTTAAATCATTAGAATTAATTGGTAAATTAACATGACTTCTTCATTGTCAGTTTTGTGCTGTGTGCAGTCTCTCTTGAATGCAGGAAACACTTTATTTTACTCTGTTAAATTCCTGATTTGTTCCTCAAGTTCTTCATTTGTAATTTGAATTGAATGCTGGAAATAACTTCCTGAACCAGTAGAGTTGAAAATCAGGATTAGGGATTTCAGACTCTCTGTCTTTGCTCTGACACTGCCTCACCAGGAGTCATTTCCCTTCTCAGCCATTTACTCCTCTGAAGAACATGAGCACAATTTTGCTTTTTCATGTGGGCATTTTTAGGAGTATAAGCCAACATAAACAGCACTTTGAAGACCAAAAGAACTGACTGATTCTACTATTAAATAGCAGGGTTTGGTCTTAATTTGTTCCCTACTTTTATTCTGCATATATCAACTGACTTGTTAAGCTGTCATAAATAGTTTAAATCTATTTTTCCTCATGGTTTAGGAAACCATTGCATGGATGTGAGCTGTGATCTAAAGCTAATTGAGACCTGCAGAGAAATTCTTGCTGACAAAAAAGCAGTGAGATGGATCAGGCTCTCAGGGAGTCAAACAGAATTCTTTTTTGAAATATTTATTGTAAAATAATGTTATCCACCCATTCTTTCATAAGCCTTTTTGGCCACAGCATGGGGAATCTGCAGACAACTGAGATAAGAGCAGACACCAGCCAGTGTGAAATTTTAATCATGAAAAGCAAAAAATGAAAACAGAGCTAGCAAAGAAACCAAACCAAATGGGATGGGAAATGACAGAAAGAAGTTCACCAGCCAGAATAATAAAAAATACAAGCACAATTAGTTGTAAAAAACAAAGTATTAGTTTATAGTAATCTGACCTTTCAGATTTCAAGGTAAAGCTGGAAAATAGAATATAATCTGGACAGAGAAAAAATTAAAAATATATAGATGCAAGAATTAAAAAAAAAAAAGAATTCTATTTATTTCCTAGCTGATATTCACTTATATAAGTCTCCAATGCTCTTTTATATTCCATCATCTTCTATATATTTCTATATATTTCTAGTTAGGGTACACTATTTGGCAAGAAGAAAATTTTTAGTATGAATTCCCCTTTAGTTGTTTCTTCTTTTGATTAGAAAAAAAAGAACAAAGACGCTCCTTCAAAATTCCTTTGAATATTCTAGTTATTTAAATGCTTGTTTCTGTATTGACAAGGACTGATTGCTTTCCCACATTATAGAGTGCTAAGAGCTTTCATATTCCCCAGCTTCACTGAATTTTGAACCTTTTGACTGAGTTTTGCCAGGGCAATTTCTGTGCAGTGGGTCTGTTTTAATCAGAGCAGGCATTTTGCCATTCACTATTCACACACATTTTTCTATTACTTTGTACATCTCCAAAGACAAAAACTAAGCTCTTCAAAAATGCAGTAGACTGGCTCTCCAGATGTGACAGATCCAATTCAGATCAGGCAAAACCACAAAGTTTATTTATTGTTACACGCTCTACAGAAGGAGAGATTTAGATAATGGAATAGATTATATCAGTAGCCATGGAAAAGAAATGTTATATAAGAGTTACAGAAAACAAAAGTATGCAATAGGCATGTTGTAGTGTGTTGTTAAGTTTCTTGTGTTATTCCCCCAATTTATGTATTGTTCTCCCCTATTATGTGTAAAATGGTTTCGTTCCCCCAGTTTTTCCCGCCACTGCTACCCTGTCAGCTAAGTTGCTATAGTAACTGCTATTCATAGTTGCCGATATGTAATTGCTCTTCCCCTGGTTTCCCTTATAAGTGAAAGTTGTCTCCTCCCTGGGCCCAGTCAATCACCCCCTTTCTCCTCCCAGGTTTCGAGAACCTTCTCCTCTCTGGAGGTGGTGGTTGGTGGGGTGGGCATATGTGGCCCAAGTTTAGAGTCCGGCTAGCTGAGGGCGAAAGGCCGACGCCCCTCTGCAATTCCTGGCCAGCACCCCTCGGCGTCTGAGGGCCTCGGGCTGTGCTGGCTGCGGACTGGCTCACACCGCTGGTATTGGAGAGGAACGGAGCTGACCATTTCCCGGGGGTTAAACATCGGTTTATTGAAGGTGTTGCGGGATCCAAACGCGGGGAAACCAACCGGGAAAAAGTTTTTTCATAGGGGGTGAAACAGGATTATAAAGGAGGGGGGTGGGTACAGGCGGAACCAATCGGGAAAGGTGAGGGGATGAACTTCACAGAACTGACACTCCATGGAGACCAATAATCAAAAGGTAAAGGAGGTGTCCTGGGACCCCAGCCAACCACCATCTCCAGAGAGGAGAAGGTTCTCGAAACCTGGGAGGAGAAGGGGGTGATTGACTGGGCCCAGGGAGGAAACAACTTTCACTTATAAGGGAAACCAGGGGAGGAGCAATTACATATCGGCAACTATGAATAGCGGTTACTATAGCAACTTAGCTGACAGGGTAGCAGTGGCGGGAAAAACTGGGGGAACAAAACCATTTTACACATAATAGGGGAGAACAATACATAAATTGGGGGAATAACACAAGAAACTTAACAACACACTACAACATCGGCAGATAAAAAGCAGATCTTTTTCTGACATCATTGCTCTGTGAGGAGAGGAGGAAAGCAAACCCACCCCTGATATTAACTCTTATCCTCAGTGGTGGGCTGAGGACATCATTTCCAAAAGCCTTGTGTGTGCAGGAGCCCTGGTACAGCCCCACCGATGCTAAAAGTCATCCTTGCAGGTGGAGATGGTACAAAACTCAGAGCAAGGCCAAATTCAGGCTTAAATCTGGACAAAGCAGGTGCAGCTCCCATGGATGGTGTTAAACCAAGCGCAGTGTGGGCAGCGAGGAAATCACTCCTGCTGTTACTTTGCTGTGGAATTCAGCCCAGAAGTTAATGGGGAAGCAGCACCTGCCCAAATCTGCTCTGAAAACTCCACAAGATGCACACACAAAAACAACCTCACTTGAGACAGGAATTTATTTCTACTGCTGCTGTTTCACTGGCCACCTTCCAGGCAAGAGGAGTCAGGACAGTGACAGCAGATTTGGGTCCTACTTAATTCCATTTCATGCTAATATTTCATATAAGCTTGTGAAACCTTTGGGGTTTTTGGCCCTGAAATATCTGTCATGCTCAATACAGAGCCTGAAAGGAGGGGAGAAAGCAACAAAAACCATCCCACCATCTGTTAGTACAAATCATTTTCCCAGCAAAGTGTTGGTTTGGTACGTTCTCTAAATAAAATCTACTTCTGAGCAATCTCAAATGTTGTGAACAGACAAGCTTATTAGCACTTGTCATATTTGATATAGAAAATACTGGAATTAATTTCCTCCTCTACACTGATAAAGTACTTGCACAGAAGTCTGGAAATGCAGCAGAAATTTGTGTCTTAGAATGGGAAGTTGTCCTTCAGTTGTGTAATTTCTTTGGTAATCTCCACTGCCATGCAGAGAGAACCTGTAGTGGGTATGGAAAAAATACAATTCCCATCTTGTAGGGAGCAAAGTGCAGATCTCTCTTTTGTACATAGTATTTTAGAAAGTCAGAAATTAGAAATATAGTTTTATTATTTTATAAATCATTATATAATATAAAATAGTTCAAATAGCCTCATCTGGAACAGAACACTGTATAAATGGGATTAAATACTTGAGTTTATTAGATAAACGGCCATGACCAGGAATAAGAGAGTACAAGATGAATTCTCTGTCTGAAAGTTCAGAAGTCATGTTAGACCAGGTCGATCCTAACTGAATTTAGCTTCCATTCCCTTCTTTGATTGAAGTCATATCCAGAATTTTTCATTCTACCTTTTACTGAATTTCATCAAGACTAAGATTCTTCACAGAGCTGATTATTCCATCATTTATACCTTTTATATATTTAGCTACAGAGTTGTGCAGGAGTTTTACTTTGGGGTTTTTTTCTGTTTCTTCTTTTGTTTGTTTGGATTGGGTTTTTTTTGGTTTTTGGTTTGTTTGTTTTTTTAAGGCATTTGTCTCTGAAAGTGGCACCATTGCCTCTGAAATTCTCACATTTTGTTCTGGATATTTCCTTTACTGGCAAAAAGCAGAGAACAACTACACCATAATGAACTTCACATTTTACAGCACGAGAGATTGCCCTGCAATAAAATTCCATGGAGTATAAGCCATCCTCCTTTCTCCAGACATCTCTGATCCTCCAAAACTTCCAAGTTGCCAAATTTAATTATGGCCCTGCAGTTGTTCACTTTGAATGAGCACACAACAAACCATGGCAATTTACCCTTGTCTGTCTAGAGAAGGGCTGTGTCAGTATTTTGCAGTATAATGGCTTTATGGAACAATAGAATATTCAGCTTTTATCTACTCTACAAACGCTTTAGAAGTGCTCACTGTACTCTGCTTTTCAGCATCTGCCAGAACTCCAATTGCCACATTGATATTCAAAAAGTTCTGCTAGCAAAGCTTTGCCATCTCAGAGCCTGACAGAGTCACACCAGCAGCTGACTGTTGGGCCAGGAAAACGTCTTTTAGACAGAATTGTGCTTTCAGAAAAGTTCTATAAAGTAACCTTGGGCTTTTGAAACAGGCAGTGCAAAAATTTGGCAGAAAACACAAAAAAAAACCAAACAAAAAACCACCAAAAACCAAGAGCAAGCAAATAAACAAAAATTCCAGAACTGTCTGCAATTGTGGTATAAGTAAAACTAATCAGGACTTGATTTTAAACCCAGGAGCCAAAAAGCACGAAACAAATCATATCCACATGCTTCAGTCTGCCCTCCTCCCTCCCAAAACTGGATGACCATATCCAAATTGCCTGTTATGACCAGTTTTTTGTATTTTCTTCAACCCAGACCCTGTGCAAATGTTATTTGCTAGTTGCCACTGGCCATAACTAGGATATAAACTGAGAACTGAACACTCTGGACAATTATCTGTCGTTCCTTGAGCCACTTTTTAATTACCAGTATAGGTATATTTAGAGGCTATATCTGCAGCAGATGTATTTGAAAACAGCCTCACCAAATCATCTGTGGGGATTAGGAATCTCTTCAGGACATAACACTTGAGGACAGTTATCTTATTGTCCTTATATGTGCTCACTAAATATGTTTATTTAGGATTAAACCGTACTTTACTTTTTTTTATGGTCAATACAAATTTATAGCTTTGTCATTCCCTGCTGTTATTGTTTCTGTTTGCCATTCAAAGTATCACAGAGCTCAGAGACACACAGATTCTGCTCTCATTTTTGTATCAGAGAATTCATGGTACAAAAAAGCAAATAGCACCACTGATGCATTTTGACTCCAAACAAGAAGGTTTATGTCTAATTTTGATACTTTGATGAGGGAAAAAAACAAAAAAAGGGGAAACAAAAGGAAAAAAAAAATTAACAAGCTGATTAATTAATTTTTAATTGAAGTAATTTGCATGGAATTGTACTTGTGGTAGTTCAGAAAACAGTCACCTCTGATTAATAGATATGGCAAAATTAGAAACACTAACAAGCTTTTTTGGTATAGCCCATTAATCTAAATAGTTTCTTCTAATCAAGCCTGTTTTACGCCGACATTTTAATTTACAGACCTACATGGGCCACTGTTTACATTTAGCAAAATTTAGCTACAAAATTTAGCTAACTGATATTCCCAGAAGAATTGAACAGCTTTTCATCCTTTGCAAAGATGATTAGCTTTGGTCAGCTGCCACAAACCCACCCTGCCTCACCCTCCTTCTTCAGACATTGTAAATTAGGAAAGCAGTTTCTCAATTTCATGACTTTTGTGTGATAATTTATAGTATATGTCTGTCACTGATATCTAAGAGATTTTAAAACTGTTTATTTTTTCCCAGGAGAAAAAAACCCCCATATTCTGGCATGAACTAATATCTATTTTGTATAAACAAATTATCTAGCATTAGTTTTTCATCAGGTGTTGTTTTGAGGAGAAAAAGTTCCCGCTGTTTCTTTGCAAAGGCTCAGGAGAGGAAAATGTGGAACAAACCTGAGCAGAAAGAAAGGAATAGGTATATGAAGAATATATTAAACACACTGAAAATTCTTTCTTAGGTTTAAAGTGAGTCTGCAGGTTTACAGAGTGTGGTTTTTTGCCTCATATTTTATGCTGGTTGCTAAAGATATTTGTGGTTTAGGGCTTTGAAGACTTCCTACTTATCTCCTACACTTTGAGAGCAAATGATGAGAGATAAGTGAGCAGTGAGTGGAAGATGTGCAACAGAAAGATGACAGAAAGCCTGAGATGTGCATTGTCAAACAAATGTCATTGTAGTGTCAAGAATATGCAAAACATTGGCTGAGAGCAGCTCATTTGAGCGACACAATCACTGTTCTGTTTTTCCCACCTGGACAAGAAACTTCTCTTGGCTGCTCTGTCACTATTGATACCTGATTTTAATGAAGCCCCAAACTGCCCATCCGATCAGCATTTTACTACTGCCCAAGAACATAACTTTGTTATCAAAATGCTTAGGCAGAGCCACAGACTGAGAATCAACCCTGAGCAGTCCTATCCATTCCATCCCATTAGCTACTCACGCGACCCTAACACTGGAGCCATATCCCATATCACCGGCGGGTGGTCTCATGTTAGGTACAAGGGGATTCGCCCCCATCCACACTCAGGAATTGCTTATGATGCTGTATGGTAGGTTATTCATTAATCCGGAAGCAATCCTGGAATTATTGATAATGCTGTATGATAGGTTATTCATTAATCCAGAAGCAATCCTGGTGGATCCTTCTGTTTGAAGTTTGGTAAGCAGGGCAAACAATAAAGAGAGATAGGGATAAGGGAATTGTCGAGCTAAGCATGATCAGAGCTAATAATGTCAAACTGACCCTAAGAGCCGTGCCAGTGTCAAACTGACCCTAAGAGCCGTGCCAAGCCATGGGAACCAAGCCAAGTACACCGGGAATTGACCATATTAGGATAGGAGTTCAAAAGTTTAAAGAGGAAGACTATCAGAAGACCCTTGCCCATGAGGAAGGCACCGAAGGACCACCAAGAAATCCTCAAAATAGATGTCTCTGCCCACGCTCCGCCCACACCACGCCTCTTATGAATATGATGTAACCCTGCACCCAAGACTGTATAAAAGCTTGCTTCTGTCATGAGATAGCTAGAAATCCCTTTTGTGATTTCTCCGACGTGTCGTAATAAAATACCTCCTGTCTATGCTGACTTAGTTGAGTCTCTTAGACAGTTATTCTCGCCTTTTGGGGCAAAATTCGGCATCATTAATAAGCATTAAAATTCATGCCAACACCTTGAAATAATGACAAATGTAACAAAAAATATCTCCAGGCTCTGCATTAGACAAGTTAAGATAAATATTGGTGGATAAGTCTAGAGCCAGTGTGGATCAATGTGCCTCACTTGGAGTCAAAGCCATTATGGGTAATTACACAACCCCAGCTCTTAATTCTCTCTTTTCCCCTTGAGGGATGGATTTATTTCCAAGTATCTAAAAATGGATGGGAACATCTTGTCTCACTATAAATATTCAAGGAAAGCCAGGTACCTGATACACACAGATGTCATTGCTAGTAGGGTCTTTGATGGTACAAGCCAGGGAGATCTGCTTGAATTTCTGTATTTTCTGGGAAGTAATGGCATTCTCTCAATTCTTGTCCTACTCATACAAACCAAACCTTGTTGAAAATAACTTTTGGGGGCTAAGCTGAACATATGTGCAGAAACAATCTCTGAAACACTGACATTTCTTCAGCTACAAGTAAAACACAGGGCTTTTGTCTTGCCTCCAAATGTAAATGCACAGTTCCCATTGAGGTGCTTGGCAGTGGATACACGTTTTGAGGTAAGAAATTGGTGGATTTCAGTCAAAATAATTACACAGAGTGTTGTTTACACAGTGATGTATTTCCCCAGTAACACAGTACTAAGAGTGGAAACCAAAGTGTTGCACACTTATGGGCCAGCAATGCTGACTCCAAAAATAAATAATTGTGCAGCCAAATTGCCTGGACACTCTGTATATGCTATACTGAACATCTTTGCAAGTATAATTAATAAATAATGAGATTTTTAGCTGTGGATTATCTTTCTTGCATTTGCTGTTTCGATCTCATTCTAAAAAGCAAATAAAGCAAATAAAAAACAACAGCAGCAACAAATGTTAGCTAGTTTTAAATTTAAACTTCTGGGTTTTCTTTAGAAATAAGAATCTGAGTTGCAATATAGTTTAAAGCAGTAAAATTGTTTGCTTTGTAACTTTTGTTTATTTGTATCATAGCATATTAGATCACTTGCTCTAATACTGTGGACACAGAATGTTGAATAGATGTCTTGAAGATTAAATGCATCTGGAATATTTCCAGGACATCTGTTACATAATTTAGGTATGCTAATTCCTAGGAGTTGCAGTGTAAAGTTTTTAATCACTTTGAAAATGTGACTGTCCTTGACTTCTTATGCATAAAGAAATAAAAGTAAGTTATATGGCAGTGAAAGTGATTGTCTCTCAAATCAGGTTATGCCTCCAATTCCTTCATCAGCCTCAGGTACTTCAGATCACACCAATAGTTCTTAATTTCCCATCCTAAAATGTGACAAAGCTTGTCCTGGAGACTGGTACCTTCAAGAAGCTCCAGAAGACAGAGAGCACCAGCTGTTATGTCACTCCATGCAAATAGGGTTGTGTCACAAAATGATGATTAATTTAACTTGGAAAAATCGATGAGGTGCATTTTTATCATCTTCCCCAGTTCAGAGTTCTTATTGACTAACATGAGTGAGTTTGCTCCTGGTGAGTCTGATTTGTGTTGCGCTTATTAAAATTATCTTTGAAAAGCTTTGTTTGTCAGGGTTTTGTGCTCTTTTTTTTCATCTGAATAGGGTGCACAAATGGCAATTGCCTCTTTTAAAATGTTTTTACAATTTGTAAGAATTCAAAACTTTAATTGCACAGCAATCCAGTCTAATTGGTTGGTGGTTAGGGCTTTTCATCACCTGAATCTTCACTTGCTCATTGTTTGTCTTGTATGCAATGATTCATTAGACATCTTAGCATGACAGAAATCTTGAAATTCCTTGAGTGTTTACAAAGAATTGCTGTTTTTTCATAATTGTGTTTGATGTAACAGGAACTGGTAGTGTGGAATATATATAGTTTGCTGTTTAACTTTTGTAATAGGTACAGGGCTTATTCTTAAAATATATCTCTCTTTTCAGTTTAACTTTGTCCATCTCTTCAAGTAGCTACATAATCTTAACTGTGTTTCTGACATTATTTATCAAGTAATTAAAAAGATAATATTACCAGAAGGTAAATATTTTTCTTTAAGTTGAGATAGAGATATAGACAAGAAAGAACTGAAGTTACCAACATTTTATAAAGGATAAATGGCATAGGTAATTTTTTTTGTAGTCTGACTGATCTTGGGCAAAATAATGGAGCAGCAGACAAGGGCTTGAATTAATATTAAAGAAAGGTAAAATAATTAATATCAATCAACTTTGAGGAAGAGGTCACCAAAATAACTTAGTATCTTGGCTAACAAGACAAAAGAAATTGGCTTATGAAGGAAATGACAGTGGTGGGGTGGACTGCAACTGAACATTTCACTTTGTTTTATATGCAAATATATAAAAATAAAAATAAAAGAATCCAGAAAGTTGATTTTCCCTTACATTTCATAAGGCAAGTGTGAAAGGGGGTTGATATTTGCCCACAGGGGGTTGACATTCCATTTGTTTCCAAATATACCAGTTCTTGCCTGTGTATTGTCTCAGCCTCTGATGGGGTTGGTAGCTGCAGTTACAAGACAAGTACCTTGGTAAAATTATTTCTAAAATAATTAAGGATCACTTCAAATCACCAAATCAAAATAAACTCCCAGTAATCAAATGGGTTTAGTTTTACAAAGAATTGCCAGTTGAGAAGAAAGAGGGATATGAACTCTGCTTCTATTGATAAGAAATTTTCTAGAATTCCAGTTTCCACTTTTCACTCAAAAGCTGGAAAAAAAACCCCTGAAAAATTGAGATTACACAGAGAATAAATTAAAATGTTGGAGAACACAGTGAAAACCACAGGTAGTTCCATATACCTAAATTATGAAAAGAAAGAATGAAGTTGCATGAAGACAATCTCAAAGAACTGAAATGGAAATTTGGAACAGGTTAATAGAAGACTTTAACACTCTGTGTCTATTTTGCAACTGGAAAACCAAATCTGATTCATGCAGTTCTTCCACCTTTTCTCTGGAGAAGACAAAAACAGCAATGCCAGCAGTAAATTTAGGCCATAGAACTAAATGAGTCTTCCTGAATCTGCACAAAGCTTGGTTGGGATCTGCTGATGTACCTGAGTCCCAGAAAAGAGGAAAAAGAGGATGGAGTGGGAGGAGAGGACGTCTGGAAGTTGTGCAGGCATCACTTTATTGGGATGTATTCTTGGCTTTCCAGCCACAGCAAAGTGACAACTTGCACTCAGTAAGCGCCAGATTCTGAAGCAAAAGACAAACTGTGTAATTCCCAGGCCGGCAGAAGTTTTAACCAAATAAGCCTGACCTGTGAACATCGCGTGGGCAAATGGTCCCCAGGATACCCTGTCCAGGGAGATCATGGAAATTTTTCGGAAATTAAGCCTCCAGCCTGATTCCTTTAAAAGATTGACACTGATTATCTGTGACAGGGATTACATTCCCAGCCAAGGTAATCGACTGCTCACTGCACCGTGGTTGCACAGCATTAGTTAACGATAGCCACCGTTGCTCTCATCTGTCTTGCTCAAACTCTGGAAACAAAAGGCATTTCTCCTGCTGGATCCCATTGTCTCTCTTTCATTGCCAAGCTTCTAAGTGACTCTCATGTGTTCAATTAAGTTCTCATTTACTTCTCTTTAGCTCCTCCGACACCTTTTTCCAAAAGAGTGAGGAGTTTCCTGCTGAGATTTCTAATACAACAAATGGACTCCTAATAAAACAGGCTGCCTTTAAATCCACAACACCATTACCCTGAGGTAGCTCAAGAAACTGTGCTTTTATCAGAAAGCCACACTGAAGGCTCCAGGGCCATCATTATCTGTTCAGGCCTGAGCAGTAACGTCTGCCTTTATTTCCTTTTCTGGGTGACAGCTCTGAAGGGCTGACATTAATCGCCAGCAATCTCACCATGGCATGTAATTGCATATATCAAAAAATATTCATCCTGGGGGCAGCTGCCAGTGCTGGGAAGCTGGATATCAATCCAATTAAATCCTAGCATGGAGATAATTGTTTGTCACTCACTCCAAGGAAGAGAGTGACATTAATGCTGTGTCCCACAAGTGACCTTTACGTCATCTGGCCTTCATCAACTAATTAAAAGGGTTATGAGCATATCCCATGTCAATCACATTGATTCAATAGACTGAGCTAAGCACAGAGTGAAAGTAAGAATGAAAACTTTTTCCCCCTACTTCCCTTTTCTGGATGATACTGCTGATATTAATAGCAAAAGTGCATTATGCTGATTATGATTTAATTGCAGCAACATAGAAGGAAGCAGTTGAAAATGGAGACATGGTTTCTTCTCTGAAGAAAAAGGGCTTGAGGAAGAAACATTAACAAAATATATGAAAATTTTCAAGGTCTATTATAAGTTCCTAAACTTTTCTTTACATCAATCCAAATACAAATGGGAATGATACATAGAAGGAGGAAAGAAACTACAGGCCTGTATCTGTGAGTTGGGCCAGATGAGTTGTTCTTTCAGCTCAAATGATTTAGTGATCACAAATCAGAGAAAAAAACAGAAAAAAAAATCTGTCTCTGCCTTTCTCTTTATAAAGGTATTTGATCATCAGCTCATATTCTGTTTATTTAATCAGTAAAGGGCATCCATGACTGGTGCATGGGGAAGTGGAATTCCACCTCTGTGTACACAGGGGAAGTCATTTACATGACATTGTCTTAGTGCTGTAACAAGATACTTTTCTAAAGCCTTTTGCAATAATTATAGTTTCTTTAATTAGCAAAGAATACTGCAATTAGTGTCTTTGCACATTGCAGACTTCATTACTGCTACATTACCCATGCACTTCACTTGCTTCAATGGTTTTGAGTTAAGTATAGTTCACATTCAAGGTTCCTCTTTTAACTTTTTTAATTCTCCATGATCTAGATTAATATTATGACCTGGATGATATCCTTCTTATTACTCCCTCCAGATCATGTTCTCTAGTCTGCTACTGCAGGTATTTTTACTTTTTGTTTTGATTAATATATTGTCTTTTTTAGCAGCAAATTTTCGATCTTTTTTTTTAATCCAAACACATTTGTGCCTTGTCCCAACTTAATTTAAATTTACTATTAAATTGCAGTCGTTCATGACTGTTTCTAACTTTGCAATTTAATTTAAACTTTCAATTATTTCTGCTGAACTTCAGGGATGCTTTTAATTCTTACAAAGGAGTGACAAATCTCTTTTCGGCACTCGTGGTAAAGCCTCAGCTCCAGAAGATACATTTTTTATAATTGTTATTGCAAAAATCTATTTCTGTCGAAATTTATCCCCGATTTTCTTCATGAATAATTTGAAATATGAGGTTTATTTCTGGTGCTCTTCTAGCAAAGACTGTGTCTTTATCTTCCAGTAGGTGGCTTATCTGTCCAACCCTTATCTGCCATTTTTCACAGGCTTTGTATTTAAAAGCTCTACCATCATGTCTTAATAATGTAAGGAACAGATGTGCTTCAAGACAAGCTGAGTCCAAAGAAAGCTTGATCTAAATCCATTAAAGGATCCTTGATTTTTTTTCTGTTATTCCAATGACTTGGGAAGGATGAGGATGACCTCAGAATTCAAACACTCTTTGCCTTTGTTGGCACCAGGCCTGCAGTTGCCATTTGGAACAGCACTCACCTGACCAAAAGGGATAAAACGCACACTTTTACATCTGAACCTGTCCCTCAAAGGTTTTCCCTTTGAAAAGAGAGATGCAGGGATTTTTGGAGTGCTATTATAAACATCCGGAATGGGGAAGGAGGGTTTGCACCCTGTTTCCCTCCATTAAGTGGAGCATAAGCTATATTCATTTAGATCCCTGTCTAATTTGGATCCTACTTTATCTAATCTGCATTCTTATTTCAAGATCTCATAACTCCTCTGGCCCAAGCAGCCACCACTGATAATTTTTTTGCAGGAATTTTCCCCGTGAATAATTTGAAGATTCAGATAATTTGAGGGTGATTCCCCCCATTCAGGGGGGATCACATTGGAAAAAATTTCCTGTTACAAAATTGTGTGTGTGCCCATAATTGCAATTATTAATCCTGTTATCTTAAATATTGAACTTATATAGTGACAGAAGGTCCTGCTTCAATAAATTTGTGGACCATATGGAGAAGCACTGCAGAAAAAAATATTCTTTTTACAAAATAGATCAATACAGAAAGAGGGGAAATTCCAATACCAATATTACGTAGAAAGACTCTGCAAGAGGCACATTGAGACAGATTTCTTATGGCTTTATCCTGGGGTTTAAATACACCAGTCACCCCCTTTTCAGCCTGCTTCAAGAATTTAGACCAAAATTATATTTCTTTTTTTACCTTGATCCTGTCTTATATAAAAGAAAACCTACTGGAGAGCATTTGTCATTTTAAATCTCTACTTATTTTATGCTAATAAAAGAAGAGACACAGATCATCATTATAAAACAAATCCTTGACAACATCAGCAATATCCATCTTGTAGCAACAGCATTTTGGAGCACAGCTATTCGTTTCTTTCCCCCTCATTAAAACATTTTATCATGTTAATTATCATTATGACAATTTTAATATTAGAACTCATTTTACTACCTGCAAAATGAGGTCCTTTAAGGATTGTCTTCCCCAGCCATTTCTCTTTCTCAAGTTGGGCAAATAAAACTGCATTCAGAATAACTTTTAAAAAATTATTTCTGTTCACTGATACCTAAACTTCAAATCAGTAAATAAATCATAATCTTTCAGTAACTCTGCTTCCATAAATGAATCAGTAGATTCTTTCTCAAGCCCTAAAGTGAGAGAGACTCTGTGCTTTGCATTCAGTGAAATTCACTGCAATAAAACAACATTTTTTCTGATAAGAAATGAATTCTTTGTTGCACTGTGTGGTGTAATTCTCTCTGGGTGCACATGAAGGACGAGATAGAGGAAATTCAAATGGAAGACCTGCACCTATGGGCTTTAAAAACGTGTTGTGCCTATTAATATATAATGATGTTATTGTCTAAGGGGTTTTCCCTATGGTGAAAAAATGCCAAATTTCACAACACAACTTTTGAGTCTCAGCCATGTTCCATGTTTGATATCCAGGAGAGGCCAGGAGAAATGAGGGAACATTTTTCTTTTGCTTGCCTGGGGGGAAAAAAAAATAAAATAAATCTCCCTAAATAGACAATGCTAAGCTTGTAGCATGCTCAGCATTTCTTGGGAGGAGGAAACAAAGATTTTTAATAAACAGTAGAGTCCATTTTTCAGAGCATTAAATCCATGGCACAATAATGGTTTTAAGATCAAGGCACTTAATGTCCAAGCAAAATAGAAAAAAGGAAAGAAAAGAAACAAAATCAGAAGTACATGGGGAGGAGGAAAAGGAAATTTGAGAGTGAGCAGGGGAAGCTGAATTTTTTAATTCAGTTTTGGCTTTGAAAACTGTCTTTAACTGGGGACAGAGGTCAATGGTTCTCTTCCTCCGCTATGGATAAAAAAAAGATTCAAAATGTAAGATTCCAGTTTAGAGATCTGTTCCCAATTCTGTGTCTTAAGTAATGAAGTCAGCACAGCTCTCGCAGGCAGCATTTCCCAATAATGGGCAATAAAACTTGTCTGCCCCACTCTAACCCAAGAATACGTGCTTCAGTCATTCAAAAAAGAGGAATTGATGGTTGATAGGTAATGGCTGAAATCCCACTGCATATCCCAGGGATTTACCAAAATTCAGGAGACAGGAATTTTGGACATATATTCTTTGGGACAAAGATTTAAGTGCAAAAAGTGCTGTATATGAGCAGAGGCAGTCCAATCCCACCTCAGGTCACACAATCTAAATTTCAATATTTTTCTCTGAAGTCCTTAAGGTGAGTTACTGAATTTCAGTCTACAAGAACTATTTGTTCCTGCTGAACAAATAACATGTACTGCTACTGAAGCATGAGACAACAAAAGTCTTCTCTGAATGAATTTATGAATCAAATATATCTACTTGGAAGCTTTAAGATAAAAGAAATTTGAAACAGAAATATGAATCCTGGGCCTTGGTAATACATAAAAAAAATATAAATTATAGTCCTCTGTGACAGCAGCTGATAACAAAAGACAGAGCCACACTCTGCAGTTATTCATTAAAGCTCTTTGGTGCTGTGTGTTCCTTTGCTTCAGACAGAGAAAGGTTTGCTAGGATGAGATGAAAGAGCCTTGTAACTCCTCTGTACAGTGTGCATATTGATTTTGTGTGCCTTGGGTGAGGGATCCAATTGCAGGGCTGGGTTTTGCACTCTGCTTCAGGCCACTTCACCTTTCTGCACCCCATCCCCTTCCTGGAGGACTCAGGTTGGTTCAGGTGGTCCCCCAAGGAGACCCACAAAGATAACAGGCATGAAAAATTCTGCTGAGACACACAGGCTCTTCATTCTTCAGGTTTTGTTTCATATCTCTGACCAGTAGGGAGCTTTACATTCATAAAATTTGCTGCTATATATTTTGTGTGTTTGTGAATATTACTTACACAGCTCCCCTCCTCACAGAGAATACAAGCATTCCTTCTCACCCCCTTTATGTATGCTAGTAAGGACAAGAAATTCTGTTAACAGAGTTTCCAGAATGATAAATATGTAAGTTATAGATGCAGATCAACTTCCAGGTTAAGACATTGAAAGTTAGGTTTCGAAATGTGTTGAATTTGTGAAGGGTCCCCAGGATGAGGTGAGAGATGAGAATCTGACTCCATGTTCTTAGAAGGCTTCTATTCTATTCTATTCTATTCTATTCTATTCTATTCTATTCTATTCTATTCTATTCTATTCTATTCTATTCTATTCCATTTATTATATATTATATATATTATATTATCAAAAGGGTCTGAAATGAAAATGTCAAGAAAGTAAAAAAAAAAAAAAAACCTTGTTTTTTTCAGTATTCTGCAGAGTTTTTCCTGCATGTCCCAGCCAGATCTCTGTTCATATTATCAAGGTCCTTGTATGATATCTGTGATTTCTGCAAAACTAATCGCACACACTGTTCCATATCTTCAAAACACTGATCAGATCAAGGGGGGATTTTTGCAACTATAGAGATAAATTAGCACTTGTTTTGATTAATTATTCTGAACTATTTCCACATCTGCCTCAAGACTGTGGTAACTGTGCACAGAATGCCTCCTCCACAGTATTGCTTGTCAAAGGAGCCTTGGATGTGAAACTCAGACGTAGGTATAGATAAAATCAGGGTAAATATCTGCTCAGACAAATCCCTGCCCACCAACAGAGCCATAACTCCTCCTCACATTTTGCCCCTAAGCTGTGGGCAGAAATCTGGATCAGTGTTAACAGCAAATGAGGGGCTCTCCCAAGATGCAGAGAGATGTCCTGCTGCCCCAGAGCTTTGTGGGCAAGGTTTCTCCCATCCATACCTCAATCAGGACCTTCCCTATCCCCAGTTACTCAAAATCTGCTGGTTCAGTGGCAGCTCTGAGCTCCTCTGCCTCACAATTACAGCATGACCTCTTCCATAATTCCCAGCACTTTAATTTATCCCAAATATCTAAGGGTGAATTTAGAATACCTCAAGCAGAGGTCACAAGGCAGATGAGGGATCCTCAGAATTGTCTATGTGCCCCTCCAGTTGTAGACCAGGTCAGAGCCAGTTCTCTCTTTCAGAATTATTAATTCCTTTAAATAATTAGCAGACATGCCACTCAATTATCCTTGATTTCCACATCCCATTTAAAGGTCACTAGGTTTCAGAGTCATCCTTAATTTGGCATAAAAATTATCTGTCCTTCCCAGCTCTGGCTTTACATCCCTGCAATCTGAAAAGCACAAAATTAACTTTGACAGCATTAACTCTTTGGTACAGTGGAGTGTGCATTATTCCTCTGCTTTCACTCATGGCAAAAGACATTGTTCAATTTTTTAAGTTTAAAGAAAATTAAATTTCCTCAGCTGTTTTAAATAAACTATGCCTCTTCTTATAGATCATATTTCAATATTTATACTTTTTGAATGTATTAGGACAAAATTGATGTCAGAAATTGTAATACAGCAAAAAAAAATCCTATCCTGGATCCTCTCCTCCTTTATCCTTGTGAGCATTATTAAAAAATAGAAGATAACCTGATTTTATTTTATTTATGATGTCCTTTGGGTCACAGAGAAATGTGATTTCTCACAGACCAACTAAGTTTTCAATATGCAGAATAAAAAGCTGAATATTCTTAGCTATGCTCCATGACTGATTATTGTCCTTTCTTCTTTCCTCTGGGTGATGCCAAATTAAATTGCATTCAGTAAAAACATATAAAATATAATTAACCTTAGCAACCCAGTTATCCTCTGTGTCCCTTTTTCCACTGAGTACAAAGCACAGAGAAACATTTCTTCTTTACAATTACTAAAATATTCAGTGACAAAATAGAGAGTTAGCCAAGTGTTGCTCTACCACAGGTAGCAATATTGAGATAGTCCAACTTGCAGCAGTGGTGTGGAATGAGGAGCTTTTTTGAGTTTGGGTAGTTATTTCAGTCAATATTTTCAGTCAGTAATGAACTGACTGACTGAATTATGAACTGATTCTGTACCTTGAAACAACCTCAACAATTAGACTGAGTTGTAGCCCTGTCCCTGACGGGCTTGGAGATCCTGTGCAAATCCCATTCCCTGTGTGTTTGTCACCCTTCTGCTCTTCCCTGCTTTACTGGAATGCTGGGAAGATGAGGCAGTCATTTGATAAATTATAAATTATAAGTTATATAAATTATTGCACGATTTTCTAACATTACCTATAGTAAATGCAGGCAAGCCCCCGGTGTGTGCGAAGAATGATGAGCAGGACTCCATGATATCAGAAGGCTAATTAATTACTTTATTATTTTCTATTACTTTAATATTATTCTATTGTTCTATACTATATTACATTACATCTGAACTGAAACTGAACAAGAACTCAACAAAATCTCGTGACTGTCTCCTGACCAACAGTGAGGACACAGCTTGCAGAGATTGGTCAAGAAAACAAACCACTCACACCGGGATCCAATCACCAAATCACTTCAGGTAAACAGTCTTCCATAGTGCATTCCACTTGGGAACAACACAGGAGCAGCAAATGAGATAAGAATTGTTTTGATCATTCTCTTCTCTGCCTCTCTCAGGTTCAGAGAATGTGAATCCCACAATTATCAGTAGGTCCAAAGCACAGGATAGCAGCAGTTTGGCATCTCTAGAAAAGGATCCTGGCACTCCCCAGCGCTCACCAGGAGACAGTGGCTGACTGTCAGAGGAATTAATTAATTATTTAATTAATACCTGGCTGCACAGAGCTGAGTGGCTGGCTGCTCTCTGCTAGAAGGAAAGATGGAGAAACTGACTGGGAAATCCTTGGATTTTGTTTAAAAGCTGAGGTACCAGTTAGTACCAGATATCCCTCCTCCACTTGGCGCTTTTGGTAAAACCTCAGGGAGACCAAAGGCAGCAGCAATCTCTGGGCCATGCTGGCAAACTCCCTTTCCTTGTTTGATCTCTTGGCAAATGCCCCTTCTCTAACATCCCTATCTGTAAATTTTATATTTCATTACCCAAAGTGAAATCACGGCCGTGACTCAAGGAGCAGAGAATTCAGAACAAGCCTGCCAGCCATGTGTTTTCAGTCCAGGCTAAAATAAAAGAATCACTGTGATAGCAAATATCTGTACACAGCACTGCTTTCATCATCCTCTCTCTGTCAGAACTTGTTTTGATTCTTTTTTAATATTCTGTTATGAATAAAAGCTATACATTGACTATTCTATGTACTCAGGTTGATTTTGAGACTGTTCCCTTCAGTTAGATGAGAAGGAGCTTGACTGAAGTGTGTTGACATAGTTTAGTTATTTAAGACAATTAAATAATCTTTTCTATGCATGTATTGTTTAACACTTATAAATACCAGCACCAGTCTATGTGTAATTAACACGTTTGAAGATTAATAAGGTTTGGGGGTTTTTCCCCACTTTTTTAAGAGAAACCTGTGCCATAAATGCTGAGCAATGGCAAAACTTTGAAACACAAATATAAATTCAACAAAATACGTACTGATATGCACAAAGGGAAAAATCAAATTCTAGGGAGGGGTGAACAAGGAAGAATTGGTATTTCAAAGAAATTTACACTGTAGTACTATATATTAACTCTATTTTGGAGTATATTGTAGTATCATAGCCCCTCAGTTATCTGGAAGAAGGGATGCACTGATACAGATCTTTCTATAGCACCAAATCCTAGAACACTATCAACTCATATTGCAGGATGTTTTCTCAGCTGTCTGATTATTCTGTTTTATGAACCAGCTTTATCTGAAAGATGCTTTCTGCACTCAGCTGGGGCTTAGGCTCTGAGAAATTTCCATTACATTGGACATCCTGGGCTTTATTGAATAGAAATTGCTGCAGAGGGAAGGACTTTGGTTTCTCTCTGAAGCTGGGACTGGTAAGGTGAAGCCCTCACTTCCATCCAGCCTGGGGCTGCATGCACTGCTGATTACTCTTGTTATTTCTGAGCTATAAATGTTACCCAGCAGCTTCAGCCTCATTATGGTGAGCACAACACACACGGGGAGAACAAAGCAACATTCTGCTCTTTGAGTCACACCTCTTGGAAATACACCTCAGAGCCAAGGACAGCTTTATTGAGGCATGGCCACCCTCAGAAAGGGTGAGGCAGTGACAGCAATTTCTATGAACTGATGGGGGATTAGTTATCATTTAATTTGTCCATCCCTCAAATATTACAACTTTTCCCCTTGGTTTACCTTAAGGAAAACATGACATATGGATCAATAAATTGGATCCCAGTCTTCTGAAAATGAGCTTAATAACATATCCATCACATGCTCAATAACACATCCATCACATGCTCTTCTAATCACTTCTGCCTTTGCACTAAAATCTGCAGGACAAACAGAGCCTTTAGAATCCAGCTAAAACTGGACCTACTCATCAGCACTGGGTATTATTATTATTATTATTATTATTATTATTATTATTGTCATCATCATCATCATATTACTATTATTATTACCACTATCATTACTATTATTACTATTACTATTAATATTACTATTAATAGTATTTATTTCATTTGCAACAAGTTACATAAGCAAAAAAGTTACATAAGCAAAAAGTTACATAAATTGAGGATGTGAGAATCCACTAACCATATATTCAAAATCAGCAGCATTTCCAGTGGATTTCTGTGCTTTCCAGATCAGGGGGTAAGTCCAGCCCTATACTTAGCTTTCAATGACTTCTGATACAGAAGAGGTAAGAATTGAGGGATTTGATTTTCTAGTGCTGGATATGTAGATTTAGTTTTCCCCAGATTAAAGCAGGCTGCTAGTAAGCAAATATTTTTTAAAAAATGTTCAGAAATTGCAGTATCATAGAATCAATTAGGTTGGAAAAGACCTCTGAGACCATTGAGTCCAACTTGGAACCAAACACCTCCATTTCAATTATTGCTGTGTCCAATCTTTCCTTAAACACCTCCAGGGTCAGTGACTCCACCATCTCCAGATAATTACTTCATATTAGCCTTAATTAAGTCCCATTTAAAAATATTTTTATTTCTTGAAAAACAGGTTCATTTCAAATTATGAGGCACACTTAATTTAAAGCTTCCCAATGCCCTGGAGTTTTGTTTGTTTCAGTTCTATTTTCTAACTACCAGCAACGTATGATCAGTGGGAATTAGAAGATATTACAATAACATCAATAAAAATTGGTAAGTAAAAAAAGTCAGCCTGATGATTGCCCTTGATACCAAATCCTTTAACTTTTATATTTAGGCTTGAAAAATCACACTTTGATGTTCTGATTTTTTTTCCTCCTGATTTTCCTCCTTCCACCTGCCCTAAAATGCAAACAAACCAGAACCTGGGTGCTCTGTTGGGGTGAGTATTTACTACCACATGAACACTGAGCTTCAGTGTATCACAAGCGTGGCATCATTTATTCAGAAATGCTTGGAAAAATTGCATTCTCCAGATTTTCTGCATAAACAGCAGGGATCTGCCAGTTTTATAACTGAGCTGAGCCCTGTGAAGAACAAACCATGTTCCTGAACTATCAATTCAAGGGATTCATTTAGAGCAAAAAAAAAAAAAAATTTAAGGCTGTCTGCTTGACAGGAGGCATATTTTATAATCTCTCACTTCTCCCATTGTGTAGGAAGCAATTCTACACTGGTAGTTTACCCCTCATCTACAAAGAACAATTGTTCTCTTCATGAAGTCTGTACTGTTTTCACTTCAGGAATACACTGAAGAAATTATTAATGGCTAAAGTTCCAGGAAAAATTGTGTTCTTATATCGGACACTGCCAGTTAAACACGGACAAATATTGTTTTAAAGGTACATAATTCCTAACATCTGCGAGGTTTGGTTGGTTTTATTTTGTTGTTTCATTTTTCCATTCCCCGTTTCTCTTTTTCTGATGTGCAAATATCTTAAAAATCTCTTCCAAATAGCTGGCCAGACCTCCATAACAATATTCAAAAACAAAATATACATCCAATCTGCATGTGTTGCAGTATTTCTTAAAGAAAATTACTAAAATCCTATTTCAGGACCTGCTCATTAGGGGTAGGAGGTGGTAGTAGAAAACAAATTAAATATAAATTCTACAAGATTCATAGGTTCACATGTTGAGAAATTACAAGACCAATGTAGAAACAGTTTTGTCAAATGTTCCAAATCCCAGGTTTCCTTATTCCAGAAAAATAGAATCCAGAAAATCAAAAAAATATAATCCATTATTTTCATAATATATATTTTACAGAAAAATATATATTATGAAAATATAATTTCACTTGAAATATATTTTTAAATATAATTTCAAGTGAAATGATATTTTCTCAGCCTCTGCTGTGCTGAACCAGGCTGTCCTTCCAGGGCTCAGCCAGTTTCTAGGAATTTGGCATTATTTTGGCCACTCCTGTTGCTGTGAATCCTTTTTTAACTCAGATTCTTGTTCCACATATTCCTAGGCAGGCTCCCCCATGACTGAGTTGCTTTGCAAAGAATGGACAATAATTTTACCACATCCTCCTTCAGCCACTTATAGGCAAATTTATCACCTTTGACCAAAAATAAGATGAATTATGTATTTAATAGGTGAGAGTTAAAACATGTGATTCCCATTTTCACCCGAACATCTTACCCCTGGTTTCAAGATAACAAAAACAGCAGTGAAATGAAGATTTTCCAGGGGCTGGAGCATCTCTCCTGTGAGGACAAGCTGAGAGTTGAGGTTGTTCAGCCTGGAGAGGAGAAAGCACCAGGGAGACCTTCCAGGACCTTCCAATGCCCAAAGGGGCTCCAATGGATGGAATCCCATCCATCTACTAATGGATGACATGAGATGAAATCTTTAAGGCAAGATGAGTTTTGTTAGAATTAAAAGCAGTTTAAAACATGGTAACTAATTTTAGTAAAAAAATGAATAAACTGGAATAGAGTCTGGCTTCGTTCTGTTACTTTGAGGGCTGTGTGAAAACCAAGAGCTGGGAATATAAGAAATGTTAGGACCATGTACCAGGAAAATAAAATAAAATAAAATAAAATAAAATAAAATAAAATAAAATAAAATAAAATAAAATAAAATAAAATAAAAATCTGATTTAAAATGTCTGAAAGCTTCAAACTGGACAGTATTGATATGAAAATAAGGCATAAGGCAATGGCTAAACAGAACCAGTAAAAACTTAAGGGGACCACACTTATTCAAATAAACATGAACACAGCCAAAAGAAAATCAATCTATATATCTATCAAAACAAATAAAGAACAGCAAGAAAAGATAAGAGATTCTTTTAGCAGAGGATTTTGTCAATTGCAGATCTAACCAGCCGCAGCTGAATAACATCCATGCTTGGGTGAAAGATCACTGTCACAAATCAAGCTCTGCGGATGAGCCACAAATAACTGTGCTCAAGTCATCAGTAATTTTACATGCGCTGAGCTCATCCCTGCATTCCATAACCCACAGACAAATTCACTCTTTATGGGGCACAGAATCTTCACTCCAGTTTTCCCATTGGGTCCCACCCTGCTTTTTTACCTAACACCCCTTTTCAGAAAGAATCAGCTGATGGAATGAGTACATTAGAGTCCCGTTTCTGTGTTTATTCCCTTCTTGCTCTGTTTATGTTCCCAAATACAGATTATAAATTGCAGGTTAAGACTTCCCATCACATATGTGGGAATGCTTTCTGCTGAACTACTTTAATGCAAAGACAAGGCACTGAAGGCATTTTATTCATAGGTGTGGAGTTTTGCAGTACTTACAATTACAGGAGTACTCAAAAGTTATGGATTCTCTCTGAGGCAAAAGTTGGTTCCCTGCAGACTCGTTATTGGGGTTGTGAAGCTCTGGAATTACTACAGAGCTCTCCTGAGACCTGTGTGCTTTTTATTTAACACTCCCTCTCTGAGCCTGATGAAAACATGTGAAATGCATTGACCCATTTTTCATGAAAATACCTGACCATGAACATATTTTAAATATAATGAAGCTGCAGAGATGCAGTCCTTCAGGACATCAATTAATACCTTTGTGAAAACCTTAATTTTCACAGTTTTCAAGAGAGTGTTTTTGGTCCTGTCATATTGACAGCATCCATTCTGCTCCTGCAGTTGTTTTTTTTTCCTGGCTTCTCTGCATTCAGACATTGAATCATCCACTTTCCAATGAGACCACAGGCTCTATCCATGCCACAATCAATACCCACAATATTTAGGATAACACTATGCTAAGAAATATTTGATTTTTAGAAAGACATGCCTGGAAGTTGAGGAATGCTGAAACGAAAGCATCAGAGGAATTTCCACAAAGTACAAAATTGAAATATATGGGCAAGAGTAGGCAGGTATTTAATCCAGGCTGAAGAGCATTTATACTTTCTAATTAAGTCCATTGAGGGCATGAGTTTGCTTCATTTTGATCCAATTGAATCCTCCTGGGAATAGGCCTGACTCTAAAAAAATCTGCTTCTGTGGGTCCAGTCACAATTATAAGATAGGGGCTAATGCTGATGAACCAGTTAGTCTGACAGATTGAAACAACTTCAGCTAATTATGATCTTAAAATCCCCAGAGAAAATTTCTAAATGTCTTCATCTATGTTTTCCCAGGGAATCCTGGGATGTGTTCCTTCGTTAATTTTTTCTTACTTGTAAAATGATTTTTTCCCTGCTAGTTCTATTAAATGACCTGTCAGAGGGAGTAATGAGATGAGTATTTTGTGATTAGTTTGCTCTTTTTGCAGTGTGACCTAAACTGTTGTTTGAGTTTTAACTGCACCATCACACAGGCTTAAAACTCAAATTATTAGGCACTTAAAAAAAAAAAAAAAAAAAGGGAGAGAAGATAAAAACACACATATGAACTTAAACTAATCTGTGGACATACCCTTTGAAGGGTTTTGTTGAGAGACATTGCCATACAAACAATAGTTCCAGAAATGTCTCAGCTATGAAGAAAACTAACTCTGTCCTAGACAAAAGCAGCACAGGAGATTGAGTATTACCCACAAAGCTGGGTGGTATCCACTGCAGTTAATTCTGGGCACCTGGCATGTGGATTTTTAGCTCTGGAATACTGGTTCAGGTTGTATTTCTAAACAATGGAAAAAAATGGCTTTTAATACTTGCTAAAATGGACAAACAAAGCAGCTTATCAAACCTCCACTGTCTTTTCATGTAAAAAGAAACTTGAGAAGCAGCTGAGATCTCATTCTGGATGTCTGAAACAAAGGTGGACAGTGAGGAGTTTTTAAATAAGGTTAAAGTCCTACAGAGGAAATATTACCTACTGCCATCTTCTATTTTTGCTTTCTTTGAGAACTTTTAGAACACGAACAATGGTCTTGACATGTCAGAAGGACAAAAGTAAATATCCCCTGGAAAAAGAAAAAGCTCTCCCAGTGTGGCACCACTGAGCACACAGTGAAAGTCTGCACCACTGAGCTCAGCCCCACTGCTGGCAGCAAAAGCTTTGGTTCTGTGTCTTGCTCTCACCTTGCAGCTGTGCTGCCAGGAAAGCTGTGAAAATTAATGGAGTCACTCAAGTACAGTGTTATAACTCTCTTTTTAATTGACTTGGTCCCATTCTCAGCCCTGTAAAAATTCAGATGCGTAGATCCTATCTATTGCCAGGTGTTGGTAATTTAGCTGCTAGAAAATGGAAAAGTACAAAACCATGGCTAATTCCAAGTCCGGCACCTGCAAGATAACACTGTCCTTGGGCCTAGCTGTGGTAGGATAACAAACAGTGAAAGAGGCATGAGAAAAGAGAGATGTAACCCCTAAGGAATGAGGAAGAGTTGATGGTATAGTTTAACCAATAGATTGCTTGGCTTACAGAATATTCATAAGCTTATTACTCGCTGTATAAGTGTCTGATGCTCTCTTCAATAAACAGAATTTGCTTATCACTCATATTGAGTGTCTGAGTCTCCCCTCACCGACAAATGGCTCGGCCCCGACAAAGGCCCACATTTTTTCTCTGTGACAGCCAGGTATAGCATTTTTTTGTTGAATATCTTTCCAGTATTTACCGTGGATCACCCTCTTGTCACTGTGCAGAGAACCAGGTCCAGAAAAGGCAATGTGTTTATATCATAGTGCATATATATGAATATTTTGTATTTACTATGTCAATAATGATTCATTCTCCTGAAGTCACAAGTGCTCTTAGCAGTGCTCTGGAGATTCACCACAATATGTCACACAGGAAGAAAAAGCTCATTAAAACAGTGAGAGAAAATACCAGTCTTATGGCAAGATTAGTGGCAAGAATTTTGGAGAGAATGTCATTGTTTTGGCCAAAAACAAATCAATAGTAAAGGCACAATCTGTTATCATCCTGCAATCCAGGCAAAATGAAATTGCTGAAGAACTTTGTTCTTCAATTTTCAACGATATTCAGAATGATTTGGACTATATTAATGTTTTCTATATGTTCTATTTCTATCACCTAAATCCCTAAACCTGGAAATTACTTTACCTGTAGCAAACACATGATCTAAGGAATTAATAAACTTTTGATTTTCCAAACACACCAACTAAGAAAAATTTAACTTTAATTTAAATTCAAATTTATCTTGCATTTTAGCAAAAGATTCATTGCAGAACTGAAGAAAAGTAAAAATAATCACTTCTGAACTTACTACTTTACATCATGCCACTGCATTTCTTTTAGGGATGTTCACCTTCTTTCTGCCAGGGTGCCAAAGCATCTTCCACACGGGGAGTTTGTTATGTGGTTTAAAAATTGGGGTTTTATTCCTGAAAAATTGAGGAAATACAGAGATTTGATGATTATTACAGCATGATTTATGTGCGTTACACTGATTTCAGCTGTCACTAGAATATATGGAGCTCCTTTCACTGGGATTTTTCCTCCTTCAAGGCACAGAGGAATACAACAGTTTGGCATTTCCCTGCTCCATGTTCCACTGTAAAGAAAATCCTGGCTCTGTTTAGGTGCTGTGAGCAAAAGAGATATCAAATAGATGCAATTAAGTAAATAATTACAACAACAGCTTGTAAGGGAATTTGTAGAGCATGTACTCCTGGCTGGCTGGCAGAACTGTATGGGAAACTGTGCAAAGAAATTTGCCAAAACCTGAGGTATCTCTAGAAGAACAAGTTGTTCTCACAAAGCAAAGTCTGAAGACTTTTGGAGGTATAAAACAGCCTAAAACTCTCCTTCTACAAAAATGAAAATTCCTTTAAATTATTATTTTTGATTTTTGTCTCATGGAAATGAGAGCAACTCCATTCTAGTAAGATTAACTAGATATTGTTTTAAAATATATTTAATATTTAATAATTAAGAATTACTAACCTTTTTTTTAGCAATGAAGACAAAATATATGTAAGGAATCATCAATTTGAATTTGGCTTTCTTAACCCGTGTCAAGCACTACCTTCAAAATTGGCTGTCTTGGCTAATTTGGTTTTACTGGAGACTCTGTCAATAAATGTCCACAAGAAAAGATGCTCAAAGGTCTACAAATGAAGTCAAACTGACTTAGAAAAAAACTTTGGTGGAAAAAACAGGTCAGTCTTGACTGTTGATGGATTTCCCTCTTTGTAATTGTTTCTGAGGAAACAATTCATCAGTCTGCTTTGAGAACATTATGGGGGGAAATGGAAGGCACTTCATCTGGTGCAGATGATCCATTTCATGTGCCATAACAGAATCCTAAAATGGATTACAGCCTAGGAAAATACAGAGAGAAAGAAGGCTAACCTTCAATTACCATGATTAGACTACAAGAAAAAAATAGATCTAATTATTTTTAAGTGCTCGTATTTCATTTTGTGAATATTTACAAAACCCCAAACCAACCAAATAAACAAAAAACCTCCTAACAATAAGTGCCTGAGATATTTCATATTGCTGTCTCTCCAGAATCTTGTCCTAAAATCCTGCTTAGGTGAGAATCACCTAAGTATTGTTATACACCACAATTTTGCAAGGAACCAAATATCCAGGAAATGCCAGCACCACACATTCAGAATAAAATAATCTCAAAGAAGTCAAATAAGACCAATATGCTCCAAAGCTTTTCCATAACTTAAAACCCCAGGAATTAGGGGCAGAGTTGCCTGCATGTTGGAAGATCAGAGCAGGGTGAAGGAATTTTTTTTTCTCTAAATTCAACCATTTGTGGTCACTGACCTGCTGTTTCCAGGCTGAGAGCTCCCTGTCCATGAAAACAGTGCCGTGTCACAGGAGGACACAGGGGACACTTGTCCTGCACCAAATTTCTCAAATCTCTCATCCTGAGCAGATCCAAGTTTACCAATATAAGGACTTTCATTATGACCTAAGCACAGTATCAAATTTTTCATGTTTTCCACAGCATCCTTCCCTCACAATTTACCAAGATATCTCTTTGCTGTGAAATTTCATCACTTCTTAAATGGCTGCAAACATTTCTGATGCTGAAAAACATACCCCAAATTTAGTCCAGTTTTGCTTTTGCAGGTGAAATAACTAGATTAGCAGCAATCACTTACTCTGTCTTTCATGCCCACTTTGTCTTGTAAATTTTTTAACAGATAATCTTTTTTTTTATTGTGAACAATCAAGTTTCCCTTATTTTTCTGCACTCAAATAAAGCAAAAATAACCCCACTAAAGTCAACACCTTTAAAGTGGTAGATGGTAACAATGAAATGTGAAAAACATCTTCAGCTCCTTGTAGGAATATGGCAGGTACTTCCCAAATAACCAAACAGGAGAATCTAATTTTCTGCTCATGGCAGGGTATTTCTCCATTTACAAATAGGAGAGGGATGAGCCCTTACACATTTCACAATCAGAGGTTCAGAAGTATATCAGTAATTCAGTTTATCAGAATTTGTTCTTCTATTATGCTTTAGAATTAAAACAGGGATTTCCCCACGGTAGGAGACCTGGAATAAGATGATCTTTAAGGCCCCTTCCAACCCAAAACATTCTATGATTCTGTGTTAAAATAACTCTAAAATAGGCAAAAGCTGGAAAAGGTGATCAAACAGGTAATGCTTGAGTCCATTTTGGGTGAGGTTCATGTAACAAGTGACAGAGATGAATCCTTCTGAGAATTTTAGTACAGATGAAAAGGACAATCAAAACATAGAGAAAGTGTTTGGCAGTGGTGAAAAGGTTAGAAAAAAAAACCTTAGAAAGTGAAATTATTAAAAAGCAGAGGGAAATAGCACTGTTTGAAACCCCAGATATGGCTCTTGGAATATAAAATTTCTCCCAGACTTAGAATATGTGTACTCAATTCCAGTATCTCAGAATTTCCTCTGTGAAATGGGGTGATTCACATAATCTATCAGTATCTAGGTTTTGCATCTGTAAAATGAAGAAAAGAAGGGATGAGATCCAAAACAATTTAGGTCATATGAAAGCAAAAATTGTATCTTGCAAGATGTATGTGGTAATCTCAGTAATCCTTCTAATCTACTCAGTGGCTTTGGCTGAAGTGCTCTCCTTAGTGTTACACAACACACTTTAAAATAGTTCTGAGCAGCTGGAAGGAGGCCAGAGAAAAGCAGCAAAAATGATCCCAGAGATCTAGAAAATAGTACTCATAGGATGCTGAAAAAAATGCAATTTTTAGAGTTTGGGAAAAGAGGGAATACAAAACCCAAGAGCAACAAGTTAACTGTAAGAATTTATAAAGGTAACTTCAGGGAAAAAAAAAATAGGAAGAAATAAAGTGTTTTCCATACACTAGTGGATAAGGCAAGCAATAATGGTCAAATATCAAAAGAAGGAGATCTGGAAATTTAGATAAAATTTCCATTGAGGCAGTTACTGAAGCACAAGGAAATGTTGTATGAGTAAACTAAAAAATCTTCATTGAATGAGAGTGTTATCTAACAGTTTGACAGATGCTGGCCAGGAATGGAGTGTTTGGGACTTGTCAGTGACATTAGAATCATCAAAGTTAAATATTTACACATTAAAAAATAAAGTTGCAGATCATCATCAAGCATTTGTGATCCCAGCGTTTCATGCCAGCACAATGTCTGCAATATGTCAGGAAATGTCAGTCTACTGAAGTTTCACACACTAAAAGACAAAGGTATCCTTCACTTCATTTCATTTCCATTTACTTTATCACTGGAAATTAATCTAATTTTGCTACAGAACGACTTCCTTCCTTAATATGCTTTGAATGCACAGCCATTAGTGAAGGAGATGCTTCATTAAAATCTGCCTGCTTTGTTTTAGAGTAAAACTCATAAAATTTGCAAGATTTCATTTAATCAGTTAAGTTGGGAATTAACGTCAGCACTACTTTCTTCCTCTTGTTATTAAGGGAATTGGACTGTTTGTAATTTTGTTGCTACTTAATATGGAGACACCTTGAAATAAACCATCAGTACTTTCAATAAAGGATAGAGCTTTGAATTTCAGAGGTGAATCTTGCAAACACTAGGCCATTATGGTCAAGACAATTTTTATTTCCTTTGAGAGATGAGTCTACATGGCACAGGGATTTAAATTATGGATGCACAGTTGGAACAACAAATTCTGATAAACATGATTGCTTTTAAACTCCTTCTTGTGAAAAGTGTAAGCACTCAGCTCTATCCTATTTGTACATGTAGAAATCAGAATATCTATGACAAGAAACACAAAGTCAACAGAACCTTGAGAAAGTCCAGGCAGGACAATCTTTCAGAAATAGCTCCTCTTCACTGAGAGGCAGCTCTGTGCTCAGTCTAGCTCTGACTTTCTTTATTTCAATGATGAGAAGTGTTTATTTTTGTGCAGTCAGCCACCGGCAGTGAGTGCTCCCTGGGCTGAGGGTGATGTGCCAGGCGCATTCCTTCCTTCCTTCCTTCCTTCCTTCCTTCCTTCCTTCCTTCCTTCCTTCCTTCCTTCCTTCCTTCCGCCACTTCCTTCCGCCACTTCCTTCCGCCACTTCCTTCCTTCCTTCCGCCACTTCCTTCCTTCCTTCCTTCCGCCACTTCCTTCCTTCCTTCCTTCCTTCCTTCCTTCCTTCCTTCCTTCCTTCCTTCCTTCCTTCCTTCCTTCCTTCCTTCCTTCCTTCCTTCCTTCCTTCCTTCCTTCCTTCCTTCCTTCCTTCCTTCCTTCCTTCCTTCCTTCCCCTTCCTTCCTTCCTTCCTTCCTTCCTTCCTTCCTTCCTCCTTCCTTCCTTCCTTCCTTCCTTCCCTCCTTCCCTTCCTCCTTCCCCTTCCTCCCTTCCTTCCCCCCTTCCTTCCCTCCTTCCCTCCCTCCTTCCCTCCTTCCCTCCTTCCTTCTCCAGCATTTGCCATCACCTTAGGTATGGCTGATATTGGCAGTCTCTCCTCAGAGTCACAACTCTTTTATTTCTAAATTATATTACCAAAAATTGTACTACAAAAATTTTTCTGTTTCTCTGCTTTTTAATTTAATTTAATCTGATTTCAGACTGGATATTAGTTGCAATAATCAGGGCATTCAGGACCTAGAAAAAATACCTAGAACAGTTCTTGTTTTTCTGTCTTCCTCTTCATCATGGAAACAGAGGATGTCTCGTGGGACCTCTTCTTCCAGATCACACAGAGTCACAGAATATCCTGATTTGGAAGAGTCTCACAAGGATCATCCAGTGCAGCTCCTGGCCCTGCACAGCCCCATGCCCAGAGTCACCCCCTGTGCCCAGAGCATTGTCCCAACAGCCCTGAGCTCTGCCAGGCTGGTGCTGTGCCCACTGCCCTGGGGAGCCTGGGCAGGGCCCAGCCACCCTCTGGGGCAGAACCTTTTCCTGCTACACAACCACGGGCACTTGCAAAGAAAAATCATCTCAAATCCTCCAGAACACTGATAAAAGTTGAACCACAGCCAAAGCTAAGACCTTTCAGCACAGTTCCGTGCAGTTTCACCCTGAGTCTGTGGGTGTTTCTTTGCTGTTTGGCAGGGAGCTGTCCATGGTGCCTGGCTCCGATGGCAGGAGCAGGAGGCACGGCAGAGCTGATGGCCATCTGGCTAAAACCTCTTCTCCTCTCTGAAAACAAGAAAACCAAATCCCTTCAGGGGAGCATGTTCATGTTGCACACAGGAATTTTGTTCTGTACCAAGCATTTCCAAAAATATGTTTGTTTGGCCAAAAATCTTGCCCTGGGTGTGGACAAACCCATATCCAGGCCCATTTATCTCACTGCTATAACCAAGATTTTCTGTCCTGAGCTTGTCTGAGTTATTCCTTTCTTGAAACCTGAGTTGATTATTTAGATGATGATCACTTGTGACAGCATTTTTACACACTGGCACAGTAAATAATAATAATTTGGAATTTAACAATGAGTTATACTGCTCATAATTGGCAAATTACATTCATTCAGATATCTCCATAACGTCCAGCTTTTTCAAATGGCCTGACATCTGTTAGAAGCCAGGATTTACATACAGAATAACTTCTTGGGACACTTAGAGTGAGGCTTTGGTCATATGGAAGGTTTCAGTGAAACACAGTGAAAGGAACTGAAGATGTGAATAGTCATAGAGGTGCCTGCACTGGTCATCAATAAAACATCTTAGGATTCCTCTCAAAAAAGGGCTACTCATTTTTTATCTCCAAATATCCATGTTGAAACACCTACTTTGTCCTCTGGGCTAGAATGACAAATACAATCTTATATTTCTTTAGTGTTCCTGCTGGTACACTCTAAGAACATTTGAATATGAGAGTTCTACAAGATGTCTGAGTGTCCAAGACCTGAATAAAATACATAAACCATTGCACATTTCAAAAGCAACTTGTCTGACCACAGAACCTCAGCCATATCTGCTACCACTGGTCTTATAGATGGGATTCATCTATTTTCTTCAGTGCTTTTAATTTTTAACAGATTTTGGACAGAAATGGATCACTCTATTTCTGGCTTGTTTTTACTTTGATTAAGTATTTCAATTGAGGTAGCTTTGAAAGAGAAAATCTTGTTGTCTGAAATAGCCCTTGGCCTTTTTGAGGAAAACACTGTTATAGACAAATCCCAGCCAGGATCATTTCACCAGCCAGAGAGATTTTCCCTCCTGCATGTGAGGTGTGACCAACAGGTTATCCGGGCTCTTTGACTTTAATTTATCTATTCATACACAAACAAGAGAAAACCATTATTTAGCCCTTGAATAACTAAAATAGTTATTTAGTATAAAAATGGCTGCTGCAAAACAGAGATTTAAAATTAAAATTTTACTTGGCGTCTCAGCAATGTATCATCTGACCAGAGAAAATGAAGTCCTATGAATTAACTTGTATGGAATTGCACAGAAAAGTATGGAATGATTTATTATTTTTCTACCTGTGTTTTCCAGCATTATTTGTTATTTATAGCAATAAAAATTCATGAAATTAATACACAGATAGACTCATATATTTATTCAATATGTTAACATAGTGCTCCTCTCACTGCCTAACATAGAATTTCTTTTGCAAATCCCATGAGTGGCTGCCCATTATTTCTTTTGAATCCCATGATCTTCAAAGTGTGTCTTTGCAGTCTCTCAGCTGTCTAAACCAGACAATAATAACCATTAATTATTATTCAATAACTTATCATGCCTCAGCCGAGCTATGGCAACCTGCTGTGACAGCGCTCTGGTGTCCTATAACAGGAAATAATGTATATTATCTCCTATATGTCATGGCCTAAGAATATATGTACACAAAATCATTTACCACAGCCCTGCTGATGAATGGTAACTCATTAAATAGCTGTAATTTGAGTGGTCCCTCATTAAATAGCTGTAACTCTAAGTCTGCTTTCTATCTCATTTTAATGTTTGTGAAATAAGCATTTTGTGTCTTGTGATTAATAGGATGGTAGCTCACCAACATGGAACCTTTCAGGTATGCAATGGGATTTGTGTTACAGGATGAACCTTCCAAAAAAACCTCAGGGGGATTTTTGCTTCATAAAACTAAAATAAATTGAATCGAGTTTCACCATAAATCATTAAGTCTTGATCTAAGATGTGGGGACTGTGAGAAGGAACTTAGATGGAGGGAGGAGGGAGAGATGACAACATGACACTTCAAAAAGTTCCAAGTCAATTGGTGACTTTATTATATGGTATTCAAAGATAAGAGATTTTGATGACCTGAAAATGGACGTCAAAGTGAAGATTAAGAATCCACAATTGCACAAACCAGAAAGAAATTCCTGTAATGTCCTAATTTTTTACCGTGAATGACATCCAATAAGACTAATTTTTTTTTGACAAAGGCATGAGTCTGCACTGCTATCACTTGTTCTTAGCCTCTTCATTTGCTTAGTACAAGGCAATTTGCATTAAGAGCCTATTTTTCCCTCTTCTGTGTTGTTTGTTTTCCAAATGAATTTATGTTTATGGTGGGAGGCATGGGAAGCCATGGATTTTGCCACAGAGAATAGCAAGCGTTCAGCAAATTCAGTTTTTGGTTCCCTGCTGATCTGCCAGAAGCAAAAAGATCATTTAGTGCACATTCAGTGCACTGGGGCCCCAATGGGGCAGGTCAGTAAAATGTCAGCAGGGCTGTCAGTTGGTGCTAAACATGCTGCTGACTTTTTTTGGGGGGTGTTGTGGACCTGTTGTTGTCAGGTTCAATTCTCAAGTCAAAGCTCCCACTGCTGCCATGCTCTTTGCAGGCTGTCTCACCGATTTTTCTCTGGCTGACCTGCTGTCTTCTCCTGGCTCCTTGCTGTTTCTGGCTCTTGTGAAACCAGTGATGACTCTAGCTGTATGCATAAAAAGTGCTGAACTTATTGGAGGATTGATTTTAAACAAAAAAACACCCCAACAAACAACCCCAAATCTTCATCACTCTGTACAAATTTGTTTTATTTTAGTAGAATGGACTATAAGAATGAGGCTTTGCTTATCCCCTCTGTTTGTGCTGTCACAAGGCTGTGTTTGTGCTGCTCTCAGTGACAGCAGGTGAGGTTGATTCCCTTTCTTACCTCTATACAGGTGTGATTTTCCAATCTCTATTGTTTTTAGCAAGTTTTAACTCATGAAGGTGATCTGGTATAATGAAATTTGCCCCTACAGAGACTGGGACACTTAGTTCTTGTTTTTTAACACTGCTTTTGTAGCTTGCTAGCATTCCATGGTGCAGAACAACACCCAGGTTTCCCACAGCACACTCCAACAAGAAATCAGAATTTCTTGCCAATCAGATGGGGCAGACAGGTTATGAGCATGCAGGGATGTTAAATGCACCTGGGATCATTGCCTCACCACAAATCATGTAAATAAACCCTTTTCCTCCTCCCAAACTGCCAATTTCCACACAAACTATGGACCAAAACAGTGCCAGAGATGAGCAATTAAAGCATATCTACAGTCATCTTCCAACGTCAGGAATATTCCCAAGCATTCCTTAATTCATTTTTATAAGTGTTAATAAAGTGTCTACCAGCCACATGGGATTCCAGAGTTTTGATAATAAAGTGATTTGCATAAAATAATGTGTCCAAGTGCTCGTAAGCAGATTTGGGATCCAAGCTTTTTTAACTTCTGATCAAAGCCTCTGACTACTGAGCTATTCAGCAAATGAAGCCTGTAGTTGTCTTCAAATAGTTCCTTTTTCTAAATTAAAGGCTGTGGATTCCAATTAGAGGGCAACAGCTTCTTCCAGCTCAGAAAAAGGCCAACCTAAGACAAAAACTCCATAGCTGGTCCAGCCACTTGATTGGGGTATTTTCCTCAAGATTTGGTGCCTGAAGGTTCTTTCCATACCCATGGGGGTCATGCAGCCAATGCAGGACAGCAATCTCCACCCAGAACCAGGATGGCCCATTCCCTACTGGAAGGGAGCCCAATTTCCTCAGCTGACATCTCAGTTAAAAATTAGAGATGTCTAAATTCTAAAAATTAGAACGTAGGTGCAACGATTCTTTCTCCTGTGGATCAGGGTCACAGGAAAAAAGCAACACTTCCATGTACAAATTGAAACAAAGCAGGATCAAAGTTGTTTGTTGATTGGTTAACAGCATATAATTAACAGGCAATAAGTCAATTCTGCATCTCACATAAATATCAGCAATACAGCAGATTAAACACAAGCCTAGTCCAGTTCCAACAGAATATTGATGGAGCTCTATCAATTTCTAAACAGTGAGAAAGTCCCTTGAGATCACATCTGAACATTAAACAGAAAAATAGATGCTGTATGTACAAGATTCTCATTTGGGATCTTGGTCTTATATTGTTTACACACTTGGGCCATGACAGAAGGAAAAGAAATTATTCCTGACTATTTTCAGTGAAAAAAAAAGAAGAAAATTAATGCTTTTGACAATTTTATTGGTATTTTTACCTGGGTCATAAAGGATTATTTCTTTACTTTTTTTCTAAGTAAAATGTAAAAATTGCTTTGTAGAAAGATTTCATTTTAGATCCACGCTTTATTATTTGTGCAATTTCCAGACAATGCTTGTCATGGATAACTAGGGGTCTTCTTATATTGTTTCAAGAAAAGAAATTATTACTTCCAGTTCTCATTTTAAATTAAATGTGGATATGTATGCATGTGACTATACATGAATGTGTGTGTATATACATAAATAGGAGAATCCCATTCAGAGGATGTGATCCACATCTCTGCCAAAAAAACCACAAAAAAATCAAAGAAACAAAACCACCACAAACACAGCATGAAACTCCCTCAAACAACAACAACAACAACAAATTAATAATGAAAAAACACCAGACAAGGTAATAATAAAATACTCCCAAAAACAAGATGGCAACAACAAGCACAAAAAAGAGAAAAAAGACCAAAAAAAAAGAAAAAAAAATAAAACAAAACCTCAAGCAACTATGGAATCTTTCTTCAAATATGTGAACAAGTGTGAATTTGAGGTACAACATAAAGTAGATGGCATTGCTGGAGGAAAAGAAATAAGTAATAAACAGGTAGAACAAGAATATCAGAAGTGACTGCTAGGCAACAGTGGTGTCTTCTTTCAGTGGCCCAAAGTCCCTGTCAGTTTAAAAGAAAACAAATGGAACAAGAACAAACCCTAAACGACTTCACCCCGCTCCAGCTCCTCAGGCAAAACCAGAGAAATGTCAGCAGCAAAGAAGATGAACCCACACTCATGACCAGGAGGTTTTCAAGCCAGAAGGCAGAAAAAGATCCCTTTGTGGTTGGAGAAGCAGAATAAATCTCATTCACTGCAGCCTTGAGAGCTTTGAGTTTGTTATTTCTGTATTCAAGAGGCTTTAAACACACAGAAAACCCCAAGCTTTGTTTGTCCTGATTTTATTTGTTTCTGTTTGAAACTGAAGATGGAACCAGTTTCATTAATCTACAGTCAGGTTTTGCTGGCTTTGTGATTTGTTTACCTGAACCAAGGGTACTGATACATTGTTTGGGACTAAAATTTATTTCCAAGTCTCCAATAAATAAGATTTTTCTACTTCTTCTACCAAAATACTAAAGGGAGGGGGGTTTTATTACAATTATTATTATGCATGCCTCAGATGAGAAACCAGCTAAGTGGGATGTCTCCAGAGGCCAAAACATGCTGAAATTTGAAATTGAGAGCAGTGAAATCTCAGTGATGCTCTGGGCTACAAGCTCAGCCCCTTTGCCCTGCAGAGGGCACAGATTCATTTTTTTACATCTTGCAGCACAGAGCAGTCATCACCACTGTGCTCCCCTTTCACCAGTGGATATGACTGGCAATAATTCATCATAAAGCAGGTATAATGTTGAATTTGGAACTAGCATGAAAAAATACACTTTAATTATTTACTGTATTAATTAGGGTATATTCAGGTAGCCACTCATTCCCTCTAAAACATCCATGAAGGAAGGCAGCCTGGAGATTCTCAGTTTTGGGCAGGTTTTTCCTGTGGAAGTTAAGCAGGAATGATAAGAAACCTCCCATGCTCCCTGCTTTTCTTGTTCATACATGATGCATTTGAGAGGTAATGAAAAATTTCATGTCTGCCACAAATTCTCGAGTGTTAGAGCTTAACTATAAGTTTTAAATACTGCTATTCACTCATCGCTCATTAATTGTATCCCAAAATACCAAGTGAGCCAATTTAGGTGAACACACAGGGGCAGTTTAGGCCACAGAATAATCATTGGAGAGGCCAGACAATTACTGTAGTTTTTGTTTTCCAAAATTTACTGGTACAGACAGATTATTTTCCATTTTCAGGAATAGCAGGGAAGGTTGGCAAATTCTGGACATGCACAGGGACCTTGTGAGGAGGTGCAGTGGTGTTCACAGGGTGAGGGAAGAGATGAGAATCTCCATTCAATGTTTCAGAAGGCTGATTTATTATTTTATGATATATATTATATTAAAAGAAAATGATGTATTAAAACTATTCTAAAAGAATAGAAGAAAGGATTTCATCAGAAGGCTTGAAAGGAATAGAAAGGAATAGAAAGATAATAAAATCTTGTGACTGCTCACAGCCTTGACACAGGAGGCTGTCATTGGTCATCAAGTAAAAACAATTTCACATGCTGGGTAAACAATTCTCCAAATGACATTCCAAAGCAGCAAAACATGGAGAAGATGAAGCTTCCCAGCTTCTCAGGAAAAAATATCCTAATGAAAGGATTTTTCATAAAATCTGGCTGTGACAAGGAGGAATCTGCCAGTCCTTCAGTCTTGGCAAAGGAAACCCAACTGGAAGAGCAAAAGGAATCATAGCCAGCATTTCCCTGCTGACTCTTCATTCCTCCGAGTCACAACAAAACGGAATTTTCATGTGGCTAAAAGCCATTTACTTGCTGGGGTTTAAAAGGTCTGTCGCTACCCGATTCAGGCTGCACTCAGATTTCAAACTGCAGAGTTTGCAGGAGAGTTTGGGGGAGCTGGAGAGCGATGATGCACATCTCCAAACCTGCTGCTGGAGGATTCTAGTTTTAGGCAAGAGATCAGTAAAGGTTTGGGATGGTTTGCCTGGTGGCAGCTGTAATTATACCCACAGGACTCATTCCCATGGCAGCCAGCCAGACCCTCCCAAGCCTGCAGGGAATCTAAAGGTCACCCAAATTTCAATTAATTAGTTCATGGGAAATGACACTTTTTTTTTTTTTTTTTGTGGCTTCCCTGAACTGTTAGGAGGGTTTACTTTCCTGGTTTTGCTATCTTTTTATTTATTGTGGAGTTTTGGTCTATTTTTATTTGATGGCATGTTGGAGGATTTTTGGGTTTGCTTTGTTAAGGGGTTTTTTTAATCCAGATGCACCCTTCCTCTGTATTGTAGTTGGGTTTTCCCTTTCAATAGGAACAACAAAGCTACATTTGAGTGTCCTATAGATGCACTTTATCTTCCATTCCCAGAAGCCCAAAATAGAGGTATAGCTTTAAAAATTTCTTTCTGATTCATGTTGATAAGTTGAGGTACTTGCATATTTCTTGACAAGGTGATTCTAGGTATCCCATATATACGGGGGACAAAATGCTGCTTGTTTTCATGGACTTCAGATTATTCAGAAAAGAGACGTTAATCAGTGTTTTGCATATCTTCCAGATAGGAATCTGAAGAAATAAACTGACTTCACTTAGGGGTGAGGAAAGGGACAATTCCCATATGAAAATCATGATTTCTGTCTAAATGGCACTGCATTGTATGACACCTATCTCTGTCCTCAGTATAGAAAATAAGTCTTATTTAAACACTTTTGCATTACTGAAGGTGGATAGTAAAGCCATGTACAATAAACCAAGAAAGCAAATAGATTTGAATCCTGGCTCCATAGAACCTCAGAATTATTTAAAGCAGTGTGGATGTGGCACTTGGGGACATGGCTTAGTGGTGACCTTTGCAGTGCTGGAGGAATGGTTTGACTTGGTGAAGTTAGAAGGCTTTTCAACCTAAATGTTTCTATAATTTTATGAGAAAATGTAGAAAACATGGTTGAGAGATTATAATCAGGCAATAAGAAACACTGCTGGGCAGCTCTAACTAAAGGCTACTGGTTACTGCACCTGAAACTGGGAATGAAAATTTCTGCAGAAAGAACTTTCTAAATATTTGTCATTTTTCTTTTATTTGGTATGATAGGAGTCAGCTCTTAATTAGTTTTCTGAAAAGGAGCAGTGCAAAAAGGTTACTACTTTAATTCTGTTGATCCAAAATCTTTGACATATATGCTTATACTTTAATGAGGGGAATATTCTCCCCCCAGAAATCACTGACAAATGCAAAGTTAATGCAGCTCCCTTTATTCAAAGCCAGCATTATCACAGTGCATTTAAAGCCAATGTTAAAACAGTTCCTTTCATTTCAGAGAGTCAAAAAATGCAACACCCATAAGATCAACATGTCCTTCCCTGCACTTGTCAAAGCATGGAAAGCCTCTCACCAGCAGGTTTCTGACTGAGGACCCTCCCTCCTGAGGACTCAGCTCTTCATCAAACCTCCCTGAGAAAGCCAACATCCAGCTCAATTAAAATAAAATACTTAAAATAAAATAAAATAAAATAAAATAAAATAAAATAAAATAAAATAAAATAAAATAAAAACTCCTTCTTCCCCCTCACACACTGATCTGCCATGGCACTAAGAGCATTCAAGGAGGTGTGAAGTAAATGGATTTTTCTGCTCTCACTGGAACAGCTCTAGCTGGTTTTCACGTGTAATGTGATCATTGTTTTTAGTACTTTGGGAAATGTTAAGAGGCGAGTTCTTCACTAATTTTAATCTAACAATAATATAAATAATATCCAAGAATCAATATTGTTCTTATTAGATTTACCTTCCTTGGCTACTGTTGTACTTCCCTGGTGTTTGAATGTGCAGATGGTTTCAAATCTTTCTGTTTATTTAGGGAGAAGCCGTTGCCTCTCTTCTTTGTACTCATGGCTATTGACCTAGCCCCTGAATAAATTCCACTTCCAGTGTTATGACAACATCAACTAAGAAATGGAAAGAAAAGGTGAAAAAGTAAATTACAGGTTTTTTGGTTCTAAAGCTAAATATTTAATTAATACTTTCCCCTCTCTATAAAGGATGTTGCACCATTTAGATCAATTAAGGGGAGTTTTTGAAGGATATTACAGCTGCAGTTGCCCTATCAAAATAAAGGCTGATGCCACTGATGTTGTGAGTGTACATTTGTCACTGTGCAGCCACCTGTTAAAATAGCTTTTTAAAGCCTTTCAGATTGCATAAGTGTCTCTAACTATTATGACAAGGAGTTCTGCCTTATCCAGATTAGCTCCAAATAAAAATAATTTAATTTTCTGCACATCTTTGAGGGCACAGTTAATCTGTTAACCTCCAAACAGCTTTTATCTCATGTAAGTACATTTTCTGCTCTGTGACAAGCACTGAGAACAGCCTGTTTCAGGTATTTTTGGTTTTCACCTCTGCATTGAAAGCAGGAACTCAAATGTAAGTACCAATAGTGCAAAAGGCCACACTCCAGGGGCCACAGTGATAAGGTTTTCCTACAGAGAAAGCAAACAGGTAGATAATTACCTGACTATTCTCAAGTAGCTCAAATGTGTTCTGAACAGGGAAGTATTTCTGCAGGAAGCAAATCTCAGCATGGCTTTACTGTTGTAATAAGCAAACGGTACAATATACACAGCACAATGAGAGAGAGAAACAAAGTGATTGAATACAATCTTTTAAATTCAAGAGAATAGGATTTGTTTCTGCATGGGGTCCACTTGTAATATCAGCAATTCTGCTTGGCTCTTACAGAGCTTTTTTCATCAAAATGTCTCAAAGAACATTATAAAAAGGTGTGATATCCCTTTCTGTAAAATTGAAATAGGACTTGCACGAGGGTACTCATCAGTCACCTTGATCAGGCAATAATAAAAACCTCCTCTTGAAAATTTTCAGTGTTCTTGCCATTTGCCAAAGCTGCTTCTCTCTATTACCTACTCAGAAACCAGCCAGGAGCTATTTCATTGAAATAACTGTAATTACACTCTGAAACACAGTGTGGGTAGAACTCAAGGCCTCCTGTCCTTAAAAGCAGAATCCTTGTGCTGTGCACACCCACGTGGCCCCAGGAACAAAGGGACTGAGGGATCCCAACAAGGCTTCCCAGAATTTCCCAGAAATAATGACTAGTGAGCATAGATTTGATCCATACTTGAAAAGCAGAAATTGATTCTACCCTATAAACCAAATATCTCCATAATTTATGTCCTATGCTGTTTAGTTAACTCCCCTTTAAGCAAACTATTTATTTCACTGTGAGAGAATTTGGTTCCTGAAAGATCAAAAAAAACCCCAAAAAACCAGACTGCATTTTTCTGTGAAGTGAAATATCCACAGTATTGCTTAGCTGGATCACTCCATTCTTCTTAAAACCAAAACACACATTGGGAGCAAAGCCAATCAATTAGAGATCCCAACCAGAAAACCTTTCTAATCAGAAGTGAGGCCTTGAATTTCCCTCTCAGCATTTAGGAGATTGCTCTGCAGCGCTCTCACTCAAATTGCATTCATCTCCTCTCATATCTGATGAGTTTATGTATGCAACAAGGAGGGAACAGATGATGTGGGATGTGCAGGGCTTTCAGAATGAATGGCTCAGAAATTCTGCTGCATGGAAATCAGGTAAAAGCATTTTCTCTGGAGAAGTCAGGAAATCCACAATATGGGATGAAAGGGGAGGTGGATTTTATTTCATGACAAAAATTCATGGCTCTCTTCCTCATCAGATTTCATCATCTTCTTAAAGGAAAAAAAACACAACACAAAACAACAGTAGAAGACAAACAAAAATATGGACAGAAATGTAATGTGCCATTAAAAAAAAAATATATATTTATATATAAAAGTGTTGCATTTATCTGATGTATAAAATGTGAGCTCTTATATCTGACTTCCCATCCCTTGGCTGAACCACACTATCAGTTTCTCCCAGCAGGTGCCAGGTCTGTGTGTGTGTGTTTTCAAGGTTTTTTTATTCACTTATGGTGCTCTGGAAATAACAGTCCTTCATGGAAGCACTTCATAGAACAGCAGGATACCCCTCAATATATCCCACAGAAATTCCTGCTGCTTTCTGTGGTGTTTCTAGGAAAAGAAACACAGATGATAATGTAAATTCAAAAGGTGCATTTCAGGAAAAAGACTGCTACCTGCAGGGTAAAAATTATGTTATGCAGAATTCAGTATTTTTGGGTGAGCCCAGATGAAAGAATTGAATTTTTTTTTAATTGAACTTTTTTTTTTTAATTCAAAGCTGCTCTGCAGAGAGTTTTTAGGTTCAGAAAAGGCAAAGCTGTCATGTGCCATGTAAATAGGAGTTTGTGGACTGTCATGATTGCAGGAAGAACTAGAGAGATGCAACCCATGGGAAACGGGGAGAGTTCCTTGCTCTTGACAGGAAACCAAATAGCACCTGCGGGAAAATGCCTTCAGTGCCAGTGGGAGGGGAGATCTGTGACAACCCCTAAATTTCACTGAAATGTTGAAGTTCAGAAATTCTGTCCTGGTCACAGCTCCTCCCTAGCCTGCCACAGGGTAATAAATAATATACAGGTTTTTCACAGAATAAGTGTGTTTATATGCAAGCAATAAGGAAATTCTGCTTGGATGAGGGAGTCTTCAGGTTAAGTTTCAGATCTAGTGACCAGTTATGGGCTCTGTAAAACACATATCCCTCATAACCTCCAAAAATTACTGTATTCATAGGGACTTATGAAGAATTTATTGATTTTATGGGTTTTTAATGAATTAAGAGATTGGTTTCTTTAGTGACATTTTATACATTGAACTCCAGATAATAAATTTCAAATGTACCTTTGTACAAACACAATAGTTTCACCCCTGAAATTGTTGATGTCTGTTGTTGTAATGTTTGGTCAGAATTTTTTCCTTGAACTGTAGCCTGGAAAAAGGTTTCTAAGCTATATTGGCAGAGTGTAAAATGGGTAAAATGATTTCACCAACTCACTGTGGTGTTGTCCATTACTTCTTCCACTTACAAACCTGTCAGCAAGGAATAGACACGTGCATTGTTCCTTATTCTCAATCATCTCCTCTAGATGTGGGTGACTGGGGCATAATCTTGTTTTCTCCTAATAACCAGATCTACAGCCTATTTACTGACTTATGGAGATAAACAAAATGAGCAGAACTTCATTTCTTGGGGAAAACAGTTATAATTTTATTTAATATTACAAGCTTTATTATCTGACACAAGTCTTAAGATTTCCATCCTTAAAATTCAGCAAAAAATATAAACTTTCAGATTAATTGTCAAATGCAAAGCATATAGTCCAAGCCATCATGTAACTTATAGCTTATATAAAGATCAACCATGAGCCAATTGTATGATCCTATGGAACAGCTTCCATGTCTTCCCCAAACAGTTACACAAAAAAATCCAAAGACAGGAATATTTCAGTCTGTTCCCTATGACTATCAATGATTTAAATCTAATTATGAGTCTATTTACTAAAATTACTTATGGCTGACCAGAGCTATAGTGAGCCATTCATCTCCAAGGAGCTGCAGCTCAGTTTCTGCACATCTCAGGGTTTCTACCTGGAATTCTGAATTATCCCTCAGGAAACACAATCACAGCAGTGTGGGAGTTGGAAAAACCACAGAAACTGAAGGGTTTGACCTTCACCCTTGGAAGAAGCTTGGATTGATGTAAAAATACAATACACAGACATTAAGCAGAAAAATCATAAAGTTATATTTATACAGTTGTAAGTAAGAATATGTCTTAAGTAAGTGAGAAACTGTATTGGGTGAGATGGTGAAGGGTCTATAGCATAGTAATGTGAGTGTATGAAGTTAAGAGTTTAAAAGTTATAATATGTGTGTAAGTGAGACAGAAGCCATTGGATAAAATATCTGCAGCGCAGCAGAAGTAAAGGTGATAGGTTAGAAAAGTAAAATAAACCCTGTGGCAACTGTCCATTAGTATTGAAAGTTCTACATTGTCTTGTAATGAAGAAACTTGCGACTACTTTGACATATGGCTGACTGCTTGCTCCTCCAAAAAATCTCACAGCCTTTGAGATTGATGTTTATCCGAGCAATAAATCATTCTTAGCTTGAATTTGTCCCATCCCTTCATTTCTAGTGGTGACAATGACACAGCAGCTTCCCTGTCCTCTCCCAGTGCATTGATCCCTCTTGGCTGGCTGCAGGCACAAGCTCAGAGTTCACCTGTGAGCAGCAAGCAAAGGGTGAAATTCTTCCTCTCTGACAGAGAACCTGTGTTTCTGTTGAGTGGATTGGAAGGTTGTTTTTGGGTTTTTTGGGGCTTTTTTTGGTCAGGAAATAAACCTGTGCCCAGGTACCAACATAGCCCTGGCTTAACAGTGTGGCTGCAGCTCCAACACATGGCGCAGGCAGATGATGGTGGGAGAGCAGGGTATGAGCTTTCTACACTTCCCTGCCTCCCCTGACTAAATCCAGGTATTTTTAGACCAGTGCCAGGATATTTGCATAAATCTGATAGTGAACAGGAAGGCAGCTCTGGCTCCAGAGAGCTGGCAGGCTGCTCTGCCTTTGGCTCAGGCCATTGAGGAGTCAGGCAGCTGAGACACCAGCTGTGTCTTCTCTGTGAACCTTCTGTAGATTCTGCTGGAGTGACTTGGAAAAAGAAAGTCTGAAGATGATAAATAGGGATGGTATTGTTGCCAAGAGCTGGTTAAAGGGAGCATCTGTTGTGAGGGATGAAAGCTGTAGCGGAGAGAACTTGTACTGATGCTCTTTATTTCAATACCTGGAGACATTAGTGAGCCTAATACAACTTTTATGAGGGAGGATTGACCCAGAGTCCTTGGGATCATTTTAATTCCCACTTCAAAGGGCACTCAAATGCTTACAGAACTTACTGGTGACCATGGCCAGAAACACCGAGGTCTCAATCCCTGCTAACAGGAGATGCATTTTACATCAAAACACAACTGGGAACAATCACATAAAGAGCTTTGGAAGTGGAGCTGAAGCCTCCCTGTCCTCCCAGAGGACATCCCCATCTTTGCTGTTGGAGCTGCCATTGTTTTCATGTTCTCTTTCCAGTCCAGTGAGTTCTGACTTCTCTTTCTCTGTGCACTGCAAGGCTTTTCATCTGGCACTGCTGAGACATCCTGCCCTCCCTCCGAGCAGCCTTGAATCTCTTGGCTGACCTACTTGCCAGAGCCACAAGGAGTGGGGAGTTAAGTCCTGTGAAGCAGAGACAACTGAGCTCAGATCTTCCCAACTTCTGCTGGCTGCTGATCTGCTGCCCCATCCCTGCTGTGCCAGTGAGCCCGCCCTGGAAAAGCAGCCACTGCTGTGTTTTCTGGGGCACACAGGAATCAATAAACATATTTTTTCCATGCACTTACAAGAGTTGTGGAATGGGGATCCTTGGGCTGCTCAGGGAGTAGAAATCCTCCTTTGGAAGGAAAGTCTGCGTGGGCTTGGGCAATGCAAAATGTGCTGGAACACAGGGTGAGATAAACCAGTAATGTTCAAGACTAAAAATTTGAAATTATGGGTCAAAGACCAATCCAAATTCCATTTATCGGATTGAGGTCTTTTGAGTCTTGTGTCAGATGTCATGCTCAGTGTGTCACAGGGAAAAATTAATTTCAGAGCAAACTGAACCAATCCCAGATGCCATCTCTTGTATTTTGTTGTGGTTTTCTCTCCTTCCATTTTGTTTTAGGTTTAACAATATTGACGATAATTAGCCACTTATTGAAGGCAATATAGTGCAAGATGTTCCTTGTTTCTCTTTTTTGTTACAGTAAGAGAGTAAAGATCCTCCAAACCCTGTGTAAAATAAACCTGCTCTTCTCACTACTCCTCTCCTCTTCAGAAATAACCACTTGTACTAATAGTTTTTACCCTGAGAGGCAAAATCCACATGCAGTCTCAAGTGATAAACAGATTTTCTGTTCCCCTTCTCTCTCTGCATGTTGGATTTCTGCCACGACTTTACATTTTTTGCCAGATGACACCTGCCTTCAGCAGTGAGAGGGTGCAGTTGGAAACAAGCCCCAGTCATAGCAGTGTGTACTACATTAATTTACCTGTGATTAAACCCAAGGCTGAATGGAAAATCATTAAGAAGCACGAGTTCATCATTTTAAGACCTGTGAGAAGGGCACTGCCTAGACATCACTGCAAGAAGCTGGTACAGGTGTCTGGGTAACAGCTCAAACAGGTGAGCAGCTCATCTGAGGCAATTAATACATGAATATAAATATTTGACAGTCTCATGAACATGCTGTCTCTGTAGTCAGACAGCTTTTGAATTCCCTCTGCTTCATTAGCTCAGTTCATTTCAGTATCTCAAGCCACAGCAAAATCCCTAATTTATGTTTACAGCACAGCAGGACTCTGGATTTGGGATCACTGGTGAACCACCAGTGAGAAAAGCCCCACGAAAGGGAGTTACTCCTCTCTTGTTAAAAGAAAACAGTAAAAACAACAATAACAAAAAAAAAAACCAGAACAAAACAAAACAAAAACGCCAAACAAACAAACAAACAAAAAAACCCATAAAAACCCACTCCAAACTAACAAACAACAACAAAAATCAGGTAATTAATGGACCTAAATCAAATATTTGAATTCAGATTTGGCACTGTAGGTAAGAGAATTACTACAGAATTTCAGATCTCAAAGCACACACAGCAGCTACCAATTGTCATTTTTTGTCATGAGCACTTTGTACTCTTGGTAATCTCATGGAAATTCAGTAGCTCCCAGCTTCCCTGCCCCACAAATACCTGTGGTACAAATTCTCTGGGTTTCTGCAAACCTCTGCTCATTTTATGCAGGTGTATTTCCAGGAATCTAGGGAAAGGGGAGCTTCTCAAGTTTTAAATGGCAGCACTGGTGTACATGGAATATGGCAAATACGTACCTGTAATCTGGAGCACAGGTGAATCCTTATGTAACAATAGTTTTTCTAAATTTTGTCTTGGTTTACACGAGGCTGACAAGTTGAAATCCTGACATTTCACCTGCTCTGGGAATTTGTTTGAGAAGTTTAATTTTGCAGGTTAATAATACCATGTTGAAGTACACCAAGGGAAACAAATTTGGTAATATTCCTACTCCAAGGCCATTTTTGTTTGTTTGTAATGTTCCTTTACTTTCTGTGAGTCTTTCCATTCCATTTGTTGCCAGTTCTTAGAAGAAGCCTCATAATAGCAAGTACAAGAACCAAAATGAAACACCAAAAAGCACAGAGACATTTACTTACCAAATCCTATGTAGACCAATGCTGTCATCTAAAAATCTTTGGATGCTGCTATTTCCCTAGATTCCTAAAAGTACGCCTTCTGAATAAATTGAGCAGAGGTTTGCAGAAACAAACAAGCTGACAATTTGTATCAGGAATGCTAAAAACCAAGATGGGAAACCACCACATTCAGCCAGGGACCATGGTATAAAAAATATAATATTATACCAGGCACCATGGTATAAAACATGTAAGGAACCTGTAGTTCTCTCAGGGACTTTAATAGCATCTTCCATTTGTTATTTAAAATGCTGAACCTCCTCCAAGAAATTGTCAACAAAATAATTTTTTTTTTTTCCTAAAAATATGACCAGAGGAAAAAAGAGGTGATGACCTCCCAAGGCCCAGCACCCTGAGAAAGTCTAAGGAATAGGTTTAAATTTCTTCAGCTTTTGAGAGAGTTTGAAAAATAAAATTAGGTGAATTTTCAGAGTGCTGGGACATTCTGTGAAGAAAGTTCCTCCTCCTGAGGCTGTCCCTCTTTGTGAGGCTCAATTAAAAATTAATTGAGCTGAAAGGCGAGAAAATTATGATTCTATAGGTAAGTGATCAGGCAACTTGCTGTTTCTGCTCCAGTGAATACTTCACACAAAATTATGTAAATATTCATTAGAATGTCAGGAACTCAGTCTCCCCAGCCACATGAATACCCTAATCACTAGGATCACAGAGTCTTGTGCCCAATGAATATTTAGTTGTTCTCTAAAGCCTAGCAGTTTCAGCAGGAGGCTCAAAAGACTCTCTTCTCAAATACCTAAAATAGAGGGGCTGAAATATTGGAAATTTGAAATTTAACCCTGACCAGAAAAGGATGGAATGGAAGTCAGATATCCCACAACCATTAATACATTGAAATAAAGAAAGGACACAAAGCCTTTTGTGCAAATCCATTGTGATGTTTTGAGAATCATCTCCTGCATTGTGCAGACAGGCAGGGAAAATGTTTCTGGAGCAGAACATACCATGGGATTTCCAGGCTACATAGAAATGCCGTGATCACTGCAACATTAACTACATAGCAAAGCAGCAGTGAAAGAGATTGTAACACAAATAAACACAATGAACATCAACAAATTACCAGGACCAGATGATATTGCCTCTAGAGTTCTACAGCAACACATAGATTAAATAAATATATTATACATATGGTATAGTGTGGTCACCAATTGTTGTGGTGTTGTGGGTCCCAGGATGAGCTGAGATGAGAATTGACTCCAAGGTCTCAGAAGGCTGATATATTATATATTATATTATATTATATTATATTATATTATATTATATTATATTATATTATATTACTAAAGAAAGAGAAAGGAGACATCAGAAGGCCAGACAAGAATGAATAATTAAAACCAGTGACAGACTCAGAGTCTGACACAGCTGGACTGTGATTGGACATTAATCAAAAACAATTCACATGCTGGGTAAACAACTCTCCAAATCACATTTCAGAGCAGCAAAACATGGAGAAGCTGAGGCTTCTCATCTTGCCAGGAAAAGAAATCCTGGAGAAAGGATTTTTCATAAAATATCACAGTGACAGTATAGTATATTTAATGTCTCACTTTAAACCTTGTGGTATATGAAGACAAAAACACAGGGGATGGAATAGGAGTTAGAAAATTTACAAATGTTCTCAGGGAATAACAGCCCTTTAAACCTAAGATCTCCACTGGGAAAATTATTAGTAACAGTAAAAATATTACAGAATAGACCCTTGAATATTTAAATTATTTTTTATTTGAGAAGAGTAATCATGGCTTCTGTTGATGGTGCTGTTTAAAGAGGTCGAGGAACATAAGGGATAAAGTGGCAGGAGCTGGACAGTCTGTTTTAATTTCCTACAAAATTTTATCAAAGCCTTTTGAATAGGCTGCCAGAACACAGAGTATCATGGGATGAGAGGGACGACCCTCACATGCATTAATCTCTGGTGAAAAAGCAGGAATTCAAGGATAACTGCAAAAGGTCACGTCTTGCAATGCAGGATGGTTATCACAGCAGCTGGGCAGGAGCCTGTCCTGGAACTTGCTCTGTTTATTCTGCCAAGAAATGACCTACAGAAGAGGGATGATCTGTGTGGTGATAATATGATGTGAATTATGATGACCCACCATTTTATGAGGCACTTAGGAACAGGACAGGCTGTGAAGAATTTGAGAAGGGCTTTAGAGGCCAGAATATCTTGGCAATAAAATGTCACATGAAGCTCAACACAGATAAATACAAAGTGATACAATGGGGAGAACCAATCTTACCTGACACATGCAGTGTTAGCCTTTGTGGTGTTTGTGAGGGTCCACAGGACGAGGTGAGAGATGAGAATCTGACTCCATGTTCTCAAAAGGCTAATTTATTATTTTATGATATTCCATTATATTAAAGAATGCTATACTAAAACTACACTAAAGAAAGAGAAGGATACAGACAGAAGGCTTAACAAGAATGATAATGAAAACTCGTGACTGACTCCTCAGAGTCCAACACAGCTGGCTGTGATTGGTCATTAAGTTAAAACAATTCACATGGAACCAATCAAACATGCACCTGTTGGTAAACAATATCCAACCACATTCCAAAGCAGCAAACACAGGAGAAGCAAATAAGATGACATTGTTTTCCTTTTTCTCTGAGGCTTCCCAGCTTCCCAGGAGAAGAAATCCTGGTGAAGGGATTTTTCAGAAAATATGACAGTGACAAGCTTTGGGTTCCAGCCAGACTCCTCTACCCTTTCCCCTCAGTGGAGCAGATGGAAAAAATCCAATGAGAAATCTTGTGGGCTGAGACAAATACTGGTAGATTGTTTTCCAATTATTATTGTGGGAAAAAACAGGCTAGAATGGGAGGGAAACAATTTAATTTATTGACAATAAAAATAATTATTTAATTATGGCATTTTTAATTATTAATTAAGGTGGCAAGAAACTAAAATACAAATAGTAAAATAACACTTTTCTTTCCAAGCTCAACTTCCCTTGCTCACTTGGCTCCTCTCTGGCACTGGACAGCCTGGGGGGTGAGGAGGGGAGGTTACAGCTGGTGGTGATGAATCTTAATTCTCACCATTTTCCTGGGACTCTCCAAGGGCTGCAGACCTTCACAAAAATCTATTCCAGCAGGAGCTCTTCACAGGGCAGTTTCCTTCAGGAAAATACCAAAAAAAACCCCAAAAATCATCTGCTCCATTAGGGGTTCTCCATGGCCTGCTGTGGGTGTCTGCTCCACCCTGGGCTCCTCCATGGGCACATTAACTTGGAAGAAAAATCTGTTAGAAATCTGAATTTTGTTCTTAGGCAGTTTTAGTGCTCTTTACGTGCAGAATTGTGGACACATTTATTTGTATTTTAACACAGTACAGAAAATTAATTCATGAGTTCTTGCACATTGTTTTCCTGTGGCAAAGAAGCAGCATTTTGGGAATAAGGTACCTACACATCTCTCTTGATCTGAGTACTCCTCTACTGAAAAAGAGGAAAAAAAACCTGAGTGACTAAAAAAAATCTATTTTAGCACTGAACTTTAAGAGGAAACCTGATTGATTTGCATATGTTGTACATCAAGTTTTAGGCACTGGGGTCTTTGATGTAATTGCAAATTAGATTGTCAGGTTTCTTTGCACTTGTTACCTTCTTGTCTTATTCTATTAAATTTTTGGATGATAATTCAGCTTAATTCTTTGCAGTTTTGTGGTTTCTCTTGAAATGTGGGGTGCTTTCTTTTGTTTTGTATTTTTCTTTATTTGGAATGGTAGTAAATGAAGTTAGAAGATAAGTGAGTATGATATTGTGAAATAAAATTTCATCACTGGGATGGATTTCCAGTGTGTCTTTAAATCACATGATTTTTAAGACTCTGTCAGAGAAGCAGATAGCAGGAAATGATGCAGCTGGAGAATTTGTCCTGGAAAAAAATCTCAGTGTTGTTTCTGCCTAATCTGGAAAGCAGTGTAGAATGTATTTTGGGTCAGGTCAGAGATATTCTAGCTCACTGAGTTTAAATCACAATCTAGAAATGTTGCATAAGTCTTTTCTAACATATGTGGTTTAGAGTTTGTAAAGAGAGAAAATTAATTCTGAAAAACAAGCCCCAAAATCTAAACTCTGAACCAAACTAGACCAATAAAATAGACTAACAATGAAACTTTTATCCTGATGAAGACAATGAACACCTGCAATACAAGGGATGGTTTATACCCAAATATTTTAGCTATATTAATAATAAAATATGTGAGAGTTAAGTACATCATCAATATTAATTTTTCATGGTAGACTGCTTTACTTTCAGTCTGAAGAACTTCTAATAAAAAGGAAGTAACAGGTATGGAAAAAACAAAAAATTCTCAGGACAAGATTCTGTCATACAGGTCACCATATAGATACACTTTTGCAAACAAAAATATTTTAGGATGTTTCCCCCTATCAGTGGCTTAAAAAATTCTGCTGAATTGCTTTACAGAAAAGAATTAGAAGTTTATGGTATCACCTTTGAGACCCTGATAATGCTGCTGTTCTTTAAGTACACAGACTTCTTTCAGAGCATCCACTACTCTGATATAACCTGTGGACTGAAAGGAAAAATGCTACTCAGGTTCAGCAGAAAATATATGAAATAAAGATGCCATTCTGATGTATTTTTCAAGTAGGGAAAATATTTAATCCTCAAATCAGCAGTGGACAAAGGACAACACATGATTTAACTCACTGCTGGCTAAATAGGTTTTTATCTGGAGATTGCTCATTTAGACATCTAAATTTAAGTGTACAAAGATGAACACTTTAGATTTAATTTGGGTGGTTGCCAAGGCACAAAGCTATCAAAAAGCAAAATTACCAGAGATCAGTTGGCCACTAAAAGTTTTGGAGGTGCAAAAATAATCAGGAGGCATATGAAGGGCATGAAGCCAGAGTGTTAAACCTCAGTGGTTATCATACTGTTGCATAAAAGGAGGCAAAATATTCTGTGCAGCTTTGTTCTGCTGTCAAGGAGGTACAGGATGTCAAAGATTATTACAAACTGCATTTTTAACAGGATCTTGACCTATTAAGCTATATTCTTTATATAGTAATTTTATACATGAATTATACATACATTTTAATGCAGTTCCAGGACTCCTGTTTAGAATCTTTTTTTTTTTTTTCTGAGATGGCAGAACACAATGCAAAATGGTTAGAGAATTTGAAAGTGCTGCAGCTTTGACATTTAACTGAGACTCTGACTTGTGCCAATGAATATGCATAAATCATATTGTTGAACAGAAAAATATAGCAACTGGGATTGGAAAGTGAGAAAGATGAGATCAATTTGTTTTGAATTTTTCATGAAAGAGGCTTATATTTAAAGAATGACTATCAATGCAACTCAAAGAAAAGGTATACATTATAATGGCTGAAAATACTGAGAAAATATTGTGATTTTAAGAAACTAGATGTAGGTGGGTCTTTCTTAAAGTGGATTACAGGCCAGCATCTGAACTTCCTGCTAATAAATTCTTTATGTTTCTGTGTTGTAAGGGACTTCACCTCTAAAAGGCTTCAAACCCTGGGGAATTTTTCTTTCCCAGTTCACAAAAGACAAAAACCAGAAGATTTTCTGCACCAGGAGCATCCTCACATCCCTGCCCAAACCAGCCAGGGACAATTCCCTGCCCCTTGTGCAGCCAGAGGGGAGGCTGAGCGTGTGTTCCCAACAAACCCACTGTTGGGAAGGATGGAAGTTTGACAAGAAAGTCTCACAGATGCTTAGCAGAAAGATTTTTGAATGTAGAGTCTGATGAAGGAATAGAGATGGAAGCAAGTTTTGATATAGAAGAAAAGAATTGCTGAGCCAGTCTCACTGGATAACCAAGGAGGCAAAGGGTGTGTTAGTCAGAAGGGGTTTTATGGCTCAGAGCAAAGGATAAACCCACCCCAAACAAGAAGATGTTTTTACCAAGCAGAAAGAGAGCACAGGCAAACAAGGCAGCAAAGGGTGCAAGTAGAAAAAAGGTCTCAGAATTTTCCACTGCAAGAAAACTGAAAAACAACTTCTAGCTTAAACTGTAATGTACTGACTGTTAGTGATTGGAGAACAGTAACATGAATATGGTAATTACAGTAGTTATGATAGGCTAGAGATAAAAGTTAAGGTATAGATTGGTTCTACTGTATGAAGATGCTCAGCAAAGAAAAGTATAGAATGCATTGTAACCTAAACTCAGGGTCTGCAGGGCTGCCTGCAGCTGGAGCTGACAGCTGTGGGCACAGCTCTGTCACCCACAGCCCTGCACTGCTGTGACACCTTGGATGGAATAAACTGCATTTTGGAGAGCCCCTGGAGTCCCATTCCCCTCATTTAGGCCCACATGTAGAGGGATAGAATGTAAGAAAATAAAGATAGTGCAGAAAGTAATCTCACTTCTGAGGAGTTGCAGCTGTACTAATCACTAAAGATTAGGAACAGCTTTGCTTTTAACAGGCCACAGCTGTGTTTAATGAAGATGAGTGCTAAAAAACAGTAAGTTAGCTGGGTGAAGAAAGCTGGAGCTTGTTAGCTGTGCTGTGAAGAAGGGAGAGTCAGTGCTGTGAAGAGATGCCCATGAGAAATCACCAAGAAAGCACAGAAATTCTGCAATGAAATGACAACACACCTAAACACACACACACACACACAATTCTGCAGCATCTGGTGAACCCCTGCTCCCAACAGCCTTGTCCTCTGCTCACCCTGACCTTTCCTTTTCCCTGCCTTGGCCACTTCCAAAATAATAATAAAAAACCCCAAACCCTTATGATGTCAAAATAACCAAAAATAGGTATGTGATAGTCCTCTTTCACATAAAAATTCAGGATGAAAAAGCTGACCTTCATTCCTGTATTAATGACGGTTATTTAATTTTATCTGAGCTTTTCCAATACCTGCTGGAAATACAATCTGGGCAGAACCTGCACCACACAAACCACCCCAGTGCTTCCTGAATGTGATGTTGAGTCATTCATTTGGAGGCATTGTTTTGGAAGCTGGAAGGGGAACAATAGCCCTTTGATGAAAAATTCTAGAATTTTGGGGGCCGACCCATTCAGCTGTGCTCATTCATTCATTGACTTGGAGAATACAGCTTGCCCTTCCAAAAGCAATTTTGTACACTGATGATAGACCAAGAAGTACACAGATTTCCTGACATGAGTGATTTCTTTGTCTCTTTGTGCAACATACCCAGTTGTCAAGGATATCACGGTATTTTTAATGCACCCTACTGCTTTGAAAAGATAAAGTAAAATAAATAAATAAAATATTATGCTTTAAATTTGCTTTTCAAAAGAAGAAGAAGCAGAACACTGTGTCCCAAAGGACGAATCCCAACTGAAAGCTCTTCATGAGGAAAACATAAAAGCCTTTAGGTTATTTGCATTCCCTAATTTTTTTGAATTGTATTCTTTTGTAAATAATTTATAAATAATAATTGAGAGCATTTTGTTGACTTTAACCATGTTATCCCAAGAGGAATATTGAGAACTCTACAGATCAAAATGTGATTAAGAACATAAAATAATAACAGGATTTATCCTACTTTTTCTTTCTCTTCATCAGGGCTAAGAATAGTGGTTATTTATGCTGTATTGTTATTAAAACATTCATTTTCCCCTTCCATTAGTTATGAGGCAACATGGAGAGCTCAAAAGACATAAATGACAGCTAAGCAATAATTCTGAGTACACTTTTGGCATTGCCAGCTGTACAGGTAGGTCTGGCCCAGCTGTTGCTCTACCTCAGCTTTTTTGTTTGCTTTTTTCCTAAAGAAACCCTTTTCAAAGGTCACCCTGCCGATAATAAACTCATTGTGAATTTACATGGGCAGTGGACAGGAGCCAGTCCATCTAATGCTCTTTTTATTCAGGTGTCCTAACGCTTAAACCTCCCATGAGCTCTGGGTCAAACCCCTGTGAGTGTCTACAGAATGTTCATTGCAAATCCTGTCCTGGCATTTCCTCTTCTTCACCCAAAAGTAAGTAATTAATAAACTGTAAGCAAAGAACATTCTGGAAAATGTTTCCTTGAGTGTTTTCTTGGGGATATTTACTAAAAATATTAATACAAATTACAAATACATACACTGATATGGTCAGAACACACACTAATATGCATAATTTGATTTTGTGTCCCAAACCACTGATTTCCATTGACATGTCATTCCATGCCCCTTTCTCCATGTCCAAACTTACCTGGATGGTTCTTTGGCATGATGTCTGACACCTGTCTCAGGGCAGCTGTGTGCTCCAGAAAGCAATTGACTCTTATATTTAACCTCTCTTTCTCTTTAATTCCTCTTAAATGACTCCAATGGAAATAAATGCAATAAAGTCCTTACAGCAAATTACTTTTGTTGCTTTCACCATACATTTGTAAGTGATATAATATCTTTTTAATATCATGGTGACCAGAAATAGAGTAATGCCTCATGCCTGTTTCCTTCAGAAAATCATTATCCTCTAATAAATGTCTCAGAATACTGCCAAACCCTAAACTATGCTGTCTTATCTAAGTGGTGCAAACATTTTTAAAGATATGCCTATTGACAGTTTTGTTTCCCTTGAAATATTCTCCCCTCAGTAATCTATATTTTCCTATTATTTTAATTCGCTTCAGAAAAGCAACCCTGTGGTCAATATTGAAGAGTAGCAGGGAGTAAAGTCAACTTTATATGATATAAACAGAAACTTTCAAGTTGCAGTGACTGTTGGAGCTCCTTTCTTTGCTCCTTTGTAAAAGAGTCTTGGAAAAGCCACCTGCTATTTATGTGTTAATGGCACAGTCCCTGTTCCAGGCTCATTTTCATGGATGCTCACAGGATCCCCTCACTCCTTTGTGGGTTTTCAGGGAACAGACTGGGACTAGAGTCTCAGGTTGCTGTTGATATTCTCTGCCCCGAGATGTGCAGGGTGTCTCTGCTTCTGCCCGCACAACTGAAGAACGAGTCTGGACTCTTCGCTTTTTGGTCTTGAGGTTGTTTATTAATTCTTATCTATAAAATTTTCTTTCTGCCCAGCCGAGATCTGCTTGCCCCCGAGGTGGTGTCGTATTTTTATACTACAAACTACATATAACACATTTACTCTTAATTCCCAATACCTGTCACCTATGTTAGACAGTGCACTTCTACTCTGAACCAATCCCAAAGTGCCAACATCACTGCAGAAATGGAGAACAAGAAGAAGAAAGAAGGACTAGACATGCCCTGATTCCTCCATCTTGTGCCCATAACCCCCATACCAAAAATCCTAAAATCTACATTTTCACCCTGTGATTATTTTGTTATTAGACTGTTCAGACCTGTGTGACGTTCACGTCCTCATACAAAGCTGGCAATTTGCTCCAAGGGTCACAATCAAATCCCCAGGTGCTCTGGGCAGCAGGCCAGGGTCTCCGAGCCCCCCAGTGGGGTCCTTGGCAACTCTGGGTATCCAATGGGATGTGCTGAGTTCCCACACTAGAGAAGTTTTTGAGCTCACCACAGCTTTTTTCCTTTTTGCCTCCTTTGGAGCCTCCACCAAACCCCCCAGGGTTTGTTCCAGGGGCTGAGCGTGTCCTTCACGCGCCCGGTGCAGCCTCAGAAGTGACAGATACGATTTGGATGCAAAAGTTTTTAATAGAATACAAGTCAGCTGCAGTAATTACTCCCATGAGATCATGATATACAGCACTGGCTATTTATTTTGGGAGAGCTGTTTGTCTGTTTTCTCAGGACTGCTGGGTACAGTCTGTTCCCTTTGTCTGCTTTGTCTATCTGCTTTTCCAGGCTGCTATATTCACCTTACTCTCCTCAGTGAACCCCATTAAATTTTCTGCACCAAATGCAGGTATATTTCTATTTCAATCCCTTCCAGTAAGCATGTATGATTTTTATTTCACTTCTGTCTTATTGGTGTGATAAGATGTGCAGACGAATATCTTCAGCTCTGAGGAGGTAAAATCAGTGTGAACTGTGATATCTTCCAAGTAATGCCATCTTCCAGAAATCAGTTTTCATTTTAGAAAAACAATGGCAAAACTGCCTGAACTGATTTCACAATGGTTTATTTTTTAGGGTTTTTTGGGTTTTTTTTTATGGAACACTTGATCATACTTCGAGTTTTTAAAATAAGCAGTGCAATAATGTCATCTCAAATGGAACATTACCTTGAGTATTTCTTCCTCTGAGGAAACATTTTCCAGCCAAGATTTTTACTCTGTTTCTGTCTCTTTATTCTGTTTTCTACATGTGGAAACAACTTTCCCTAGGGCTACATCTACACCAGCAAATTAAATTTACCCAGAGATATCTTAAAGCAAGGAGTCCAACTGGTTCAGGACATCTCTTATCTTCCCTCCCAAACTGTTCAGGCTCTGGAGCAGGGTGTCTGTGTGCAAACTGCCTGCTGGAGTGGCTCTGGGGCCCCAGCTGCCAACCCACGTCCAGGAATTGTTCAGGGAAAGAGCTTGTTGGAATTGGCCAAAATCGTGCCAGGAAACATTACTGCAGTAATGACGGTGCTCCAGTGCCAGGGAATCTTCCCAAGCACGCTCCACTTCACTGGGATGGATGCAGACCCTGCCATTCCTCCCTGAGAGGACTCTTCTGCTCACCAGCTGTGCCAAACCAGCCCTCATTTGATTCTCATTCTGTCAGTTCTGTTCCTTCAGTGGCCAAGATCGTGCCTAAAGGGGTATGAAAGCCACTTATCCCAAAGTGAGAGTCAGGCTGTGTGAGGAGAAATGCTTCTGGTGCCATCTGGTAATGTTGAAGAGGTGAGAGAGAGGGAGAACAACCACCATGCAAACATCTTTACATAAAATCTTCTCTGGGAGACCTCAAGAATTCCTGAACTCCCAAAAGCTTGCCAAAAAAATTGGTCTCTTCTGATAATTTTTGGCTCTTGACCACTACAAGTACAAAAAATTCCCTACCCTTCTAGATAAATTCACCCCCTCAAAAAATGGTGCACAGAAAAACATGAAGGCAATAGCAGAGATGTCTGGGTTTTCTCCAGCACTCAAGATTCTTCATGTTGATTTAAACAGACAGCATTTACCTCAGCTGTTCTTCACCAACAACCTAAGAAAAAAATCCTGTGGATGTCCTCCATGTAATGTAAGGGAAATTTACACTTGCATCTCTGTCCAAGAAGTTAATTTTTCTTCAGTTATATTATTTTTATATAATTTTATGTTTTTATATTTTTATTTCCTGCTGCCAAACTCATTTGCCTGAAGTTTAACTCCCTTCACTCCTCCCCTGCTTTACTCTCTTCACTAGCATTTCTTCTGCCTTTTCCTTATTATTTTCAGCTCTGTAAAGGGTCTTCTTTTTGCATAATTTTAAAGAGTTTACCAGTCTGGTATTTAGTATATTCCCATTATGCAAGGAGGAAAAAAAGTTATTTTTGCATTTGAACCAGACAGTGATGAAGCTTGTGTTCATTTTCAGTTCCAGTGGGAAATAATATTTTCCTCCTTGTTGGCCCGGTGGGAGTTGTCTGTGCTCTGGATATGTTCATTTTCCTCTCTGTGAGCCAGCAAGTACCCACAGCAAAAGAGTGCTCAGAGGAAATTTTCTGCTGGGTTGACTTGGGAGTCTCTGCCGTGACAAAGGACACAAATTCCTCCCGGTGCCACAGCAGAGGCTGCATTTTATTGATGGGGAACTTTGCACACTTGTACCCCAGACAGCAGCAGGTTGCCTGCTCTTGCTGATATATTCATATTATTCACATTAATCCTAATTGTTCTTCCTCTGCTTTTGTCAGGCCCAGGGGACGCACTCTGTCTTGAATTCATCTTCAGAGCTTCTGTTCACTTAATGAAGACAAGTTCCTGCTCAGTAGGCAAAAGGTGCTTTAATTTTGTTCTCTCTTATGTCCTAAATGAAAGAGCTTCAAGTTCTTGCGATTTCACAATTATTTTTAACCTCCTGGATCCCTGAAGGCAACTTCCATCCATTGAAGAAGGAGTAAATAATAACTAAAGACACAGCAGCTCTAATGGGCTGTAGCAATGAAAACAATTGAGTGTAAGAAACAAAAATCAGGCAATTTTATGTTTTTTTATCTCTTAAGGTTGGATTAATTTCTTTTAGATTTAAATGATTGGGCTATAGATGACATGCATTGTTTTCACAAAGTTCCATCTCTCTCTCCATGAATAATAGAAGGGTCATGGATGATTAGCATAACTGGCTGCTTAAATTAACAAAAGTATAAAAATATCAGCTAATTTTGGGTTCTTTCCACTTTAAAATATGTGTCTTTGAAGATCAAGTCCTAACTATATTTATTAAGATTTTTTTCCTTTTTCCCCAGCCCATTTGTTAACAAAGAAAGTAAATGAGAAAATGAGGAATCAAACAGTGGAACATACATTGGAATGAGTTTACCCAAGACTTTATATTTTCATATATTTTATATGTTAAATATAGAAAATATATATAATTTGTATTATATAATTTTAATATAATATAAATATATTTTATATGAAAATATGAAACCTGAGTCTCTTGTTTGCTTATTCAGAGCTTTGTAAAAAACCAAAATTCTAATGGATAAGGGTATGACAAAGTCCTAATTTCAGATATTACAGATAATTGCCTAGGGGTCATTTTCAGTCAAGGAAAAGGGATCCAAAGACCAATTTATTCCCTCCATTTTAGACAAATATCTCAGGACAGGGTAAATCCCTGTATGGAGTTACCTATTTCCATTATTGGAGGCAGAAGGAATTGGATAACTGATATCAGCTGACAGCTCCCTTTCAGATGTCTACAAGTTGTGGTGGCAAAATGTGCCCAAAAAAAGATCACATTATAAACACCATCCCAAGTGACACCTTCCAACAAGAAGTGCTCATTTAGCAACAAATGAAAATTATTTCTCACATAATCATTCAAGTTTCTGTTTGGTTTTGAGACATCCTCAAACAAAACACCAAGCGTTCCCAATGTTTTCACACTGTTATTTTCCAGTGGGAAATGCAAGGATTTTAATTAGGAGGGAATATGTGTGTGTGAGGTGGGGAATGATGAGCACTCCATGTAGGAAATTCAGTTTTATGTCTCTGCTCAGCCTGGTTCAGAGGGATATGTTCCACCTCCAACTGCTCTGTACCACAGGAGAAACTGTTCATCTTCATGGAAATTTTTTGGATTAGCTGAAAACTAGTTCTAGGAAGCTGTTTTTTCAGCAGAGAGGTCAAAGACAGGCATTAAAAAGGGGAGGACTGTCCGGTTTTCGGCTGTTTGAAGGGCCTGGAAAGGCCCAGAGTGGCCTTGGGGCAGCCCGCGTATCAAAGGACGAGAAGAGGCTTCAGTTCTTCTTTCGGTTTTTATGTTTATTAATTGTTTATCTAAAAGATTTTCTCTCGGCCCGACAGAGCTCTGCTCAGCAGCCAGCCATGAGCACACTGTGCTGCCCTCCGGACAGTCACCTATCTTTATACCCATTGTTACGTGTACAATATTTATCATTTTTCCCCAATACCTTTCCCCCTTATTGCCCGGTGCACTTTTAGTAATGACCAATCCCAAAGTGCCACCATCACCACAGAAGATGGAGGAGAAGAAGAAGAAGAAGAAGGACAGGACACGCCCCAATTCCTCCATCTTACTTCTCTAAACCCCCCTGTACAGAAATCCTAAACCCTGTGTCTCACCCTCTAATTAACCAATCCCTTCACCATTCACCCCGGTGAAACCCTCCTGTCCTCATACAGGTGTCGTCTCCTGTGTAGGATCAAAGTCCAGCCACCAGACACTTCTGGCAACATTCCAGGACTCCCGAGCCCCCCAAGGGTGGTCTCGGTGGCACCTCAGTCCTGAGGTGCTGAGATCCCACAGAGGACCTCTCTCATATTTGCAAGTAGGGTTTAAGAAGCATAACTGTGGCAAAGTACTGATTGCAGTGCTGCTCCTGAGAGATACATTCTGTGAAGGAAACACACCACAAATTGGAGAGTTTCACTGCCAGCCACAAAACTCTTGCTAGAATTAGTTTTCCATTTCAAAAGGAACTCTGAAAAGCCAACATTTGGGAGAATATCTAACCAATCACTCCCCTCCCCATATGAACTCAATTTTAAAAAACGTCTTCTGTATCATTTTAAACAACATAAATTTCTTTTAACAATACTAATCCAGCATATTTCAGTACAGCACTGGGTTTTTTTGGGGGTGTAAATGTCCAGCATTGCACATTATGATTGCACAAGCACCAATAGACTCCCTCTGTTAAGTGAAATGCTATGAAATTATTCCATTTAATCAAGTTAATCATGGAAGTGGCAAGGGACCAGCCAAAATACATCTCTCTAGTTTTAGGAAGAGTACAAGACCAGAATAGCAAGCAGTCCCTGCATTAAATCACAACTGGCCCCACAATTGCATCATGATTGCACAGAAGGGAAAAAATAAATTGTTCTGTCAGAACCAGCATATGCAATTACTTTATTTGCCCAAGCTAATTGTTGGTAGAAATCAGGCATGCAGCTTATCATCTGTCACTCAAATGTGATCTGCGTGCTTGAAAATATATTAAAGTTGCTATAAAGATGCATTTCTATCAATTTTACTTATTTTCAGTAAACTGTAAGCAAAAGTGATTTTCATACATATATTAAAAAGAGAAACTAGCAGAGGAGACAGGACAAGTAATGAGTCCTGGACTAGATATATGGTGGAATATCCTTGAAATTATATTTACAGCAATGCTTTTTTATCAGTTTATTCTATTTCTCCTGGTTCTCCTCAAATTATTGATTTAATCCCTATATTAAGTCACTCTGTTGTTCAACCAAGCCTTCAGCTTTTCTATCTATCTGGAGTGGACATAATAAACCACATTTATCAGCTGCATTTCCACAATCTGTATTTTGTTCTAGAAAGTCAAGGCATTCCCCTTATTTCATATTAGGCACTTGGGAGACAGGTTTGTGATGCAATTTTTGGGTACATCCTCTAACAACAAAGTAGAAATCCTTTAAATTAGTAGCACCCATGGAGGTACTGGACTGGTTTTTCACACCATATTGCTCTGGGCAGCCCTTGATTTTTACATAAAAGAAAAAGTAAAAAAAAAAAGGATTCACAACTCCTATACCTGATTTACATTCTTTGAACTGCCTAGAAATTAGAAATATGGCATTGCCCACTCTGCAATCCTCCTAGATCTTTAAATACTCATTTTATGTGTGTGGGTGTTTATATCTCCACACATGTACACATCTCTATATTCACATAAAGATATAATGCTACAGGACAAGGTTACCCTCGCATCACCTGCAGTAAAACTCTGTTTAGTGCACTCATAGATAAATTGATAGATATGAAATATTTTATTTATGCCTCAGTTCTCCCTCCCAAGCCATCTCACTCAGAGATGTCACCATTTTGTACCTCTGAGATTTGCCTCAGAATCCAAGGCTTTCTGAATGAAATACAAATACATAAATAAAACTGTTGTCTCCAAGGAGACTGTGGTTGGAAATTGGGAATTCACACAAGCAATCTACAGACGCTGAAATTGTGGAATTAATACAGTAGATGCTTTTTGATGAGAGAAAAGAGGAAAATAAATAAACCATTTTAGGAACAATGCCCTTGCTTCAAAGAAATCTTTAAATATTTTAAAACCCATTTAACCTTCTAGCAAAATAACTTCCAATGTTGCACCCTTTTTATCAAATGGGTGTTTATTGATTGAATAAACTCACTTCATTGCCAGTGGTCTGGTGTCTGCACCGAGACACTTTGTTGAGAATTTTGGAAACTCCTAAGTTCATTCAGTGTTCTTTATTTTGCCACAGTGATTTCAGAAGGATTCTGCAGTTCAGAGGGGATTTGTAATGGAAATGCTCAGCACACTCCAGCTTTCACGTGGGGAGAATCATGGCTTGATTTATGAAAAAAAAGCATAAAACCATGGACCAAGACCATGGGCAACCATTGTATCTGGGAGATCTGTGTTCAGCACTCCTTATCAGAGCAGGATTCCAAGAAACAAACAGGAATTCTGGACTTTATTGGGAAATCTGTCCTTTGCAAGCATTTCTGTTTGCTTTGTTTTCCTTGTCCACAATGTGAGGCATTAACTGAAGGTTGTGTTTTTGTTGGGTTTCTTTGAATAAAAAATTGTTATCAAACTTCGGGGTATCCTGTGTTTTAAATCCTACTCTAATATTTCTTATCTGGCTGAAATGGTGATGTTAAATATAAAATCTGAATGTTCAAAGCCTGTTACAAAGCACATTCCTATTATAGTCTTTTACCTGTGTAGGATACTGATGGTAGGACTAAACACGGAGTTGAAGTTATTTTTTCTTTCCCTTGTGTTTTGTGCAAAGCCAAAATAAATGATGTTTTCTCAGGGGAAATAACTTCCAGAAGCAAGACATAAAATTTTGAAAATCAAAACAGTAAAAATAGTTACATAAGTCTCACAGAATCACAGAATGGTTGGGATTGACAGGGATCTCTACAAATCATCTGGACTGAATTCTCTGCTGAAGCAGGTTCATCTAGTTCAGCTTGCAAAGGATCATGTCCAGGCAGGTTCTGAATATCTCCAGAGAAGGAGACTCCATATATTTCAGTCAGATATTATTTTCCTTGATTTTCAATCCCATCTGTAAAATTAAAATAATTTATGAGTGCAGAGACTAATTTCTTAGTTGCTTGTATACAAGTACTTTGATTTTTAGGCTCCTGTGAGACAGTGACCATGTGGTTATATAGAGGATGCAGTGCAGGTTTGGATGCCCCATCACTGGAACTGCTCAAGGCCAGGTGGGACAGGACCTGGTCTAGAGGGTGGCAACCCTGCCCATGGCAAAAATTTGGAATTAGGTGACCCTTAAGGTCCCTCCCAACCCAAGACTTTCCATGAATCGTTGATCCAAGTAAGGAATTTACTGTCCTTAGCAACCAATCATTTACTCAGCACAACGTGTCTCACCTCCCCACATCCCCCAGGTCTGTCAGCAGCACGACCTTCTGTGTCCCTGATTCAGTCCATTTTTAAATTTAAAATTTAAACCATTTTTACAGCAGTTTTTTTCTGCTCTGGGATGATGCCTTGCATCAACCCACAGAAACCTGAGGTTGGGAGGATGGCTGCAGTGCCACCTGTAGCCCAGAGATGTGAAATGTCCTGTTTGGAGATGGCTGCAACCAACACCACACACTGATAGAGGCCCTGATTTGGTAGAATCAAAGCAGTCAATTCTGGCTCATCTTGGACAAAAATCTGTTCTCAAGCAGTGTCTTTCGTATGCAATTGTCCATTATACACAACTTCAACTTTTTTTCGCTCTTTTTCTGGGATTTTGGGTCTTTCCCAAGTTTTATTCATCCTTTTGAAGACGTGCCTGGTGCAATCCAGATATTGATGTCCTTAAGCACAAAGTCATCACTCTAAAAGAAATAGGACATTTTCTCTCTCAAGATTGGAGTTAAAAATATCAATAAACTGTGAGTCAGTGTGATCATTTATGGATGACTTCTGAATACTTAAAAACTAATCTAATTTCTAAAAAAAACAAGAAAAGAAAAACCAACATTTTGAGGAATCAGCTGTCCCCAATCACTGCAATTTACATTATACTATAGAATATTTCATTAGCTAGCCTTATTCACTACTTGATGCATTTTCCACTCTCATTCCTACCATAATCAGAAATCTTTCTGTCCCTCGCTGCCCTTCTTCTCATCCATCTAAGTACATAGGCAGCTTAATACTGATTTTTTATTATTCCCCAGAGCCTTAAAATGATTCCATATATTCCTCAGCATCCATCTCCGCAGAGGAACATGGCAGCTGTTCAAAGCTCAGAGTAACTCCCCGCGTGACATTTGAGGGGAGAAGGAGCTGTACTTGAAATTACCCTGTGGATTTGTATTCAGTGGATGAAGCTTTTCCAACTGGAAGCCAGCCAGGACAACAGAGCTCATCATCTCCCTTCTGCAAGACATGCCATGTGTCCTTTGGTAACCAGAAGTGATTAGAAATACAATTTTGCCTGTCACACAGGAGGCATGGCTCGGTAGCACCAGGGTCAGCAGTGCTGCCCAAGACACTCTGCTGAATAATTAACTGAGAATAGAGTTTGCTCACAGCTTTCCTCCTTTGAAACTGCAAAGCTGCACCAGCCAGGCTTCTGCTTGAGTTCTGATGGACTCATAGCCCCCAGGAAGTAAAGCTCTGAGGTGTAAAAATACTGTGAGATGGGAAAAAAAGAGGAGGAATACCTGTTAATCTGCTTTTTTAACACAAGTTTCAGACTCTCTCTTCAGGTCTAAACATTCAATTAACTGCTCAGTTACTAATCAGTCTATCAGAAACATGGATTTCACCAGCTGAGCAGTGAGTCTAAACACTGACAGGATCTTACAGGTATTTATCATTAGTGTGGGATGAAGCAAGAGAAAGAAAAATACAGTTTTACTGTACAAAATAACAGATTTCTTATGTTCCTGTTAAAAACACTGTTTTGTGTTATGAGGCCAAGTAGAAGCTGACAGAGGGTTTAGACACTTACAAGCAAGCTAATCCCAAACCTTAAAGTTCAGAAAAATTCATGCATAAGTAATAGGTACATCTTGATCACATCTGATGCTTTATAGAAAGGCTTTGATTTTCCTCTGATGCAAATAAATTAAGAAATAAAGACATTATGACCATGATTTGTTTTTCTTTGTCACTTCGCTGTGTTAACTAACAATTTTATCACAGACCTTAAGACATCTGACCTGTTTTCTAAAGCCTGAGCCTGAGGATGGGAATCCCAACATGAAGAAGATGCTTCTCCCCTTCTTACCCATCTCATTCTCATAGATCTAATTTTCATAATTCTTTTTTTAATAGTATATTTTTTGAGACTTAAACAAAACCAAAACTTATATCTTTCCCTGCCCTACTCTGCTCTTGTGAGACCCTACCTGGAGTGATGGGTGAGAGTGAGTAATACACTCATCTCATCCACATCATGCCCAATGATAACCAATTCTGACCAAAAAAATTTACTTTATTGTTGTTTTTTTTTTTTCTTTTTAAATCATGATACTAATATATTATATTCATTTTATTCACCAGAAAGTGCACATGGATTGCAGACTGGACCCTCCTCAGTTGCTGCATATGCACGTGCAGTGCTTTTGGTAGATTCCACTCCTGTGATTGAAGAAATCTTAGTTAATGACTTACTTGTATTTTTTTTTTGTCTGGTATAAAAGAAAGATTACCAACAACAGGTGTGATCATTTTCTGACTCTTAGGTTTGGTCTCTAGATCAGAGACAATCTTCCAAAAATAGTTGATAGAGGGACATCACACTGAACCAAGACTCCTAAAAGTTGTTCTGTAGCATATAAAATATTTAGAATAAATATTTTAGAATATTTATAATATCCCCAAAATTTGCATCCTGTCCCCTGAAACTGAACTCAATTGCCCAAATGTTTCCTAACACCTTAAAATCACACTGCACTAGAGACAGGTTCCATGCTTTTGCTGCACATTTCAATGCAAAATTCTCTATCGATATTAGGAAAGAAACTCAAAGGATAGCCAGATAAAACTATTTGAGTCTTTGAAATTAATGATAAAAAGCCAATTAAGTGGGTTAGGTTTGTGTTCAGTGTTTATAAAGCAGATAATTTAACAGTACTTCATTCTTCTCTGGCTAAGCTTCTGTGAGTTCTCACCACAGCAACAGAATTTTTTATTTCAATTGTTTATGGTCTGGGATGGCTGGGATTTACCTTCATTGCTTCACTTTAGAAACACCAGCTTAGGCAAGATCCCCGTGCTGCTTTATAATGCAGGAAACAGGCTTAGAAACATCAAAAAGGTTTCAACTGTTTATTAACTCCCGAGTTTAGCAACTGTATAAAGATCTCCTGAGTAGAGATAAACACAAGTTTCAGACTCTGTCTTCAGGTCTAAACATTCAATTAACTGCTCAGTTACTAATCAGTCTATCAGAAACATGGCTTTCACCAGCTGAGCAGCGAGTCTAAACACTGACAGGATCTTACAGGTATTTGTCATTAGTGTGGAGTGAAGCAAGAGAAAGAAAAATACATTTTTACTGTGTGAAATAATAGGTTTCTTATGTTCCTGTTAAAAATCACTCTGTGTGATACAGCTAGACAAACACAGAGTGTAACAGACCCATGGCCTTGGGCATATTCCCATTGACATTTTTTCTTTTTCCATCATGCTTGAAATTCCTATTCATTGTAATAAAACCAAGAACTCAAACTGACCATGTTTTCCCCCCAGCCACAGAGTAATTGAATCAGAATTGTTTGGGTTGGAAGGGACTTTAGAGATCTTCCAGTTCCAAGCCCTGCCATGAGCAGGGACAATTCTCACTAGATCAGGTTTTACAGAACCCTGTCCAGACCAGCCCTGAACAATTTCAGGGACTTCCACTTTTTCTGATCATTGTTAAATCAGTTCTGTTGCTCAGACTGGTGACCAAAAATCTCCTCTCACCAGCTCCCATACTGAGTTACCCTCAAGTGTTCTTTCCCTCCCAGCAGCCACAGATCTAAGGCCTGTGCTTGACTTTGATTGCTCAGAGTGGTCTCCTCCTCCAATCGATTTCCAAGGGGTTTTTACACTCACATTTGATTTTCACTGACTTACAGGCCACTTTTTCTCTTTTGATCCAAAACTCAACCACTGAAATTCACATTATTGATCGTGTCCATTTCCCATTCCTTACAATTTTATTTTGCTATGACTTTATACATTTTTTTTTGCAGTCAACCTTTCCCCCCTGCTTTTAACAAATACATTTGAAGAAGTGAAAGTGGATTTTTAAACATTTTTTTCTTTCTAATGAATTTTTGATATTAATGAACTTTTGCTTTATGCAATGCCTCAGCTATCACTAAACAACTTCAAAATAAAACTCAGTGCTTTGCAGAATATCAATCATTCTAAAAGATGATAAAAAAGTGGAAAGAAATACGTGGAAATTTTTCTGCCGTATTTTTACATTTCAGAATTTCTGTTGTATTCTCACTAAAGATCTAAATTCACTTGTATTTCCAAGAACTCACTATTTACATCCCACTGAAAGACTCCACTGAAAGAATAAGTATTTCTCTTACTCCACAGGAGAATTTAACAAAATTAAAGTGAATTGAACTGAATTTGAATAATCAAAATCAATTCTTAAATGTATAAAAATAAAAAAGAAGTCAGCTTGCAAGAAAGAGGTTCTGAAAATTTTGGGATAATTTTCTTTAGGGCATCTTCATTTTTACTAGCATTTCTGGATTTCTTTTGGGAAGGAGACAGCTAGTTATTTTTAGGAGGTCAGAAATCTAATAGATTTCTATAATTGCTACCAGTAATGCAATGCTTTTAAGCATATAAATAAACCAAACCATGCCTTGCCAGACAGATGTATTTTAAATATCATAGAACAACTGCTGTCTTTTTAATTAAGAGAAAGGGAAAATGTGGCATAATTTAGTCAATAAATCTGAAGCTTACATGTTTAAAATCTTTACTTTTCAGATGCCAAAGAATCACAGAATCAGTAATGCTGGAAAACATCTCCAAGATCATTGGATCTAACCATTTACCAGCACTACCAAGCTCACCATTAATCCATGTCCCCAAGTGCCACATCTACACACCACACAATGCCTAAGGAATGTCTAAGTTCATCCATCCAAATTTGCAATGCTCTGTTTTATTAATATTTCCAAAGAGGTCTGTCACCACATTTCTCCTCACAGAGAATAGCACGGCATAATTATTCCCAAGAATATTTCTGGGTTTCACATTCTCTGAACCTCAGAGAAAGGAAAAACAATTCTTATTTACTGTGCCTGTGTTGTGCAAAAGCAAAATACAATATAAAAATTATTTACCAAAATTAATAGTGGTTTATATCCTTGGCCTATCATGACCAACTATGTGTGTGTATAAAGTCTATCAGTTAACAGCCACAAAATTCTATACAACAGTATGCAGTTGAGTGCTTAGCAAATTCTAATATAATATAATATAATATAATATAATATGATATAATATAATGTAATGCAATGTAATGTAATGTAATGTAATATAATGTAAAATATTATGATATAATATAATACAAATTATGTAATGTAATATAATGCGATGCAATATAATGTGATATAATATGATATGATATGATATGATATTATATAATATTTAATTAATCTTCTAATAAAATAAAGTCAAATACATCACTCCTCTCCTTCGTTGGAACATTTCCCTACAAATACTGTAGAGGTCCTTGCTAAAGGTTTCCATGGGATTGGCAATCTCTTGGACTGTGACCCTGCAGTTAAAATTTGTTTGAGTTCCTGAAAACGTTGACTTTCCATCAAGAGGTTGATGCAGGTGGAAAGCCATCATCAGTGACACACATGAGCCTTTAACTGAATCAAGGGGAAGTTGTGTCTTAGGCCCCAGAACACCCACTTGGGTCTCAGAGGCTTTGGGGTGCAGAAAACAAAACTGCAGAATAAAAAGATTTCTAAATCAGAAAAGGAAATGAGCGTTTCTTCAAGGGTCTTCTTCTTGGCATGGAGCAGGGAATGGAGAGACTTGAGTATTTACAAATTGTCTTTAAGAAATGATCTCCATTCCAACCTTGTTTAGTTTTGGTTCTCTGTCGAATTTGATGAAGATATTTTGTAAATTCTCATCCATCCTCATAAATGAGAAAGAAACAAGAGAAAGAGAGGTATTAAAACCTTTTTTTCAATGCCTTCAAAATAAAATACATTTTGCTGACTGAAAATAATATTTTAGCATTTCTTTTAAATATTTATAAGAAATAAATGCAAAATACATAAGTAGGAGGTTAATATTTCACTTTGGAAAAATGACCTTTGTTTCTTGATGATAAAAGGAGTTTATTTATCTAACAAATATTCAAACATGTAAATATCTGACATATTCAGGAATTACATGGTCCTCCTTATAATAAATGGAGTACACTGTGTTTTTTCTCATTTCTTCTTATTATTTTTTCCTGACAAATTATTAATTCAGAAAAATACCGTGCATATTGGCCCCATAATTACAAGGGGAGATTTAATTTGTGACACATGGCACACAGATGAGTCATGGGTCAAGCACAGATATTTTCAAGAATTTTGAGTGCTGACATTTACATCACAGACATATCCAGCTGAGGCAGTCATCCTAGGCCAACTATTTAGTTAATTAAGAGAAACAGGTAATTTAGGCCATTATGTTGTTTCACCAAGAATTGACTCCGGCTTTCATGTAAAATTAGTGGCACTGTAAAAGTATTTGCCAGGGACATTTCATGAAATTAAACCTGTTTTGACCTTCTGTTGAAACTCTCCAGTATTCCACAGGTCAAAGTGCTTTGGGTAGAACAGTTAAGTCCTATGAAAGGAGAAAACAGTGGAAAAAAGTGCCCCAGAAAAATTTATTCATGGGGAAAAGCGTGATAAGAAAGCCACCAGATATTTTGGCTCCACATAGATGTATATTTCTAATTAGAAACAAAGAAAAGCCATATATTGAGAGATAGCAGTTCTTTAATTTTCTTTATATTTTTCTCTCTTATTACCTTTTTTGGCTCCCTGTTTCATGAGGATGAATTCTCTTCCTTGTATCCAGTAACAAAATTCTGTCAAGGCCTTCCACTTTCCTGGCTGCTGCTCTTTTGGTGGCTCTATGAATAATACACACAATCAAATGTGCACAGGACTGTGCTGAGCTCTGCTCCACTTTTCTAACCAGAAAAACTGGCACACATTCTGTTAGATGTAAAATGTAAAACGAGCACCTGATTCTTAAGGATATGAAATAACTTTTCTTCAGCCTTCAGGATCCTAATTAATTCTTTGTGATATGTATAAAGTTCACACGTGTTCTTGAGGTGATATAAAAAGAGCCTAACTCTGATATTATATGCTGTATAACTCAAGAAACAGAAGGTGACAATATAAAGAATAAAAAGGCTCCTAAAACCATGTAGGAGATCTGCAATTAAGGATGTGCAAGAAACCAGCATTTCCATTTTCAATCTACTAAAACCTTTACTTTATGGCAACCATTATTATTTTTTATATCATTTTCCTGTGGAAATGAAAAAAAAAATCAAAATTGAGCAGAACACTGATAAATAATTTTGAAGAACGCTGTGATCCAGATTGTGTTGTTCCTCGCAGGATAAAGTAATTTCTCTTTTCTTCTCCTCAAACCTGCCCTACACTGTCAGTGTTTTCTTTCTGTTATAAAAAGAAGGAGACAGAGTGTGCATCCTGTGTTAAAAAGCAGGAGAACCTTACAGGTTGGTGATGTAGCTGATTCTCATAAAAGAAAAAAAGGTTTTTAATTTATCCATCAACTCTAAATCTGGTTCATGCTTATTAAAGAGTAGGACAATCCATTGGCATGGTCATGGTTGCACTGGAGGTGAGATTCCTCAGTGCCACACCTCAAATACTTCTGACTTCATTTCCCCTGTGTACTGGGCACAGAATTCTGTGTTAGCATCAGAAAATAAACTGCACTCAAGGTAACCATGGTGACACTCACACAGATGCTCTGTGGATGGTGCATGCTGCAACACGGAAATCTAAAAGGTGAATGCTCTGAATTTCCTCTTGGCATGAGGAACTTCAAGCAAGGAGACCTGAACCCAGGGAACCGAATTTGGAGAGATGTCACCTCATCCTCCTGAAGATCACTTGAGCAACAACTCCCATTGCCCCTTTCAGTTTCCCTGAGGACATGATACAAGCAGCTGTAATCTGACAGTCACGAGTTTCAATTATCATACATGGGCATCAACACAGTCTTTGCTTCAAGTAAAGCTCTATATTTAAGTTTCCCTGTTCACTGAGCCATGTTGTTTGATTCAGAGTAGGGCACGGGCAAAATAAAGGCAATATGAATAATCAGGGACTCTGTTGCTGAGAAATCCAGTGGCAAAGCACAATATGGCTCAGTAGAAGGAAAAGATCAGATGTATAAGGGTTACAGTGTGAAAGTTGTAAGAAATCCACAACATTCCTGCAGTAAATACATAATCTCTTAAAAGAACAGAGAGTGAATTTAGGAGCTGGTTCTGGCTGTGCTTATTTTGGTTGACCAGCACTTATGCAGATAATGCCTTGCTAATAGCAAACCTGTCAATCCAACCCCATGTGGGGCAGCCATATGTCCAGCAGATCTGTACATGCCATGTTTTCCTCTCTAGATCTGGGAGTGTTTTGGCTCATTTTCTGGGATTTCCAGGCATCTGGCAGCTCATATGGGCAAGCAGGCCCAGCTGAGCTGCCGACCTCAGAGGCTCTGAATGTGTGCACATCAATCTCAAAGCACATGTCTAGCAAAACCCTGATGGAAACATGACAGGTCTAGACTGTGTGGGTCTCTTATTCTGTGAGCTGTCTCAGTTAAGAATTAAAATTAAAATATGGCCTTCACGAACCACAATGCAGCAATGTGCCACTGGTGGGGTTTGCAGAGGTAAGCACTGCGGAGAACAAGGGGAGGTGGAAAGAGTTAATGCACCTGAGCTGTGCAGGGCCCAGGGAGCTGCCAGAAGTGGAAGAACCAAAGGCTCAGAGTGCATCCAGCCAGAGAAATCAGAGCCTGCTGCTGAGAAGATAACTGCTGCTGCACAGCCCTGTGCTCTCAGGGGTGGGATAACACGAGAGAGGAAGGATGGGCAAATGCTGCCTGTGGACCCCATGCAGCCTGAGGGCAGTTCAAGTACATCTTCCCTGTTCCAGCTATGAATTGATCTCTGCAGGATGCAACTGGCACGAGGGGAGACGCTACCAAATAATGCAGGTACCCAGATGAAGCAAAACCACAGGAGCTACTGAGACTCACAGAGCTGAATGGCACTCAGATTTCAGAACACATTCAGGTCATGCTGGTGGGGAATTCTGAACAGGTTTTCTTGCCTCCCACCTCTGAACTGGTCTGTGTGAAGCCCTTTCCTTTACCTCTCCAAGAGGGGTTTTATACCTTGTGGCAGAGATTTTGGGTTGCAGCTGATGGAGCCAGGAATGCTGGATGCTGCAATGGCAGAAGACACTCACTTGCTGAAATCAAAATCAAATAAAATGCAAAACAAGTAGCAGAGAAGCCCTGCAAGTTGCTCTTAAATGACTTTAAGGCTTAAGGAGTTTAGCATGAATAACACAACCTCCTTTTGAAGCAGTAATGTGGAATAATAAAAGCAGTAGTGCTTAAGGCTGTGTAACAGTCTGTACACAAGAGAATTTCCCAGATAATTCTAAAGTGACACTGAGGTGTAAGCAGGCTGCAGACCAAAGGCAGAAGGCAGGGAAATATTTGCTTACAGCACAACACCATCAGTGACAGCATCAGTAAAGTGAAAGTGAGTTATGTGGTTACTGCTTTAGGAAAAAAAAGAAGGCATTAATCTGCACTCTATAAAGGAAAAACAATAAAGCTGTTAAAAGCATTGGTCTCCCAAGAAAATAAACAGCTGAAAAAAAGGAAGGTAAAGAATTTATTATAATAAAAATGCCAAAATAATGAAACTTTTCACACAGCACTCCATTATAAAAATGTTTGTCACTCAGTCTGTGGCATCCTGAAATCGTAAGTAAAAAGGAGGAATAACACAAGTTTGAGGCAATAAAGGGAGAGAAAAGACAGTGATTTAGGTGAATTGCAGGCAATTGAGGGCTGACTCAATAAATTATATCAAATCTGATTATGAAAACACACGTGCTAAAGCCACAGATGAGGAATATTGTAGCTGGGATCCCAGAGGCTTTTCACAGCACCCACTGAGGAGAGAGACAAAAGACAGCTGAATTTGAAAAGGCAGCTGCGATCTCCAGCAGCCAGCACCATCTCACCTGCACCCCAAATGCTTTAAGGTGTAAACTCCTGGTGGGACAGCTGTGATGTTTCCTAACGCTGCTGCCAAGTGGAGAAGCAATGGCATTATGAGATGGGGTGAGGACGTGAAAACGAGCACGAGCAAAGATGGAAAACCATTCCAGCCCTGCTTTGGAGCCTTTCCCCGGAGCTTTGCTGCCTTAGCTGCCCTGAAAAGAGCACACCAGTTTAGGAAGCCACTAAAGCAGTAATAGAAATAATAATAACAGCAGTAACAGCCTGCTTTATGTACCCTCTCTGTGCAGACCTTCACTGCTGACAAACCAAGGCAACGCAGGAATGAGATTTTGAAATATGCTGCCAAGGCCACGAAGGAAAAAAAAAAACAAGCTGAAGATACCCACACAGTGAATGTGGAAGGAGTTTTGGGACCTCAGGGGAATCAAAGTAATAGAAAAAAAAATAATATTGCAGGAATTGCGCATTGTTTATGAGGGGGTGAAAGGAAACCAATCACACAGTGATTTGGGAACACTATTAGAGTGGAGACTGCAGGGCAGCAAAGGCTGATAGAGCGCTTCATTATGAATCATGATTTTAGCATTAAATATCACATCTAGCTGTGAGACCGTCATCAACCGAGAGCAGTTTATTGGTGCAAATGAACCAGCTCACAGCCATTCTCTCTGGTGAGGAATTGCCAATGGGAGGTGCAGGAGGTCTCCAGCTGGGCTGGGCACTGCAGCAGTGAGGGCTGGGCTGAAGGATGCTGTGGCTCAGAAATGCCCATTTAATCACTGCTCTTTAGGGAAACTTGTCCGGTTTATCTCGGCTGTTTGAGGGGCCTGGAAAGGCCCTAGGGTGGCCTTGGGGCAGCCCGCGTATCGAAGGACGAGAAGAGGCTTCAGTTCTTCTTTCTGGTTTTATGTTTATTAATTGTTTATCTAAAAGATGTTCTTTCAGCCACCAGAGATCTGCTCAGCAGCCAGCCATGAGCACACTGTCTCTGCCCTCCGGGGCAGGCACCTATCTTTATACCCATTGTGACGTGTACAATATTTATCATTTTTCCCCAATACCATCTATTGTTATAACTCGGTGTACTCTTAGTAATAACCAATCCAAAGGTGCCACCGTGGCCAAAGAAGATGGAGGAGAGGAGGAAGAAGAAGGAGGGCAGGACACACCCCAATTCCTCCATCTTACTCCTCCAAACCCCCCTGTACATAAATCCTAAACCCTGTGTCTCACTCTCTAATTAACTAATCCCTTCACCATTCACCCTGTGAAGCCCTCATCCTTGTCGTCTCCTGTGTAGGGTTAAAGTCCAGCTACCAGACACTTCTGGCAACATTCCAGGACTCCCGAGCCCCCCCCAGGGTCTCCGAGGCTCAGCATCTCAGGACTGAGATCTTGAGATCCGACAGAAACTCACCCTGCACTGCAATTTCCCAGCCCGTGGGCAGAGCAGCGAGCAGACACTCCTCTTTGTGGACTCCTTTCACCCTTTCTATTTCACAGAATCTAAGGACAAGTCTCTTCCTCTTTCCCTTTTTCCTTTTCCTTTCCTTATCCCGCTCCTCTTTTATAAAGTACCATTTTTAATAATGTTCTTTGGTTAGGAATTTTCTTTTCCACACAATGCTTCAATATTTTAAAGAGGGTTAAAAAATTACAACATCACTGCAGATCTGGACTTGCAATTGCATGATGCTCCATATTTTTAATTTAATATACAGATGTCCTGGCTTTATTCTACTGCAAGATTTATTATTTATTCCACTGAGTATTGTTTCAGAAAAGGGCAGTGGATATCCTTTTAACATTTTTGTCACTCAAAAGCAATTTCATGTTTTTCCAAGAACTGAGGTTAGAGGTACAACTTTCAGTGCTGAAAGTACTGATTCCTCACTTGTACCAATGAACTTTTAGCCATAAATATTCTTTGAGTGACCAAGCCATGAGGTAACTGAAGTTGCATAATATTAATGTAAAAGGACCTATTTACTTAAAAATCAGCCTTTATCTGCATTGCTAACAGGACTCTGCTTAGTCAGGCTCTAAAAATTACAGTATAGACATAATCTAATGATGGACTCAATGTTATTGTTAATCCAAGTCTGAGGCCTGTCAGGGATTACAGTTTGTAGAATAGTGGACTATTAAAATTCTCTGTGGTTAATTGAGATTCTGAATGGAAGTTTCATATGGAAAACATGGACTGAAGCATATTAAGAAAATAAGATTGCTCACACTTTTCAATATCAGAGTATTTTAAATACTTAGCTATATGTTAAGAAAATTTAACTTTGTTAAAAGTTAAGAAAATTAGATTGATACCACTTTTCAATATCAGAGTATTTTAAATATTATTTTATGAAAAATCTATGTTTTGCTTCTCTGATCACTTCTCTATGACTCCACTTCCCTGTGGTTTGTGAACCTTTCAAACATTTCCTCTTTGATCTCTTGTTCCTTTCCAACACCACCTCTGCCACATGTTTTTATTTTCCTTTTTCACTTTGTTTTTCCTTTTTTTTCATTTTCTTATTTTCTGTTTTCCCCTGTATGTTCTCCAGTTCCTTGTTATCTTTTTTTCTTTTCTTTATCTTTTTTTCCTTTTTTTAAACACATCATGAGCAGTCATTTTGCATGCAGACTTCCCAGTGAAAATGCACTAATTAGGAGTGAAAATATAGCGCAAAGAGATTGACAAAAATGGTGATGCATAAATGCCTTCCTTGACACACATTCTCAGCTTACTTTCACTGAATCAAAGGTTGGAGTCAGACTGTTTCCAAGAAAAGATTTCCATATCTCTGGGTTTCCTCATTTGGCCTCATCAGGTCACTTGAACAGAGCTCTAAAAGTAGAAACAAAAGGAAAGTTTTTAGATTATTTTAACAGATGTACACTGGAATATTTTCAGGAGCACTAATTTGACCTCAGTAAATTCTTATCAAATTTGCATCCATTTAAATCCTTCTGAACAGGACAGAGTTTTCCAGAGTTGGTTCCTAATGAGGCCCATAATTATGTTCTGTGCCATTTTCCTGGAATCCCAGGCACTGATGGGACAGCAGAACTGAAATAGCAAAACAGATCTGCCATTGAGGGAAGCCTACCTGTTTTTAATTTTAATTTTATTTATTTAATTATTTATATAGACTATAAATATTTAATATAAATATTTTTAATTTTTTAATTATTTAATTTTACATTAAATTAAATTTTATTTACTTGTTTAATTATTTGATATTTATTTAATTTTCTGATGCTCTGTATTTAACGAAAGAACATAAAGACCAGTCAGAAATCAACAGAAGTCACCTCAGACCTTTAGTACTGATTCAACTTCAGCAGTGTCACTTTTCTCTGATGAAAGAAGGGTAAGGGAAAATAATTTGGGTAAGTTTTGGTGCAATGAGTCTGGATCTTGCTGTTCCCATTGTTTTTTTCCCCCATGGAGTTTCCTGATATTCTCCTCAACCTCAGTGTTCAACTTTTCACATTTTTCTATAATTTACAAAGAAACCCAGAAAACCTAAATTTGCATTGAGAGTAATCTGATAATTAATGAAAAAAAAATGTTCAGAACAGAGATTTCATTTAAAATAGCTTCATTTTTCCACAGCATTTTCTAAGAGATAGTTTAAATTTAAGGAAATCTGGACTAGAATGGAATAATCAGTGATATAAAGCTGTTTGAATGATATAGAGCAGAGCAAATGCTTTGGAAGATTTATTCAGAGGCAGGAGTTTTATGAGTGATTTGCAGCAAATTTTATTTGATGAATTTTGCTGTCTTTCCTGTTGGTGTTCTGTGAATATTTACTCATTATGTGAAATTATTCACAAATTACTTTAGTGAATAATTCTTGGTTTGCAGATCCCTTACAAATAGTTCAGAGTAGATATTTTTCTTTTTTTTTTTCTCTTTTTTTTCTTCTGATGAGGTTTGTAAGCATGGAGCATTGTTTCTATCACTTAGCAGTTTGGTTTATATAGCAAAGCAACACAGCAGGAATTGCAGATTTTCCATTATGCCATCTGAAATCCATTTTAGTGAATTCAGTGAATATTGAAGCTTGAATGTTTTGATGAGTAGAATTCTCATCAGTAATAACTGAGCTCATACAACTCTGCAGGAAAAGAAAATTTGCAGGAATATCATGCTCTGATAGACTCTGAGTTGGGGGCAGGTGGGTGACTTGGAGTTCCCTCCTAAATTAAACTATTTTGTGATTCTAGCAGTGAATGCTTTCAAATCCAAATGAGTCCATTTAAATTCCTTAGTCTTCCTGACTGAAATGAGAGGTGGGTTCATCTCTGCACCTCCAGACATCAAAGAATTAGGAATTGTGTCTGAATTCATCACTGATGCTTTGTCTATGAAAACAGAGGTTTGTTTGTTTCACCTAAGATCTGTTGTAACAGTGTGTAGAATTTACACTTTTAGGGTATTTGCAATATTCCACTGACTAACAAGGATATCTATCCATGATCTGGAAACCCTGTGCCCCCTCACAGGGAAGAATTCCTTCCTATTATCCAATATAAATTTATCCTATTTCAGTTCAAAGCCATTCTAGTTATGGCTGCACTTATCCAAGACCAAACTGGGACAAGAGGAGACATTAGGATAAGGAGGGAGATGTGGAATCAGCTTCCAAAACCTATTAAAAATCTGGCTGGCTTGACAGAAAAGAAAATAAGGAATAAGAAATACATGCATGGAAGAGAGAGATAAAAAAAAAAGGAGTGTGAAAACTGCTCAAGTGAAAGGACAATGTTAGAAGATGGATTTGTGGGGTTAAATGAATGTACAATCCACATATGAATATGAAAGGATGAATATGAAACTAGAAACATTTTGTAGTAAGCAGAGAAAAGAATTTGAATTTGGACGTGGAGTAGTAAAAAGTTAAAAAAAAATTAAAAAGTAGTAAAAAAAGCTGACTAGTTTAATGAAAGGGATTATATCATTTGATGGTATATCAGTCCTGTATTTCCCTCAGCTTTTTGGGGTCTTGGGGTTTTTGTATTTTTTTGGCTTTGTAGGGGTTTTTTTTTGTTTGCTCTTTGTTTTTTGGGTTTTTTTTAATTTGTTTTATTTTAAAGGAAAGACTGAGAGTCCAAAAAGTGAGGTCAAACTTTTCTGTGGAAGTCACATTAGAATTGAGGACTGCAAACTGAGCAGTAATTAGTCACTCATGAAAAAATTGTTCTACTTCAGATTTCTCCTGTTCCTCACCAAATTTCATACTCAAAAGCTTTTACCAGAACATTTCACCCACGAAACAGCTGCTCAATGGTTAGAGAAGAAACGCAGTCAAGGAACTCTGGAAATCCAGTTGCATTCTCATGATTACTGTGTGTGTTCAGGAATCACCAGCACCCAGGGGAATGCTATTTTTCTGTTGCAGGGAAAGGGACATCCTCCTGGTTTAATGCCTCCCAGGGTTATTTAAAGTATTCCAGATATCTGAGGCCTATGTCTTGTGAAGAGAATTCCATTTCAAATACTAATTTACAGGGACAGGTATTTTATGCAGGCAAAAGCATTTCCTTGCTTAACCTTTTACTCTTCTTCTTCAACTATTAACGATCACTGATGATGGCTTTGTTTAATCTTCTCCAATCAGCTGTTGCATATAGGTAAAGCCTTATTTTATAAGGGCCTTTCTACCCTTGTAAAATCATAGATAGAAGTAAAAGAGGACTGTGGGAGTGACTCAGCTGGGACAGAGAGATCTGAGAGGTGTGAGACACTCTGACTTGATGTATTTGCAGGGTTTGCAGGGACCACCACGGCAGGAAGGAATGATGAATCTGATTCCATGTTCTCAGAGAGCTAATTTATTATTTTATGATACTATATTATATTAAAGAATACTATACTAAACTATACTAAAGAATACAGAAAGGATACTTACAGAATGCTAAAAAGACAATAATGAAAACTCCTGACTCTTTCCAGCGTCCTGACACAGCTTGGCCCTGACTGGCCAAAGAGTGAAAACAACTCCCAGCAGAATCCAATGGAACAATCACCTGTGGGTGAACAATCTCCAAACACATTCCACATGAGCACAGCACAGGAGAAGCAAATGAGATAAGAATTGTTTTCCTTTTCTCTGAGGCTTCTCAGCTTCCCAGGAGAAAAATCCTGGGTGAAGGGATTTTTCAGAAAATGAGAATGTGACACTGACTGCTCCATGTCCACATCGTGCTGTGGGGTGGTTGGTTGGCTTGGGCTTGTGCCTGAAAACTGTGTGAACTGATAACTGGATAACTGCTGAAAAAGGCTTCTCATTGCTTTTTCATTATAAATAAGAATAACTCAAGCACAGCAAGGACCTGAAGTTCCCTCAGCCATTTGTCTCACAGTGCAGGTTCTGCTGGCCTTTCACTCTGTGTGGATGGAGGAAGGAGATTTTCTCCTCCCACCACAGTTATCACTGAGGGAAGCAGGATTCCATTTCCTGGGGGTGCAAACCCATCAGGTAACCCAGGTTAACATTTTGCTTTTAAATGAGCCACTTTTCCTTTTCCCAGACTCCTGTTCACAGATTCCTATTCCAGCATCCTGCTAACATGAGGACAGAGATTTCAATCAGATTTCAGTTTTCATTTCTTGGTTTTTCTGCCATTCCTGTCTGCTCAGGGTGACCATGCAAGCTAATGTATTCAAACAGATTTCCCAGCAGTGTCCCCTCCCCATAATTCCCCAGGGAAGACAATTTAGTGATTACACCCATTCTTCTGACCATTGCCTGGGAAAGTCACAGCAACATGGTTTTGGCAGTCAGGGGACAAGACTCCACACACTGGATTATGTTTCACCAGAATATTATTGATACAGACTAATGGCTCAGCACAGAGAGAATGAGAGTGTGAATTGTGTGTCACAGCCACAGCAGCCTCACAGGTTACTCCTAAGGATATTCCTGAGCCCCTTACATGTTTTATTTTCTCTTAAACCCTGCTCTGGCTGCAAAAGGAAAACAACTCACAGCAGAATCCAATGGAACAATCACCTGTGGGTGAACAATCTCCAAACACATTCCACATGAGCACAACACAGGAGAAGCAAATGAGATAAGAATTGTTTTCCTTTTCTCTGAGGCATCTCAGCTTCCCAGGAGGAAAATCCTGGGCAAAGGGATTTTTCAGAAAACATGAATGTGACACTGACTGCTCCATGTCCACATCGTGCTGTGGGGTGGTTGGTTGGCTTTGGGGCACAACAAAAAGAAACTGGCAAACGTGGTGATGAAGAACTGGGTGACATGCAGCAAAACACTCCTCCAAGTTTGCTCTGCTGTCAGAGCAATTTCTCCTGATCTTTCTGTCCATGAGCTCCATCCAAGCCTTCCCAGCAGCCATCCAGGCACTTAATGCAGGTCCTCAAGCTGCACTGCACTTGGACACGATGTGTGTTGCTAATAATCTAAAGTGACAAGACAGCAGAAGAGCCTTTGTTTAAAAAAAACTTATTAGCTGCATTTAATAAATTGAACAGGAGCCTTTATAAAGGCCTAAGGAATGCCCAAATCTCATTTACTTTCTGTGGACTCTGAGTGGTAATTTTAATTAAAAATAGGACATGTCATATGCTGTTCAGGTGATACAAGGTTTTTTATATTTTATTTATTTATTTAAAGAATTCAGCCTCTGGGCAGCTATCAGTTATTAAGTATTTTCAGTTGAGTGATTTTTTTTTTTTTACTCTCTTTTGATATGCAGTGGAGACAATTTTTGACAATATATTCAAAATAACTTAGAAACATTCTCTTTGTGTTAATTATGTCACAGTATTTACAATGAGGCTGTACTTCTGCAGATCAGGCTTCTGTTGTGTGGAACCATGACCAAAACAGCAAAAAAATTCCTTCTTTTATTTCACCACAGAACAAAAACTCAGCCATTTCCCCAAAATGCAAGATTTCTCTTGATTTTTTCTATAGTTAATTTAGGCTCTTTCAAAGGGGGTGCAGCTCTAGTTCTATGCAAAGCTGTGCTTAGGCAGAACTGCAGGGCTGAAAAAAAAAAAGAAGATATTGTGTAAACTTTTCATGGACTGCTTTGCCTTGCCAGTTCTTGGCTTCTTTTTTCTCTTAAGGTTGGGATTGAAAGTGCTCAAGATGATATTTCTTATTCAGACTCAGCTGTTTATTATTTCTTATCTATATCACAGTCTCACATGTCGTGAGTTCTGCAGTATTTCACTAACAAGCTACAAAATGGCCCTGAATATGTCCCTACAAGGTCTTTTAAGGCTAAACTATCCAATTAAGAAGTGACACCTGAATTCTTTTCACTTTTAACCCAATAACTAATCCCTCTTGTCCTTCAATGTGGACTTTTCTGTCCAATTACAAAACACCACCCAAACCCATGAAGATGAAGGTGAAGAAGAAGGTGAAGAAGAAGGACCAGCTTCTCCCCTACAACTTCTATCTTGTTTTATATATATTACTATATTATAAAACCTTAAATTCTATGTTTTCTACCATGTGATATTACACACTTCTATTCAAACTCCACACCCACAATCCCAGTTCTGTCATTCCATTTTGGAAGCTTCTCCACAGCCCCAGGTCAGTGTCTGCCAGCACAGAAATTCTGGAATTCCCGGCATCCAGGGTTCCAACATTGCCTCATCAAACCCAGGACCTTGTGGGGTCATGAGAGGGGTCAGGCAGCCTCAGTGCTGCTGGAACCAGGGCTGTGAGAGGGCAAGGAGAGGGATGCATGGCAGGGCTTCTGCAGCTGGAAACATCTGGTTTGATATCACAATGGGGATGAATGATTAGAGGCCTCCCTTCCTAGTGTTGGCTGAGACACAACAATAGAAATATCTGTGGGGCCACGTGCAGCTCAAGATGCAGAATGTCTGTGCGTCTGATCATTTCCTGAGTGCTTTTCTACCACAAATTGAGGCTCATTTCCCACAGAAGTCCTTCCTTAAAATTCCATCCTACAATGTTAAGATTTGAAGACATCAAAAACTTTTTTGATGATCCTTTTCATCTGATCATAGTTTCCTGTTTCAATGCTTTGGCATTGCCATCTCTCTTTCTCTCTGTAGAGAATTATCACTTTCTTCTCCACAAGCAATCACCTAAAGACCACCAAATTATTTTATTCAGTTGGGCAACATTCCTAATGTACCCAAGCAGGGTCACACCAATATAAATTTAGTACTAATTGGGCAGAATATGAAAAGCAAGTAAACCTTCATTATCAACTTTTTTACAAACTTGCTCTCTGAGTGCTGTGACATTTTAATTGGTTCATGTTTAAGTTAAGAAATGAAAACACATATGTCAAAGGAGATGCTGTCCTCATCTCTGAATACACAGGGAATGATGTGAAGAACCCAGAAATTTCATAACCCAATTATTCCTGCCAATTTAGGATCCTTCCCTGGGTTTCTCATTGGCTGTGTTGATTTCTTTACTTTACAGAAATATCACAGATAAGGTTTACAGGCTGTGTGAGGGTTTAAATGGGAAAGCTAAAATGAGATTTATAGACTCTCCTCCACTGAACCACCAGCATGAAAATAAATATTCCCTGACTGTTACACAGATTTCTTGAAACAAGAACATTCTGTAATCTTGCTATCCATCTTTTCTGCAAAATTATTAAAATCTATAGCTACATTTTGCTGCCAGTCAGACCCTGATGCTTTTAGCAAGGAAATCCTTTGCTTGACATACCTGCTAGTGTAGAGACTGTTTAATATGTATAGAACTGGTGTGTTCCTTGTTTAACAGGCTTCAATTTACATTTTCATATCAGGAACCAATTTTTTGCCACCATCCTGGGCAGGAGCTGGAAAAGCCTGTACTGAGATTTCTCTTACTGAGGTGGGAACCTGCTGCCCTTGCCTATAGAGATTCCTAAAGAGTCAGTGCAGATTCACATCCAAACATCTCCAAAAGCTGTTTTGGACCCAGGATCACTTTCTTTTTTCAGGATGGAAGAGTGAAGCAGGAGGGGAAATCCCAGATTATAAACACCTGCCAAGTTTGGCTACGGATGGGACTGTGACAGATTCAACCTCTTGGAAGTTTTGTGGATAACCTTTTGAAATCTCTGTGATCATATCTGTAAAGTCCATTAAAATGCCAAAAAAACAAGTTGAAATGGTCAACTAATCAGTAATGCATATTTAATTAATAAAGCCACTCATTAAATAACAGCTATACTATCTGAATAAAACACTGAATTGGCACCTGTCTGTAAAAAACTGCATTTTCCCCTTAGAAATCCTAACAGAGTTTTGGATACATGGTTTCATACTTACCCTGTGTGTCATTTAGAATAAATCAGGATTTTTTTGTTTATGTGAGCTCCTTGCTAATGTAAGGATATTGAAAAGCAAAAATAACTGAGCTTTTCTTCTCAAGGCCCAATAATAATGATGAGAGACACCCACAACTATTTAGGAGCATCCTGCCAGGACAGCACTTATTAAAATAACATTTTAATGTGCTGTTTCTCTCCATTAGATCCTTAGAATGAAAATAAAGCTCCTTTTTTCCCCCTTTTTTATTTTTTAATAAAAGGCACTTTTCTTCCAAGGCAGAGCTATTTATGTCCAAGTAGACAAAAAGCCTGGAACCAGATGAAAAATGGAAACTTTTCCACCAGTTTCCTCTCTGGCTATTCTTTCAGTATTACTTCCTAAGTCTCAGAGGTTACAGGTTCATAATGAAAATTCACAGTGGGTTTATGCCATATCTGTCCTGCATTGATTTTCTGCCCTTTTCTCCTCAAAATGAGGGGGAAAAAGCACCAAAAATGAGATTGTCACAGCACTGCTGCCTCCACACAATTGACCATCATTGTGGTTACAGTGACCATTTAAAGAATAAACACTGTGTTTCAAACAGGCAAGGTATAAAGGGAGATGCAGTTTTAAAACAAATACCAGTATAAGGAGGCTAAAAAAATGCTTTAAGCCTGTGTTTGGTTCATATCTGCAGATCATAAATAAGAAATATTTGTACTTTTGGAGATCTTTTGGGCTGTAGAAAGTGCTTAGTGCTCTGGCAACATATAGCAAATTGCACAGGACTGGGGAGCCCTCAGCAGTTGTTTTAGGTTTACCAATATTTGCAGGATTTAGGGTGCAGAATCATTAGGGAAAAAAATATTTTCCTACTGTGCTAAAAGGCATATGAATAAACCATTGAGACCATAACAGTAAAAGGCACCTTTTTGTATTTCTATTTTTAAAAAATATTTACAAAAAAATCATACATATGTAAATAAATATGCATACATATACACAAACTAGCTTTTAAAATGAAAATAAATGTATTACAGGGGAGATGGATAGCTAAGAAAAAAAAAACCCTGCAGTGATATAATTTTTAATTATAATTTCAATTAATATATTTATCTTCAGAGTCACTATGATGCTTTTGTCCCCTTCATTTCAATTAAAGGAAAAGGTAATTGAAAGATTCCAACCAATGCTTTCAGCCTTTGAGGGCAAAAGCATTTAAGACTTTGTAAATAAAAACTGAGGTAAATAGAAATTAGGCTGAAATTAGCAGTGACAATGTTAGTTACTCTACTGAAAGGAGGGGTCCCATGATGAGTGCCACAAGAAATTGTATATTAGGAGTCTGATTACAGTGTGAGATTGTTAGAGATGCTCAGTGTGCCTAAAAAATCCAGGTATATCCTTTACTGAGACTTTACTCATTGAGAGAACACAGGTCTGATCATGGCTGATAAAAAAATCACAATTTGTAGATATTTAAAGGGAAGAACAAATGCATAAAAAAGGTATTTATAAATTGAAATAATTGTCTGAGTTTTATAAAAGAAAGTAACAGACTTGATTTTATATTGGAATTGTGAAAAGAAAATGTCTTGGATTTGGATGTGATGTGGTTTAAGCCCTGTAGGCAAACAAACACCACAGAGCTGAGGTGGGTAGGTGTCCGGTTTATCTCGGCTGTTTGAGGGGCCTGGAAAGGCCCTGGGTGGCCTTGGGGCAGCCCGGGTATCGAAAGACGAGAAGAGGCTGCAGTTCTTCTTTCTGGTTTTATGTTTATTAATTGTTTATCTAAAAGATGTTCTTTCAGCCAGCAGAGATCTGCTCAGCAGTCAGCCATGGGCACACTCTCCCTGCCCTCCGGGCAGCCACGTATCTTTATACCCTTTGCTACGTGTACAATATTTATCATTTTTCCCCAATACCATCTATTGTTATAACTCGGTGCACTCTCAGTAATAACCAATAGAAAGGTGCCACGGTGGCCAAAGAAGATGGAGGAGAGGAGGAAGAAGGAGGAGGACAGGACACACCCCAATTCCTCCATCTTACTCCTCTAAACCCCCTGTACATAAATCCTAAACCCTGTTTCTCACTCTCTAATTAACTAATCGGCAGGTTGTGGTGGTTCTGGCCCACCCAGGGACGCCAAGTGTCCGGTTTATCTCGGCTGTTTGAGGGGCCTGGAAAGGCAAGGCAAGGATCTTCTTAGGTAGATAGGGAGGGGAGAGAGAAAGAGAGAGAGATAAATTTCAACTGAGAATCCACCCTGGATAACTCAGATCCAAGTTAAAGCATCCCTGTTTTCTCCCTGTGCACTCAGAGGTTACACCACGAGCTCCACAAGGTTCCAGACGAAGATGGGCCAGCATCTTCTCCCTGACCAGCAACTATATTTGTAAATGGTAGTGATTATATTTTAATGATTATTTTAGTGATTATATTTTAGACATTGCATTTAGGTACCTAAAGCCTGAAATGTGGCCTGAAAGCTCCTTTAGCCAAGCAATTAAATAACATCCGACCTCCCCTTCTCCACCTCTCTGGCACTATTCCCCCATTCTGGTCAGCTGTAATGTGGGTTTGGGGTTGTTTTTTTTTTCAGAGAGAAAAATCAGCAGTATCTTCATATCTTTCATGTTTTTTTCATTATTATTTGGAATAAATAATGTAAAAAAAGATTGATAGGATTTGACATGGTTGTGCCACCAGTATTGCTTACACTTTCAGCAACGTCTAAGAGAGTGTTTCAGTGCTGGATTTTTGACATTTGTTCTTCATTAAAAGCACATCCCTTCTCTCCTGTGAACAGAATACATTAAATACTGTGCAGAAGTGTGAGATTAGCTGTCCCACAGCTGAATTTGCCTCAATTCAAGTGTGTGTTCATGTGTCACATTCACTGCAGAACTCCAACACTTCCCAAACCTGGCTGACCTTTGTGAGACCTGGTTGGTGTGACCGTGTTCACAGGGCTCCGAGGATGAGGGAAGAGAGGAGGATCTGACTCCATGTTTCAGAAGGCTGATTTATTATTTTATGATGTATATTATATTAATACTATATTAAAAAATTGAAGAAAGGATTTCATCAGAAGCCTGGCTAAGAATAGAAAAAGAAAGAATGATAACAAAGGTTTGTGTCTCGGACAGAGAGTCCTATACAGTTGATTGTGATTGGCCATTAATTAGAAACAACCACATGAGACCAATCCCAGATGCTCCTGTTGCATTCCACAGCAGCAGATAATCATTGTTTACATTTTGTTCCTGAGGCCTCTCAGCTTCTCAGGAGGAAAAATCCTAAGGAAAGGATTTTTCATAAAGTGTGTCTGTGACAGTTTGTGAATTAACTAGGTAACATCAACCTGGCTGAAGGCAGGATGTGACACGTGAGTGCAAGGTAAGATGTAAGAACAAGATTAACCTGGCAGATCATTGCTGTCTAAATTTGCATTAGTTGTGATATTTTCACACACTCCTAAAGTCACAGCTCCATTTAAACCCTTCTGTGTTACTGCCTCAACCTCATTCAACAATTTCAATGAGTCCTCCCTCCACTTTCACTTATTTGACATCTTTTTGACTTTGTCCCTATGTTCAGCTCCCTGTTCAAGCTGGTTCTGCTCTTGAAGCAAAATTTAAAAATTAAAAGTAAAAATTAAAAATAAGTAGTGCCTGCTTTAAGACCATACAGCATGGACAGCACTAATATGCATTAGTTCTACAGTAACAAGAAGGAAGTTATTCCTAAAATGCCTTTAAGGAGCCTAAAACACCTGGAATGAGCCTAAACATAGCCATGCTGACTTGAGTGGAGCTCTGAGTTACAGAAGTATGAATTTTGCTGCAGGAATGCTGTTTGCTGGTAAATCTGGCTCATCCATGAGCTTTACACAAAAACCAAGCAGTGAAATCCCTGGTGGGTTCCCCAGCTGGGTGTCCCACTCATGAGATGAAGGCCAGCAGAAGTCAATGTGCAGAAGGACAACCATGATACCACCCAGAAGAAAATCAACAGAAATGTGCTGCCTCTCCACACTGCTAGGAATATATTCCTCTAATCTAAATGAATCTGTTTTGCTACAGTTTATACCCATGAAGAATTCATTAAACAGCATCCTCTTTTTTTAATTAAAAGCTGCTCTCTCCAACATCTCTTCACACTAAAAAAACATGTTTAATCCTTTTCTATCAGCTTTTTTCCCCAGCTCTGATTTTCCACGGATCTCCTACAGACTCTTCCTTTCTCCAGGAGTGTTTTGTACAAATCTGAGCTCAGCTAAAACCCTGTGAGTTGCTGCTGAGTAAAAGGGAAGGTACCTGCAACAGCACAGCATCATTGCCTTGCTTGCCACTTGTGACCAGCCAAAATCCCAAGGCTGACTTTAGAATTGTTCCCTGATTTCTGTCTGTGAAGCTAATTACTCCCACCTGCATGCAAAATATTACATTAGTCCCCATGAAATTAATTGAATTTCATTTTTATCTGTTTGCATCTCTAGGAATTTGAATTCTAAGCCTGTCTTCCAAAATATTATTTCCTGTGTCTGACACATTAGATTTAACAAAAACACTGACAGAGACTGACCTGGAAGAGATCATTGCAGAACCTCCTCCAATGTCTCTTCCCATCAGTATCTGTAGCATGGCTGCAGTGACTTTTTTATTTTATTTTCTTTTTACCTGTTAATTTTATCTAGACCTTGGTTGCTTCTGAAAGTTCTATCTGAGACCACATCAAAAGCATTTCTAAAGCCAAGATTCATGATATCCACTGCTCCTCTCCATCCCCAAAGCCTGTTGGCTCGTCACAGAGGGAGTTCAGATTGGTTTGACATGATTTTTTCATGTCAAATCTATTCTGGCTGCTCCTCGTCTTCTACTCATCGCTCAGATAATAATCTGTGTTGCCTCAGTACTGATGTTGTCTGTGTCAAAAACAGTCGGACTTTTAATGCAAAATTTATCCATTAACAGCTTCCTTCATTACAGGTGAATTAAGGTAAAGTATATGAAAATAATTTATAAATACTTAAAAACCTTTTGGTTTTTAATAATTTATAAATACATTTATAAATAATTTAGAAATACTTAAAAACTGTTTTGGAGGTTTTTTCAGAAGTTGGTTGATTCGTTGGGGGGTTTTGTGTGCTTTTTTCCCCATGCCAATACAATGAGGATATGCTGGGTTTTCTTTTTGAAAGATACAAAGTGGAATTGGGAGTTAATTGTAAAACTCAACCAGTTGTAACTCTGGATCTCTCAGAGCTGCTTATTTAATAAATATACATATATACATTGCTGGAAATGTGGAGCTCTTGCAAAAATATAAAATTCATCATATTTTCTGAAGGGCTTACTACTCGGGGAAGATATTGCAAACACAAAGTACAAAATCCATATTTAGGTAGCATAAGGGAAGATTTTCTTGCCAGGTGGTTTCAGCCTTGTTGCAGCAGGGTGAGAGCACAGCTCAGGCTCTGCGGGTGGCTCAGAGCTCAGCTCCTCTGTGCAGGCTGCCCAGAGATGCCAGCCAGCACCAGCTGTGCACAGGTACCTGTCCGTGGGGCTGGTGGAGCCCAGCACCGCTGGGATGGCTCACTGGGCACCCATCTGTCCTCAGTACTCATGGCAAGTGCTGGACCTTGTCGGGTTTTCGGCTGTTTGAAGGGCCTGGAAAGGCCCGGAGTGGCCTTGGGGCAGCCCGCGTATCGAAGGACGAGAAGAGGCTTCAGTTCTTCTTTCGGTTTTTATGTTTATTAAATGTTTATCTAAAAGATTTCTTTCAGCCCGAAAGAGATCTGCTCAGCAGCCAGCCATGAGCACACTGTGCTGCCCTCCGGACAGACACCTATCTTTATACCCATTGGTTACGTGTACAATATTTATCATTTTTCCCCAATACCATTTATTCTTATTGCTGGGTGCACTTTCAGTAATAACCAATCCAAAAATGCCACCATGGCCAAGAAGATGGAGGAGAAGAAGAAGAAGAAGAAGGACAGGACACGCCCCAATTCCTCCATCTTACTTCTCTAAACCCCCCTGTACAGAAATCCTAAACCCTGTGTCTCACTCTCTAATTAACCAATCCCTTCACCATTCACCCCGGTGAAACCCTCCTGTCCTCATACAGGTGTCGTCTCCTGTGTAGGATCAAAGTCCAGCCACCAGACACTTCTGGAACATTCCAGGACTCCCGAGCCCCCCAAGGGTGGTCTCGGTGGCCCGGCATCTCAGGACTGGGATGCTGAGATCCCACAGGACCTCACCCAGCCCCAGAGAGACAAACTCTCCTTTGCCTCTAACCTCTAACCAAGCCACTACTCTTTTTTTTTTTTTTTTCCACCCATGGAAATATTTTAAAGCAGGTTTTGCATCCCCTTTTCACACTGCTGTCAGGAGCTAAAATGTGTGCTGACATTCAGCATCTCTGGAGTCCAGATCTGGCAGGGAGCAGGAGAGGGAGAAAAATCCATCTGGAGCATGCAGGGTGCAGTCAGAGCCCAGTGCTGTGGTGGCAGGAGAGGTCAGGCTGTGACAGCTCTGGTATGGGTCCTGCATCAACCCCACACACTCTCCATTAAGGCCTGGAGAGTCCTGCTCTGAGAAGTTTAAATCATGGCAATTTATTAGCAGAGTGGTGACAGCGTTTCTCTACAGCACCGCGAGGAATCTCTCCTTTGTCACACCGAGGGACACCAACATGTTTGAAGTCACAGACACCTTTTCATGAAAATCCTTTCCTTAGGATTTTTTCTCCTGAGAAGCTGACAGGCCTCAGGAACAAAATGCAAACAATGGTTATCTGCTGCTGTGGAATGCAACAGGTGCATCTGTGATTGGCCCATGTTGGTTACTTCTAATTAATGGCCAATCACAGTCAGCTGGCTCAGACTCTCTGTCCAAGCCACAAGCTTTTGTTATCATTCCATTCCTTTTCTATTCTTAGCCAGCCTTCTGATGAAATCCTTTCTTCTCTTCTTTTAGTATAGTTTTAATATAATATATATCATAAAATAATAAATCAAGCCTTCTGAAACATGGAGTCAGATTCTCATTTCCTCCCTCATCCTCCGACCCCTGCGATCACCGTCACAATTCATTCTCCTTCTTCAGTCTGTGAGACATCAGGGATATCCAGAAGAAGTTTGTGCCTTAGAAACCATGAGATTCCCATGATATTTCCTCCTCTTCTCACAAATAAGATAAAAAGTGTTACATGTAGGCCTTTATGGCTATATATTTTGATAATAATAATAATAATGATATTTGATAAAGTACAGTGTGCAGTCTTATCAGAAGGTGATAATGATAGATCAGGAAGGGAATGAGAAAATATTTTAATGAAAATAATAACACGAGGAGTTTTTTCCTACATCTGTTAAAGGCTTTCTCTTTTTCTATTTATATATGTATATATGTATGTGTATATATAAATCCATGTATATGTATTTTTATTGTATATATATTTCTATTGTATATATATATTTCTATTGTGTATAGATATTTCTATTGTATATATATTTTATTTACATGTATATATATATAAATCAAATATTTATATTCCCTGTTAGTACAAAGAATTAAGTTATGCAAATGCTAATGAATATTAATGAAAGGTGTACAGAAACGTTCTGAATAAATATTAACCTGCTTCTTATGAGGGAATAGAAGAATGCAGAAGCACTGGCTCATTTTAAGGTGTTAACATTTATCTTTTTATGGCATTTCTGGGACTGGATGCCTGTGTTAGATGGGGTGTCACTCAAGATGTCCTTTTCCAACCTAAATGCTTCTGTGATTCTGTAGAACAAAACCAGGATGTTAACTTGAAAATAAATAGCTGAACTTGCAATTATTTTATGGCGTTCAGTGTTCTGTGTGCTGCTGTTGGTGTCACATCAACCTGAAGGAATTCCTTTAATGACACTGATTGTACAGTTCCTTGGGGTGTCCTACATCCACCACAATAAAATCTAAGAAAATCAACTCCATTTACTAAATGGAGTTGATTTAATTTAATTTTAAATGAATTAATTTTCTTTAATAAAATTAAATATCTTAGTTAAACTAACCAAGTTAAACTAACTTTGTTTTATGGGATTTAAGTCTCTCTGGTTCCATGCAGGGAGGTTTTTATCCTGCTCTTTCTCTGTCGCATTCTGTGGCTGTAGATGTGCCCACTATGGCAGGTTTCAAATAAAAACCTCCATGTGAGCAAACACGGGTCTGACCTTCAGAGAAAGGAAAGATATTGGAATTATAAGACAGATACAGACCATTTCTAAAGGATTTTATGAACCACTTCCAGTAAATATCTGATCTCATTTATGGCTGCAAATGGAAAAGACACTCGTGGAGGCACAGCTGGGGAACCAACCTCTCCAGGCTTTTTTGGGTTTCCCAATTCCAACCAAGTTGCACTGCACATCTTCCTCTCAACAGCATCCATCTCCCTGTCTTTTTCCACTTAATTGACTCTCTATCTATTTTGGAACCTCATCTGAAAAACACTCTCATGCACAAACACACACAAACAGCCCCTCACAGCTGTTTTAATTTGAAATACGAGCTTTGTATCTTTTAATAGGGGAAAGTGTTTGTGTGAGATACTCGTTCTTGCAAACAACATATACTGTGGTGACACTTCCCTGAGGCCAGGAACTTGTAGATGTACTTATTTATCAAAATTCATTGTTTTGTTTAATTAGCATTTTGAAGAGAGAAAATTCCTGCTCAAAATCATGTCTTTGCATACTCAGAACAAAAATTGTTTTCTCTTTGGCAGTACTTAAGTGCTAAACAGCTCTCCAAACTCAAATTATTTGCAAGGAAAAACAAGCAACAAAACACATTTGATTTTATTTTAAGAAAAGCATTTACACTGTAGACATTATAATTATTTACAAAACTGTATTTGCTGGTTGGCTGAGAGCTGAATGCCACTGCAGCAGCAGTGGAGGCAGATTCAGTGGGAGCAGCCACCTCTCAGGAGGGGTTTAAAGGGTATGGGAGTGTTCTTTTCTTCAGAATAAAGGCTTTAAACCCTTTTAATCATGCTGAAAAAGACTGGAAGGTGAGAAGGATATAAACTCAACCTTCTGTCCAAATCAGTGTTTATGCCACTCTCAGCTGTGAATGAACAAGCATCATCCAAAGAAGACGTCTTGGATTCCACTTGAAAATCTCCTTGGAATTAAGTCTGGGAAGGGAACCTGCTGGAAGGAGCAAACCCTGCCTGTGGTAGGAGCAGAAGCCGCTTTCTGGAAGCAGTTAAGGTCAAGGCCATATAAATTAAATGAGCAATGCAATCTGTTAAACAGCCAGTCCCCCTTGCCTCGCCTGTATCAGCAGGCTGATGGATGGGCGCAGTTATCCTGTGTCTGCAGCCTGGCAAGGAGCTTTAAGTCACCTTAATTCATGGAACTGCAGGCCTTTGGCAACAAAGGTGAAACTGCTAAAAAACGTGCCACAAATGCCCTTTTCAGATGCTGTTCTTACTTCTTTAATGTGGCGGTGTTCACAGGGGTCTCAGGTTGAGGGAAGAGATGAGGATCTGACTCCATGTTTCAGAAGGCTGATTTATTATTTTATAATATATATTACATTAAAACTATACTAAAAGAATAGAAGAAAAGGTCTCATCAGAAGGCTGGCTAAGAATAGAAAGGAAAGAATGATAACAAAGGCTTCTGTCTCTGACAGAGTGTCCAAGCCAGCTGACTGTGATTGGCCATTAATTAGAAAGAACCACATGAGACCAATCACAGACCCACCTGTTGCATCCCACAGCAGCAGATAATCAATGTTTACATTTTGTTCCTGAGCTCTCTCAGCTTCTCAGGAGGAAAAATCCTAAGGAAAGGATTTTTCATAAAAGATGTCTGTGACACTTTAACTCCACTGGTATAGCTGAACTAGATGTAAATAAACTTATATCTTTTACAGTTACAGGTTCAGAACAACACAAACTACAATAGTCTGTAGTTCCAAGTAAGTGCAAATTTCTGAGTCAGTGTTTTCTGAGTGAAAGGCAGTTTTTCCACTGAATTAATAGATGCTGGACTATATCCTAAATCTGCAGTGACAATGGTCGTAAAAACTCTGTCAGTGTTGAAGGTCTTTGGGGAAAATTCCAAAGTCTGAAGTAGTAAATTAATCTACAAAATCACCTGAACTGCAAAGTCTGCTAGATAGGTGGCCAAGATTACTCAAACAATTTTCTTTCTAAAGTTGTAGCTCGGACTAACTCACAGTTATCTTCGAATTTTAAACTGTATTTCCTAATGGTTTAGGCAAAAAAAAACATTAATTAAGTTCACCAAACTGAGAAGCCAAATGTTTCCTACAGAGTCAGAGGACAGTTAAACCAGACTGCAGGAAAACTGTGTTTAAATCCTTTATTTTTTAATGCAAATCTTCCAAAAGCAAATCACAGTTTATTCTAGCTCATCCTGGTGAGTTCCCATAACATCCATCCTGTATAAAATGCATATAGACTAACTGGGACCAGCCTCTGTAGCCTGCTCATAATCAGCCCTTTATTGGTGACCAAGAAAGAAAACAGAAAATGGGGATATATTTTAGTTTTCTTTGTTTTTCAGGGTATTTTCTGCTGCCACAAAGTCTGGTAGTATGGAGAAATTCCAGATGGTTGCAGGATTGCTGCTTGGCTTAGTCAGAAGCCAAATATACAGTATATAGAACCATGAAAGAGGCAATTTCTCCTTCTAGACTTCTCTAACCAGAAAAGTGGCACCATTTTATTCCTTTCTGACCTTGCTGTTACACAGACATTTTCTATCACTTATTGGCAGAGAATACAAGGACAATTGAAGTTTTAACCTGATCAGGAATGATTGTTTGCAATCATCTTCAAAAGCTGACCCACCAACTGTCTCAAATTCAGATTTAGTAAATACACAAGAGTGTGTGTGTGAATGCACAGAAATTCACACAGATTGACCTGCTAGCTAGATTGACCTGCTAAAATAACTTTAATATAATTTTGTGCTTACTGGATCTTAGACTTCTCACTCTGCAGCCTAGAGCTGAAGATTCCTATGGCTGTACCAGACAGTTTAGCTTTTTATCCTTTTTTGAAAGCTGACCTGTCCATCAGTATCTTTTTCAAATTCTCTGTGGGTTCAGGGATATAAAAATTATTCCAAATTCAAATATGAAAAGGACTTAGCACTCTTGTTCCTGTCCTAATTCTTACAAGGCTTTGACAAAGCCTTGAAAGAACCTTCTGAAAATGTGAAAAGTTTTTTCAGACTTTGGTGATTACAGCTATTCCTAGTTTAGGGATTTCCATTTCGCCTTAAGAGTCATGGAATGGCTCTGGCTGAAATACAGACATAATTGACTGTGTCCCAGACAGATCATTAGCAGCAGAAAAGGGGCTTTGACTCCTTTCTGTGTCTGAAACCATCAGTCTTCATTCTTTTGCCTTAAAAACCTCAGGTCTGTCACCCAATTCCTCCTCATCCTCTCTATGAGCCAGGAGCCAGGAGAGGGAGATGGTGCCTCAGCCAGGATAGGAGTGGTGGTGCAATCACCAAACCAAATAAATCAATTAAATCTGGGGTGTTGGGAGAAGGAAAGAAGCAGCTTCAATAAAGGAATTCCTTTGCAGCCTTCAATACTCTGTGAAAATGGCAGAAATTTCTTTTCAAACATCAGCTCATTTAACTTTTAAAAAAGTCAAGACAAGGCCATAGGGAACTAATGCTGGTAATTGAAATATATATTGAATAAAGTCAGCAACAAGTCCTATAAGCAGAAACTCTGGGTGTAAATCCTCTGTCCTTACTTTTCTTACTGCCCCTTTTCTAATTTTGCTTTCTTGCCACATAATATTCATCTGATGGTAGAAAAAGAAGACATCACAGAGCTGCCCATGGTTGTGAATAAAGTAATTCAGGAAGACAAGTGACTGATTACAACCACACAGTGCCCTGAACCTTCACTGGGATCAAGACCTGAGGGAAATTCTGCCCCTCTCCACTTTGCACTGAACTTGTTGGCTGTGCTAAAAATCTCCAATTTCCTTCTGACACAAGTGTGAGAAGCTGAGGGCAATACAGAATGGGTGATGGCATTTATTTAAAAAGTTGAGAGGAGGAGGCAAACTGCTTGCTGGTGTTCAAATTACCGGCATTTTAACACATCTTTCTAGCAAATCATCCAAAAGTCTGAAATAATTCGTTCACAGCATTGCAGAAAACACCAGTTATCCAAATTTGCCTGTCAGCAAATGGCTGTGGTTAAAGATTGTTTGAAATGTAATAGGAAATATTTGCTTTTTTTTAATGGTTTTGTTGCTGCAGTGAATGTAAGTACTCACTTACTGAATTATTGTTTTTGAGGGTTCTTTATGCCAGGGATTCATTAAAAACTCCTTGTTAAAAGGTTCCACATGCTTGGTGTGCTGTAGCAGCTAAACAGAGGACACAGTCATGTTAAAAGCCACACACCCTTGGAAAATAACTTCAGTTTTACAAAAGCCAGGGCTAAGGAACAAAGGATGTTCAGCGATGGGTGAAAGTGAAAAGTTAACTCTCATAATTAATTAATTTCTGCAATCTGCTTATTATATCTACTGACACACACACTGAGGCAATTGCAGGAGAGGATTTTAATGGGAAAGGGAGAGACATTTGCCACCTCCTTTGTTAGCAGAGCCGAAGGTTGAGCTGATATAATCTGAATAATGGAGGAGCTGTGCTTCAGCACGCACTCCTGGGCATGAGTCACTTCTGAGAGTGGACAAACACAAAAGAGGCTTCTGGCACTTGTTTTAATTGTGGTCTTTAGAAAAGTCTTCAGCAAAGTCTTCAGCAATACTGTAGGAAGCAACAAATAATAAATTCTTACATTAGGTTGTTTCTTCATAATTTTAAGACTCTCTGGATAAGATTTGCATTCCTATTTTTTTCTAGCAGAGAGCTTAAGTCAATCTCCAACAGAAAAATCAAACCTAAGGTAGAGATAAATTACTTCCCTGATTTCATACATGGTAACAAACCTGACATGTTTATCTATTCAGACAATGTCTCATTTCCATGAACTATGTTCAATTATTTTTTATAGGGAGAAACATTCTGATTATACATTGTTATTATAATACTAGTTGTAATCAGTCACAGATTAAGAATCCAGTGTTTCACACACAGCACAGATGCAAAACAAGAAGTTGACCCCTGCATCTGAGAGTTCACAGCCACATTAAATTCTTCTCTGAGCCAGATACATTTTCCTTTGGTCATGTCACAGGTGAATTCAGCTGCCTTTTCTTTTTTCCTGTCCTGAAGGGAAATATCATATATTAAAGAGTAATATAGACACCAATATAAATAATTCAAAAACTTTATCTTTCATGAAGAAGCCAAAATCTTTTCCTTCTTTTTTTTTCCCAGGAAGTGCAATTAGTTAAAATGATACTGATAAAACCCATTTGTTTGAAAGTAGCTTATTTTTTTATGTCACTCTACAGTGTAGTCATAGCCTGTGGATAGAAGCCATTTATCCACACAAATGAGAGTGCATTTAACTCTCTTGCATTTAACTGCGTGAGCAACTTGTTTAAACACTGGCTGCAGTCAAAGGACAGCAGCACACATTTGCAGGAGGCAGCTCAGCCTAACTGATATGAAAGTCTAGAACAGTTGAGATGAGGATTTAAATGCTTGTCTTACTTTTATATATCTTATATCTTATATTCTGTGATATATAAAAGTAAGACATCTTACTTTTATATATCACAGAATCAAATCATAGAGCCACAGAATGGTTTGGTTTGAAAGGGGCCTCATAGATCATCTAATTCCACCCCCCTGCCATGGACAGGGACACCTTCCAAATATAAATTTTATTAAATGAGATTAATTCTGCTCTAAATGCCAGCTTTGAGACATTGGTGCACTCTCCCATCAGGCCAGGCCAGTTCCCTTCCTGCTGACCTGAGCTGTTCACAGGTTATCAGCTCAGCTTAAAAATTGCAATTCTAAAAAGAGGCAACAAAAACTTGGAAGGACAACATTTAATGATGTAATTTTTAGGAAGTAAGAAGCTCCTTATATTTTCTGTGGTTTTCAAGCTTTAGTATTCATGGGTTTACTTTTTCCTAGAAGGTTTGAAATCTAGAAGTCATCTGGTTATCTATTTATAGAAGTAGTTATAGGCAGAAAAGGCAGAAAACTTGTGTGTTATCATGACTCTAGAGTCCAGGGTTTTAAGGTAAAATACTTGGATATCTACTGGTTTTGAGCAAGGACAGCACAGCAATGTGTAGTGGGAGGGATGGGGAGAATGACCTCAGATGTTTTTGTTTTCTGTGTAAAACCAAAAGCAATCAATGACCACCACAGCCACAGAACACGTGTCAGGCTCTTCATTCCAGCTGTGCTGGCGTTTCAGAATTATTCAAAAGGTCCTGATCCTGCCAACAAACTCCTTTTTTTTTGTAGACATCTGCATTCATGCAAAATTTGTGCCAAGCTCAGAGGCACAAACGGATCTGACCTTGCACACTGAACAGAACTAAAGGTTAGGTGGGTGAGGAACACTGCCAGCCTCTGCTAGCAATGACTTGTAAAAGACAGTTTTGACTTGTTCTAATGTGAAAAACTTTTTTTTTTTTAATATCTTTTTGCACTGAGAACATCCTGCAGCAAGCACTGCTGTGAAGCCATCTGCAGCACAAGCTGCAGATTTTGTGTAGGCCATGGGCATAATGGGAGTGTCACCTGAAACAGGTAGGCTGAAGAGCCATTCTACAGGATCAGAAGATGAGGTCTTTACTCATTGCAACAAAAACAAAACAAACAAAAAAAATCCCATGCAAATAAACCTAAAAAAAACCCTTAAAAGCCATCCAACCAACCAACCAAAAAAAAAACTAAATCAAACAAAAAAAAAGTCCACAAAAAAAAAAAAAAGAACAAAAAAACCTCCACAAAACCCCCAAAAAACAAACCAAAAAAAACCCCAACAAAATCTAAAACACACAAACAACGCAAAAACTTGCAACTATTATGAGAAAAGGGGACTATTAGGTCACCCCTCTGCCTTTTCTGTATTTCCTCTGAAATTTGAACTATATTTCTTCTTATTTTCAGCCTCAGGTTTAACTTTCCAAAAGGATGGATTGATCCTATTTACCTTCTCCTCACAGCTTCCTTGCAAAGCCACTGCATAGGTCAAGCAGAGCTTTTGCATTCATGTTGATGTGTCCTTCAAATACAAAAATGTCAGGGTTTTATTGTATTTGACTCACTGCCTTTCTTTTTTTTCCCTCCAAAGATTAAGTGCCAAAGCTGCTTTTAGGAATAGGGATTTAGGTCTTGATCTAAAGGAAAGGTGACCATAGACTTGAACAGATGCTGGATTAAGTCACCATCTTGTTACCCATTCCTTTTTGTTGCCTGAGAGTTAAAGTTGATGTGAAATATTCTGGTGAGGCAAAGTTTAGGAAAGAGCAAATCAGCCTCTCTTTAGCTCCGAAATGTGAATATGTGCTATGATAAAACAGGAAAAAGGCAGAGGTGGCAGAATTGAGATTTTCCTTGCTGCCAAGATCGATGCTAGAGATATTCACCTAAAGGTAAATAAGACCTTGTGTGTATGCTTTCTTTCGCTTTTCCACTGAACCATGAGAAATAAATCCGGAGAAAGTGATGGGAAAAGCCTAAGGGCTGGCAGAGAAGGGGATGTATCTGCCATGGGGAGAGCTGAGGGTGGGCTCTGCTGTGGTGTGGGATCTCAGCATCTCAGGACTGAGGTGCCGAGCCACCGAGACCACCCTTGGGGGGCTCGGGAGTCCTGGAATGTTGCCAGAAGTGTCTGGTGGCTGGACTTTGATCCTACACAGGAGACGACACCTGTATGAGGATAGGAGGGTTTCACCGGGGTGAATGGTGAAGGGATTAGTTAATTAGAGGGTGAGACACAGGGTTTAGGATTTCTGTACAGGGGGGTTTAGAGAAGTAAGATGGAGGAATTGGGGCGTGTCCTGTCCTTCTTCTTCTTCTTCTTCTCCTCCATCTTCTGTGGTGATGGTGGCACTTTGGGATTGGTCATTACTAAAAGTGCACCGGACAATAAAAATAAAAAGGATTGGGGAAAAATGATAAATATTGTACACGTAACCATGGGTATAAAGATAGGTGACTGCCCGGAGGGCAGCACAGTGTGCTCATGGCTGACTGCTGAGCAGAGCTCTGTCGGGCCGAGAGAAAATCTTTTAGATAAACAATTAATAAACATAAAAACCGAAAGAAGAACTGAAGCTTCTTCTCGTCCTTTGATACGCGGGCTGCCCCAAGGCCACCCCGGGCCTTTCCAGGCCCTTCAAACAGCCGAAAACCGGACACTGTGGTTTTGCAGTCACTGGGGCAGGTGACAGTCCCCAGTGCTCTCCTTGCAGGTAGCTCAGCCCTGACATGATGGATGGCCAGGCCACTCTGCAAGGTCAAAAGAGATTTCCATAGCACAGATGGGCAAAGTGCTGTGAGGCTGTTTCATTGCAAAAAAAAAAGTCACACAGGGAGAAAAGAATGATTTATCCAGGTGAGAAATATTTCTGGAGTGTGATTTCTTCTACCTGAGCTGAGCTTTGTTGCCAGCCTTTCAAAGCACTGGAAAAGGGAGGGTTGTGCCCAAAGCATGGAGTCTCTGAGGGCTGGGTCCTAAGGCTCCTTTCTGCTTGGAAATATACTAAAATTGCCTGGGAGCTCCCTAAAGCCAAAGGGACACCAGGACCAAGACATCACTCGTGTGTCTGACCTTTTCTGCTCATTCTCCTCTTCCTCAGGCAAATTGCAGGCTTTAAGGTGTAGCCATGATATTTTCTGAAAAATCCTTTCCTTAGGATTTTTCCTCCTGAGAAGATGAGAGGCCTCAGGAACAAAATGTAAACATTGATTATCTGCTGCTGTGGAATGCAACAGGTGCATCTGTGATTGGTCTCATGTGGTTGTTTCTAATTAATGGCCAATCACAGCCCAGCTGGCTCGGACAGAGTCTGAGCCACAAACCTTTGTTATCATTCCATTCCTATTCTATTCTTAGCCATCCTTCTGATGAAATCCTTTCTTCTATTCTTTTAGTGTAGTTTTAAGATAATATATATCATAAAATGATAAATCAAGCCTTCTGAAACATGGAGTCAGATCCTCGTCTCTTCCCTCATCCTCAGACCCCTGTGAACACCGTCACATTAAGGTTTGAAGGCTTTTGTCCTCATGGCAATTGGATTGTTCTATTGCCTGAGGAGACAGATAATGGCCTGTCTGTGTGGCAGAGGAGGAAAGGTGGAGAAGAAAGAGAAATGGCATGTGGAATATTCCTGCTGAATCTTTAGGTTTTAAGAAATGCTCTCTGGCCCTCAAGCTGAGCTCTCCACTTTCAGGTGGTTCACATAGCACTATTAAACAGGATGGTAGGAAGCTGGACCTGGCTGCATATCCCTTTCTACCTTCTATCCTATGTTTATCCTATTTATCCTATATTTATCCTATTTCTACGTTCTTTTTATCCTGTATTTCTGTGTCTAAGAAAGCTTTCCCTGCAGTCAAGTTCATATAAATCACTGCGTGCATGGCAACATCATATTTTCTGAAAAATCCTCTTTGCCCAGGATTTCTCTCTTGGGAAGCCGAGAAGCCTCAGAGAAAAATGAAAACAATATTATCTCATGTGCTTCTCCTGTGTTTTGCTGCTTTGGATTGTGGTTGGAGATTGTTTATCCAACATGTGAATTGTTTTTACTTTATGACTAATCACTGTCCAGCTGTGTCAGGACTCTGGAAGGAGTCACGAGTTTTCATCATTATCTTTTGGCCTTCTGTCTGTACCCTTTCTCCATTCTTTAGTATAGCATAATATAATATAATATAATATAATATAATATAATATAATATAATATAGTAAAATAATAAATTAGCCTTCTAAGAACATGGAGTCAGATTCATCAATTCCTCCTCCTTCTGGGGAAGTCAGAAAATACCACACATGTACAAAAAAAAAAGGGAATAAAGGACTGGTTTGTAAATTTTTGTAAATTTTTGGATTTACAGCCAAAAATCTCTTCTCACCCTTTAGAAGGAAAGCACAAAGATCCCACACATCATTTTAAAAATGGTTCAGGAAAATCAAGATGATCACAATCACGTAGACTCCAAGAAGCAGGAAATGCAGAATAATTTTGGGTTTGACTTCTTCCATAGTTTCAACAAAAGAGTACATGTGGCTACCTATACATAGAGTTTCAATTATTCCTCCTTTCCCCCCTTTCCATGAAGTGTGAAATTGTATTTTTTGGCTCTCTAGAACTCTACAACAGCAGCACATCGGTGACAGTAAGGTGAAGTTCTAGGTCAGCCGTCTCCATGACTGAAAGGAGGCTCAAAGGGCAGAAAGGACAAATCCACAGTGTGAATAATTCATGTGCATGGATAAATATGAATGTCACATGATAATTTTCAGTAGGGAGCTATCTTACAAGAGTCACAAAGCATAAGATCCTGTAGTGTGTTTTTATCATGATAAGCTGTATCTTTAAGCTTATATTCAAATAATTAAATGACCACCTGACCTTCAAAAATACCCAGGATTCAGCAGCTGTTAGTAAAATAATAAAAATATTTTGTTTTGCTGTGGAGTGTCTCAGCATCAAATTGTTTAAAATCACACACAAATGAGTAAATTAAAAATGAAGTGTGTTACTATAGTACTACAATGATCTGCTTCTATTTTCTGAACTCTTTTTCTCTCGCTTCCTTCAGAGTTTGTCTCAATTTCTAACATATGTTCCTGAAAGTTATTCTTGAAAAATGCTTTCAGGGTTAGAGACTGGGGTCATTCTGTGTCTGTGGGAGATATCAAGTCAATTAAAAACAATATTACTCTGTCCTGCTTAAAAAAGGGCAAGATCATAAAAAAGAGCCCCACATTCCCACATGATAAAAAAATGGAAAGAGATTAAATAGAAATTTGTAGGTTATGATTCCAGCTGGTCTCTGCATTCTGTTTTCAGTTTCAGATGTGTGCCCCAGGCCTGTGGCAGTCACATCTCATTATGTGCTCACCCTAGTGACCATCGGGGGCAGAGACCACCCAAGAAATTCTGGTTGTTGGCTAATTATTGCCACAAGGAGCCCCCAGTTCACATCCCACTTGTGCAATGTTTAGCTTTCTGTGGCTGCACGAAAAAAAAGACCTTGAGAAGGATGAGGGAGGGCTTTTTTATATTTCACACAAAGAAAACGTTTCCAAAATGTGGGGCCAGACCCAAGGGGTGAGTGGGTGGCTGTGGTTGTCAGAGGTATTGAAATATCCTAAAATTCTGTTATTGCTGTCCGAGGGAGAGATAGAGGAGGGTGTTTACACCTCCTCTCCCAACTTTTGCTGTTGTTTCTTCCCCTCAGCAGCCATGAGGGGCCAAATGTTCAAAGAGGGAACAATGCTCACAGGAGTGTTGGTAGGAATAGTAAAAACACAGGAACCTGAACCAGCAAGTTTGAAGCCACATGTGCTTGACAGTCCATGAAGTTCAAGGAATTCAGGGCTGGAAAATTCTTCCTGCATCCTTAGAAGATGGAGACAACTTTTGTGGCAACTAAGGGGGATGGTGCGACAGGTTTGCAGAGTTTGAAATCATGTGTTACTTCTACAAAGGCAGTGTATAATTTCAATGGCTGGTAAATTTTACCAGCAGCCATGGGAATGTTAAAGAGGACAAATTGACCAAAGGTTGGTAGGAATAGTAAAAGACAGGAATTGAACCACGCAAGTTTGAAGCCACATGTGCTTGACAGTCCATGAAGTTCAAGGAATTCAGGGCTGGAAAATTCTTCCTGCATCCTTAGAAGATGGAGACAATTTTTTGTGTCAAATATTGGTGGGAATAGTAACAAGACAGGAATTTGAACCACCGAGTTTGAAGCCACATGTGCTTGACAATACACAAAGTTCAAGGAATTCAGGGCTGGAAAAATCCACCAGCATGGAAGATGGAGAAAACTTTTTGTGCCAAAAGTTGGTAGGAATAGTAACAAGACAGGAACCTGAACCACTGAGTTTGAAGCCCCATGTGCTTGACAATACACAAAGTTCAAGGAATTCAGGGCTGGAAAATCCAGCGTTCCTGGAAGATGGAGACAATTCTTTGTGCCAAAAGTTGGTGGGAATAGTAACAAGACAGGAATCTGAACCACCAAGTTTGAAGCCCCATGTGCTTGACTATACACAAAGGAATTCAGGGCTGGAAAATTCTACCAGCTTCCTTGGAAGATGGAGATAATTTTGTTGTGCCAAATGTTGGTGGGAACAGTAACAAGCTCTCCCCAACCCCTCTGGTGCAGGAGTGAGGGAGGCGTTCTGAGGGCCTTGCCTGCTGGCTGGGGTGAAACCACAACATCCTCTCACTCTCCTCTTTCTTCCCTTCTTTATCACCAGTTCACCTTTTCTTCTCCCACTTGAGCTCTACAAACACCCTCGTGTTCAGACTCATCTAATTCTATTTAACCCATGGCTCATAAGACTCAAAAATTATAAATTTATCAAGTGGGGTATAGGCAATGATGAGGAAAATGCTGTTGTTCCACATGGTTGGTTTTGCACATTGTCTCTGAGGCTCAGTCTGTTGTGTCAATGGAAGAATGAAAAAAAATTTAAATAGGAAAAAATGTCTATTTTTTCCCCTTATAAACTAGGGCAGGTTTGTGTAGTGAGATGAGAAACTGACTGGCTGAAAATGAAAAAAGGTAACATGTCATTTTTGTCATCCTGAGCAATATCTTGTCACAGAATTTTGGTGATATGAAAAAGTCACAGACATTTAAGAAGTTAATGGAATCATCAATGCAAGAAAAATCTGTCTCTGGCTGAGACAGCTCTTCTGGGTCACAAAACCCCCAAGATGCAGGTGTCTGAATCTTGGGAATGTGTTCTGAAAAAGCAGTACTACATTTGTACCGGTGCTTTAGTCTTTTTTAAGCATCCACTATGGGCCATGGTCACAGAAAAGATCCTGAGCTATTGGAGAGGTAATCTGATCTCATATGGATGCTTTTAGGGGGAAATCCCAGTGTTTTGAACAAGGCAGATGCTTTCCAGGGAAGAAGGAAGGCATGTTCTCTCTCCAGCTGTGGTGTCTCTTGCACAGCTCTCCACTGGCATTTCCCAGGCCTGTGGGATCTCAGCACCTCAGGACTGAGGTGCCGAGTCACCGAGACCACCCTTGGGGGCTGGGAGTCCTGGAATGTTCCAGAAGTGTCTGGTGGCTGGACTTTGATCCTACACAGGAGACGACACCTGTATGAGGATAGGAGGACTTCACCGAAGTGAATGGTAAAGAGATTAGTTAATTAGAGGGTGAGACACAGGGTTTAGGATTTCTGTACAGGGGGGTTTAGAGAAGTAAGATGGAGGAATTGGGGCGTGTCCTGTCCTTCTTCTTCTTCTTCTTCTCCTCCATCTTCTATGGTGATGGTGGCACTTTAGGATTGGTCATTACTGAAAGTGCAATAAGAATAAATGGTATTGGGGAAAAATGATAAATATTGTACACGTAACCATGGGTATAAAGATAGGTGACTGTCCGGAGGGCAGCACAGTGTGCTCATGGCTGGCTGCTGAGCAGAGCTCTGTCGGGCTGAAAGAAAATCTTTTAGATAAACAATTAATAAACATAAAAACCGAAAGAAGAACTGAAGCCTCTTCTCGTCCTTTGATACGCGGGCTGCCCCAAGGCCACTCCGGGCCTTTCCAGGCCCTTCAAACAGCCGAAAACGGACACAGGCCCAAAATGAATTTTTTAAATATCTGTGCAAAATCTCTGGGTTTGTTCTTTGTTTGCAAGCAGAGTAAAAGTTTATTAAAGAAAAAAATTAAATTTCCAGCTATTCTTCAATTAGCTTGAGTTGTTCCACAGAATAAATTCTGAAAGGTGAAACTTACTTTTTTTTTTTTTTTATTCTGCCCGAAAACTTATTGCAATATACAGATTTGAGCTATAGGTTTAACTGTATTTATGCTCTATTCTCTTAGCTTGATTTGCCTCCCAGGTGGTGTTAGTCAACAGCAATTTGCATTCTGCATTGTGACACAGGCTAGAGCAAAATAATAATTAAAAACAAATATATCCCCAGCTGTAGAGCAGTGGAAAGGCAGCTCTCCAAGGAGCCTGCCTGCACTGCCAATAGCAATGTCAGTGTTCTGTAGGGAAAATCCTCCCTCCTTCAAGTGGGATTCCCATTCCACCATGTGATGTAATTGCTGTGCTTGGCTTAAAGTTATGGTGCTCCCCAAAATTATGGAAGTGACTATCCCTGAAGGATGTGAATCTCTCTAGATTTACTTCTGCATCTTCAGTGAGACACAGCACCCCTTCTATTCCTGCATAAAATAGGGGGGGTTGAATTTGGTAGCAAGGCATCCAGAGCTCAGTAAGTAACCTATTTTACCTGCAGGTACAAAAAAAAGCCTGATTTTGTAGTGAATAAAAACCATAAATCAATAAATCATTATCCACTTGGAAGAGAGAAATGGCACATATCAAATCACACTTTAATCCCGAGCTTAAATTCTATCTGTTTAACAGCCTCTAATATATCCTGGTCTGCTGACACAGGACAATATGCCAAAGGCATCAGTGGATTGTAATCACACAAGAAAAGTGATAAAAGAAAAGAAAATCCAGCTGGGGAGAGAGATGTCCCTTAGCAAGTGAAAAGGTAGTGACAGCCATGAAAAGGAAGAACAAGAACAAGAGAAATGCATATCTGGTCTGAGTATAAAAGACATGCAAGGAAAAAAACCTAACACAAAAATCCAAGTTACTGTGGTATCCTTCCAGCTCTCAACAGGGGAATTATCCAAAAATCGTCACAGTCAAGAAAGACACATGTAGCAGAGCAATTTTTTTAGTGTATATGGGCACAGCTCTCAATAGAGGAGGAACAGCATGCTGCTATCATGGAAAAAACACACTTGACTCAAGTTTGCTCCCTGCATTTTTGTTACAGGAAGAGTTTGAAAAAGCAAGGTGAGGTGGATTTTAAAATACATTACAATTGAGGGAGAAGCACAGGCAGTGAAAGATCACATTTATGCACTGCCACAAGCTGAGGTACTTCAAAGGGAGAAACCTGAGAGGTCAAAATCTGCCAAAAGCTGGAAGCTTTGCTACCTGATGGAAAACCAGACTCCACCTATGGGGACTGGGATAAAAATCTGTTATTTCTGTTCTTTATTTCTCTAGTGACTGGAATATCTCTTATCTAGACGCAATACAGCACAGAAGATTTCCATGATTCTACATTCTGTTGGTCATAAATGGAAATCAGTTTTCGTCTTCTATTGCTCTGGTGGGACAAGTGCAGGCACTAAGGAAGACAAAATTAGTCAAAATGGTGCTTTTATAAATTCTTTTATACATATCTTTTATAAATGCTTTTATACACTCTACCTTGAGAGGTACAGGTCAGTTATCTGAGCCTGAAATTCAGGAATCTCTTAGTTCTAATCCTGAATCAAACAGAATAACATCACCTACTCAGCTGTTTGTCTTTTTGTTTGTCTTTTTCTTATGCCATATGCAGGAATTCAAACCAAGAAAAGGAGATAAATTGCTTCTTTAGAGCTTGGTTATTGAAGTGGTAAATAAAGTGTGGATGTTGGATTGGAGGTGCTTGCCATCAAGCTGGCAACTTCTTGTCTTTAAAAACAATTCCCATTGAGTAATAATGTGATTTTTAGCATGCTAAAGACAGAATTATTCTGGTTTAGCAATCGTATATTCCAGATAATATCTCACTCTTACTTTTTTCGTTTTAAATTTCTATTAAGAAAGGTTTTGTTGAATTATTTTTCGAAAGAGAGGCATTAACTTTGGTAAACAAGAAACTGGAAGTGTTTCCAAGGCAAGGACAGAGAGACCATTAGCAATGCTCACAGTGGCCTCCTGTGCAGTCTGGAGAATTTTAATCCTTATCTGAACTGTTTGCAAATTGCCAAGGATATCTTGACATTTGGTGTAAGGGCCTGGCCACAGCTTAGATAATGACTGCTGCAATTTCTTCCTTCTTAATTGAAATTTAATTGAATACCATGCTGATAAAGCACACAATTGATTATTTGCTTCTTACTTTTGTGCCACGGTACACATGCTCTGAGATTCTGTGGCTCACTAAGCACTCCTGGCCAACAGAGCCAGTGGGACATTTTCCTTAACCCTTTCTAAATCTATTTGAAGAGCCTCTCCAGCTCATGCACCTTTTATACTCTGCTTTTTTTTTTTTTTTTTTGCTTTTTGTGTGATTTGGTTTGGGTTTTGTTTCTTCTTGCTTTCAAATAATATAAGTAAGAAGAGAATGTAGCTCTGGACACATTGCAAGGGAAGCAGTGAGAATTTGAGGATGTCTGCCCCATCTTCTCCATGGTCTAAATCAGTTGTTTGGGGCGAGGAATAAAAACAAAACTCATCTACAGTGGTGGACTTGGAGGCATCTGGCCCCTAAACTCTTTACTGAGCTGGCAAAGATCCCCTACATGAAACCCAGACCTCTCAGGAGCTCAGGCAATGGCTCATGCATGTTTTACATGTCATCCATATTCACCATGGCCAAATTATTTGTTTACCAGGGTGGTCTAAACAACATCCAGAAAAGGCAACAAAATGGCTGGAGGTGTGTGGTGCTTTTCAAGATAAGAAATTAAATAAATTAGGATGCCTCAGTCAAAAAAAAAAAAAAATTAAAAGAGAGACTTAAGCAGAAGTTTATCAAACTATGAACAACATGAAAGAAAATGAATAGGGAAATACTAATTCATTTACACAGATGAGTGCCCAAAGGCATTAACAAACAGCAGGTTTTAAATAAATTAATGCTAAAAATGTAGAAATAATTGCCACAGAATGGTACAGAGGCCAAAAATATAGATTAATGATTGAAAAAGAATAGCAAAATACCAGGAAAGTAGGTCCTCCAGGACCTATTAGGCATGAATATTTGGATTCAACATCTGTTTTGGAAAGCCCAAGCCTCCAGATTGCCAAAATCTGTGAGTCCTCACTGAGAGGGTATTTTGTTTAGAATATCCATGGATATAAGCTTTCTTTCTTTTAAAATGTTGAAATGTTGTTTAAAATGCCCCAGATTGGGACTGGTCTTGCAAAGGAAGACACTGAGATGTAAATGCTGACATTTGTGTGCGCACTTCCACCAGTGCAGTCATCACTGCAATGTGGAGGGGAATTCAGCTCCCACACCACAGGCACTTCACTGGATGAGATAAACAACTCCCCAAACCCTGGAGGGTGTAATTCAATCATCTAAACACAGGTTAGTGCTGGCTCAGATGTCCTGTGAGTACTGGCTGCTTTCTATTGATCCTCCTGAAGGATCAACAGCAGCCCCATAGATCCTGTGACATGCCCATGCTGGTCACCCAGCACCTATGAACTGAATCTCCATGGGTTTGGATGTTTAATTCTAAGTGTCTCAGCCTTGAATTAATCTTACTGGTAGTTGTGAGAAACAAGAGAGTGGAACGAATGAACCTTTGGTTTCATTCACTAGGAGCATTCCTTTATTTCCCTCTGTCTTCCACTTCATGGCTATAAAATGGACAAAAAATAATTTTCCTAGGTTTTGTGTATTATTCTATTTGGGATTAAGTCTACAGTATAAGCAATAAAGTCCTGATCCATGGAAGTATTTAAATCCTCTCACTATCTCAATGCCCTAACAGATGACATCCCACATTTCCTGCCTCACTGCCTAAGTGGCTGGGAAAATGGTGCACACCAGCTGCAGCACAGATCCTCTGGGGGCATTCATCAACATCAGAGGGAGTCTGTAATTTATCTCTAAATCAAGCTCTAACTTATTATCTGATGAATTAAAAAATAAAATAAAAAAAAAGAAGATGGTTTTGAGTCACGCAGTGGAATCAAGGCAAGGTCCTGCCTCTTGAGTAGCATAAAGCAGAGGTAGGAATCAAAGACTTTCAATTAGATTAGATCTCAGTGAGAAATTCTTTACTGTGAGGATTGCCCAGAGAAGCTGTGGGTGCTCTCTCCATCCTGGAAGTGGCCAAGGCCAGGTTGGATGGGGCTTGGAGCAACCCAGTCTAGTGGAAGGTCCCTGCCCATTCCAAGGGCTTGGAATGAGATGGTCTGTTAGATTCCTTCTAATCCACACCATTCTGTGATTCTGTGATCTCAGCATGTAACACGAACCAACATCTAAATTCACTTCTTCTCATCTTTACTTTGGTCCTCGTTGTCTTTTAATCATCTAATTATGTTTCTCTCCCACCATGGTAAACTGTGCTTTACTTAATCACAGCATGAACATATCCCTCTTCAACGCTGTTCCTGCATGACAGACTGAATCTTAAAACTTTCCAATAAAATAAACACACAGGAAGGGCAAAAAATGTAAGAAAAGGATGCAGCTAACAGGCCAGACAAAAATTTATTTGTAATTCTCCATAGTTTTGTTGACTGCAGGCAGCACTTCCCTGACTGATACCAGCTGATAATTTCATCCTTTCCATTAAGATATTAGACAACCTAATGGAAATACTGAACTAAAAACCTGATCAGATAGTGGAACAATTTGCTTAATGAGCTAATTATGGCCTTGCTATGACCTCCCTGGAAAGCTGGTCTGTGTTTATAATTTAAAGAATGCACAGACGTGTCCTGATCAGGGCAGCAAGCTGAACTAAATAAATAGCTCAGGAGTTCCAGCTTTGCAGTGCCTGGATCCAGGTTCCTGTTGCATTTGGATGCTGTGGCTCACTCAGGAGAGGTCCAGCATTTCCTGTGGAAGTACTGCTACATGCAGTAGCAAATTGCAAATAAATATCAAATATATACATATAAAATATCAAATATATACATGCAAATAAATATCAAATATATACAAATAAAAAATCAAATATGTACATGCAGTATGTATTTGAGGCACTCAAAAGCACACCTCAGGAGTTGCCAGGTTTGTGCCAGCCCCTGTTTAGTATTTGTAATACGTGTTGGATGTGTTGACTTCTGTACCTTCATGCTTCTTATTTCACTCAGTGCATACATGAGGAATGATTTTCATCTCTGTTGCCTTGCACAATGAATACAAACCAGGCTGCAAAGAGGAGAGGGAAAAGATATTAAAAAATGGAAAAGGCATCTGGGTATATGCACTGTGGACAAACAATTTTTAAAAAGGAGTCTATAATTTTATTGCTTGCCCTCCCTAGTGACTAGCAGTCACTCCTGATCTAAATTCTTGAAAATTGACTTCTTAAAAAGTCTCTGAGAAGTTGAATCCACAGGGATCCTATTAATGCTGAGCAGTTTTATTTTATATTGAGAACAACAATAAAACCCGGACATGGTCTATAGTTATATGTATGATACAGTAGTTTTCTATCATCTCTTTAGCCCAGAATGACTGGGGTTTATTCCTTTTATTTAACAGTTTGTATATAGACTGGCTTAAGAGTTTATATTCAGCCCTGTGAGGTAACCATGTGTCATGGATGCTGCATGGAGTTTGGGAACTCATCGCTTAGAGAGGCCTAGAAGAACACAGGAAAATTGGGATAATGGGATTCAACTCAGGGACAGGCTGAGAACATTAAAGACAAGGAGAGAATCACTAAGTGATTTCAGCTTCCCTCTCTCCAACTCACAAACCCTTAAATAACAACATCTACCCAGTTCCAAACTAAATATTTTACTCATTTTAATGGATAAATATCAAATGTTGTTGGAACAAAACTCTGCTCCTTTTTCCATGCTAGGAGGGATGCTGGACTTGAGCAGAATGTTGAGGATAGCAACTCGGTGACGCTGCAGACAGAGCTGCAGGACCAGCAGCCAAAAGCAGCAGCTTGGGCACAGCTAAGGAGGAGCAGAACTGCAGCTGGGACTGTGCTTTTCTTTCACACCCAAGAGCCAGAGGTATTCCAAGCTGGAAGGAGTTGGGACTTCTCCTAGCTGAATTCCCAAAACAGTTGTCTATGCACCCTGATTTCTTGCCCTATTTCTGTTGGCTATTTTTATAAGATATGGCTTCCCCGACAGTCTTCTGATTAAGCAAGCAAATAAAAAAAAAATTAAAACAAAAAATTAAAACTTTTCTTTCCTGATTTAGGATTTAGGCAGCTGCTGTCAGAGGAAGCCAATTCACTCTGGAGTTCTTCTCCTAACCCAGGAGCTTCCTGAAATGTCCCAGTCAGTTCCCTCCAGAGTTCTGCTTCCCAGCACTATAAGCACTGATGAGAAGCAGCAGATCTGCAGGTGGCTCAGCACAGACAGAGCCAGAATTTATTTTCTGTACTTTCTTGACTCTCTATTGTAGCAGTGAGCCCCTGAACGGGCAATGATGAGCATTGACTCCATGCTTGCTGAAGGCTGATCAATTGCTTTACTGTCACCACGCTATACTATTAGGAAAAACCCATTGCCCTTACCAGTCATGACACACATGGATCCAGTTGGTCAATGAACCCCAACACCATCACCAGTGTCCAATGAGGAAACCACCCTTTGCTAAACAATCTCCATAACACATTCCACATGTGCACAACAACAGCTGCAGCAAATGGAGACAAGAATTGTTTTCTCTGAGCTTTCTCAGAGAATCCTGGGAGACAGCTGTGTTCCTCTCTCTGTTCAGAGGACCTGTGATTACCACAACTCTCCAAGGAGCCTGGACTGGTTCAACTTTTAACTTTGCTCCTTCTCCTAAATACCTGCTGTTCTCAGGGATGAATCCAGCACTGCATGTATGGATCTATGGCCCCAGAAGGGGTAGGAACTCAAACACATCATTTTCCTTGCCATTCCCCACTGTGTAGGTGGTTTCCTACTCAGGAAGGCAGGTGTTGAGCATGGAATGGAGAGGGAGCCTTGGTACCTTGGTGACATACACAGTACTCAAGGGAGGAGTTGTTTGTGGAGCAGTAATCCTGTTTCAGGGACAGGAATTAAATGTTCTCATTCTGTCTGTGAACCTCTTAAAAACCCTGGGGGAAAAAAACCCCCACCCACCAACCAAAACAAACCCACAATGCACCTTAAATCTTTCCAGCATGAGATTTAGCTCAGGCACAACCTGGAATAGAAAAATACAAGGCTGTGAAAATTGCTCCATTATTATAATGTAGTAGTTGCAGTTTCTAAAAGTTATGTTGCCCTTGTTACTATGACAACTTCTTCTAAACCTCCCCATCACCAGATGGATAATGGGCAAAAAAAAAACCACCCTAAACCTCATAGGAAGAAGTTTACCATTAATTTTCTCCTTTTTTATCTCTGGATGTTATGCAAAGTGTTTTAAATATTTATAAGTATTTAACTTAATCAACAATGTCTATGAAACTGATTATTCTATTAGCAGAAGCATTCAGGTACAAAGCCTGAATGGGAAGAATCATTCTGCAAATGGGGGTGGGACAAGAAGAATATGGAGGAGGGAGAAATTCTTCTTCCACTGTTTTCACAGCCATAAGTTATGTTAGGTTAATAACTTGGAATCCAGAAGCCTTTCCTCTTGCAAGTAAAGCAATTTCCCTACTGTCATTTTCCTTTTTTTAGTACTGTGCAGGCATCCTGTCTAGATTGCCTTGAAATGTTGGTGGGTTTGCTGTTGGAATGAATAAATACAATTGGAAAGGAAGGAAAGTATTTGCAAACAATATGGACAGAAAATAATAGCATGAATAAGTTATATTCTAGCAAATTTAAAAATTAGAACAGGGCATCCAAAATCCAGCATGGACTGAATAAATGGTATTTTATAGTAGAGATAGGTTTTAAGTGATACAAGGATTGTGTGCCCATCCGTGTGCCCAGATAAATATTTCAGGAAAATGTGGAGTCCTGTACCTGAGCCACAGTAGTTTTGGGAAGGTTCCTGGACTCTCTGCACCTCTGTATTAAAGTAATGCTCCTATTTCAATCAAATATAATGCTGTAGAGAAGAGTTTAGGAGGATGAATTTCAAATGAAAAATAATTTCCACATCAAAGATTTCTCTTAATGTGAAACCCTTATTAAAATGCATCTAAGTGTAGCTGGTGTTTGGTTATTGTACTGCAAAGACATTTATATGCAGCCTATAGATCAGAATCTCTGACTGCAAATATCAATATGTGATTGATACTGTGTTTGAAGAGGTAGAAAAATGATAATAGAGTTTATTACATGCCAGCTGCACTCACAAGTGCATTATCTGTGTTTAGTAGATGAAATACATTTTTCAGCTGACTTCCAGAATAAAATGCAGTTGTTGGTTTGTGTCAAATCAATAAAGACTTAATTGGAGTAAATGCAAAGTTATTGTGAAAACATGTAGTATGAAATAAGCATTTGGGAAAACAGTGTCAAAGCTCTAAAAATGAACAGGGAAAACTCCAAGGTGGTGGGGGGAAAATAAAAGATATAAATTCACAAAATCGTAGAATGCATTGGGTTGGAAGGGAGCTTAAAGATCATCTTGTTTCAACCCCACGGGCATGGGCAGGGACACCTTCCACTAAACCAGAGTCACTCCTAGTCTTTTTCCTACTCCTCTTAGATTTTAGAACCATAAGTTAACCTTCTAACACATTCCTGAAAATAGTTTAGTCTTTTTTTTTCAAGAAGAAATAATACATTTTGTTTTCCAATCAGAATCTCAGAAACAATGACCAGAAAATGGGGCAAGGAAGCCCTGCACCAACTCCAGTAGGACAGTCAGGAGAGAACCATGGGCCACAAACACAAAGAGATTTTTGTGCCTCAAGTCTGACATTGCAACTTTTAGGTACCTGGCATGGGCTCCAGATCTCTGAGGGATTGTCTAAATATGAATCCTCGAGCTGGGAGACGTATAAAAGCTGTCAGTGCAAGAGTTGAACACAGATCTCCTGGTAAATCTTGCCTTCCTCCAAATCTTAGCCACCAGTCAGGATTTAAGGGGCATCCCTCTCGCAGGCAGAGCTCCAAATCCCGTCCAAGGACATGCAGACACAAAGTTTCTTCTTCTTCTTCTTTCTGCTTCTGCTTCTGCGTCTTGTTCTTCGTCTTCTTCATCTTTGTCGTCTTCTTCTTCTTCTTGTTCTTCTTCTTAGTCTCCGTCTTCTTCTTCGTCTTCTTCTTCGTCTTTTTCTTCATATTCTTTGTCTTCTTCATCTTTTTCGTCTTCTTCTTCTTCATCGTCTTCTTCGTCTTTTTTTGTCTTCTTCTTCGTCGTCTTCTTCTTTTTTTGTCTTCTTCTTCGCCGTCGTCTTCTTCTTCTTCTCCTTCTTTTTCTTCTTTGTCTTCCTCATCTTCATCGTCATCTTCATCTTTGTCGTCTTCTTCTTCATCTTCGTCTTTTTCTTCGTATTCTTCATTGTCTTCTTCGTCTTTTTTTTGTCTTCTCCTTCTTTTTCTTCTTTGTCTTCCTCGTCTTCATCGTCATCTTCTTCTTCGTCGTCATCTTCATTGTTGTCGTTGTCGTCGTCTTTGTTGTCATCGTCTTCTTCTTCATCTTCGTCTTCTTCTTCATCTTCGTCTTCTTCGTCTTCGTTGTCTTCTTCTTCTTCTTCATTGTCTTTGTCGTCTTCTTCTTCTTTCTTCTTCTTCTTCCCTCTTCACCCAGAGTTCTGGAGCCACACTCCTCACCTTAGCCTGAGGGAATTGCCAGGAAAGGACTGTGTAAAGCAGGCTTGCAGCTGTGCTAAAAGTGACAAAATCTTACAAATTTATTTATTTTTTTTTTAGATTCAATAGACCAATGTTTATATTATGTATAAAGGAAGAAGCCTGGAAAGAAATCATCCAAAGCCTCCCTATCCAACCAGGCAAACACCTTGTGAGGTACAAAAACTTCTTGTTTTCTTTTTTTATGGTATCTCTCCCATCTCCTGAAAACTGCATTGCATAGAACAATGTGACTTCACTGGAAAACATGGATCATGTCCAGCCCAGTCCCTCAACCTTATCATCTCAGACTGAAATAGTCTTTTTCCAAGAGTAGTTATTGTATCTGAGGAAAGAAAAAATAAAGGTTATTTGAATTGAGAAATTTGAAATACTGCGTGTAGCCATGCCTTTTAATTAGTCTGCTTTTGTGGAACAACTTGAAAAAGTATCTCTTCATTCTTTCTAATAAAAGCAGAGCAGATGAGAGACACATCTGCTTTCCTTCAATATCCTTTGAATGATGGATGCTGAGTAAAGGTCTCATCTAGGAGAACAAACTTCCAACTGAACAACTCTCTCTAAAAGCATTGCTTCAGAGCATTGGTTTTTTAACTAATGGCATCCCTTCAGAAAGATAATTATAACGACATATTTAAACATATTCTACACAGGAACACATTGTTTGACATTTTTATACATCTGGGTATACATGTAGCTCTTTTTAAAGAGAGAAATAGTTCTCTCATCTGTTTTTTCCTTTAACATCTTTCGCTTTGAGATCATACTGTGAGACATCCTCATAATATCAGAACGATAATCTGAAAAAACCCAGACATGAAAGTTTCTATTCTGTGTAATTCTGCTGTACAGACAACAGCAGAGATTTATGAAGTTCAGAAGTATTTTAACCTTGCAACAGAAAGGAAGGTTCTTCATCTCTTTTGCTTACATTACAGAAAAACTTTGTTTTAAACTCAGGCAAAATACATTGGAAAGCAGCCCCTAGAGTGGAAAACTGCACAGACTATTTATGCAAGAGAAGAAAAGGGACAAGAAACACAATGTGGTCAAATTGAGACATGGAAAAAGTGAAAGGATATGCCTGAGGCCCTCTGTGTCAATGGAGGGAAACCAGATATTTCATATAATAGCAGCTTAAGCCAGACATTGAAAATAGGCCAGAAGTGCCTATTTCTCCTAAGTAAAAAAAAAATAAAAGAGCCAAGGTGATTCATTTGTTTCATTCCTATTAAAGCAAAACAAAACAGATTAAATTATTCTTAAACCTGAGGACAGCTGGATGACCTGCATCTCGAGATTCCCTTGTCCCAAAAGCTCCTCCTGTTCTTCCAGCAGAGTTTGAGCCAGGAAAGAGTGAACCACTGCGTCAAAAGACTAGAACAACAAATTCTGAATTCTTTCTGGGAAAATAAAATAAATCTGAAGTTACATAATTGTAACTTTTTTTTTCCCAAAACCATCTAAGGACTGTTAAAACAAAAACTTCAGAATGTATTGTCAAGCCACAGCAGCAGAAGCTCATGTGATTTAACTTACCTAGGACATAAATGAAAATCTGGAATTTCTACATCATCACTGGGGCATGTAGAGAAAAAACAGGCACACTCAAATTAAACAATAATCTTTCCTGACCTAATTTCCACATTCCTAATTTCTAATTCAGGTTTAGCTGTTGGATGGCTGAAAATACACTGGGTCAATACCCCATCTCATTTTTACTGGGAGAAAAGAAGCAGAACAAGAAAACCCTGTTCTCTCTCCCCTTCCTACATCTTTGGTGTTGATGAAATAAGAACAAAGTTCAATTCTAAAATGTCAGGGTGGAATTGGAAGGAAGGGAAAAAACTGTTGGGTTAAAACCAGGAAAGGTACAAAAAAACTACTGAGTGAGTACAGGATCCATTTTACTTCTTCTATAGAAGGGAAATATTTCCAAGGGGAAAATGTTGTTCCTGTTCTTTTCAGTGTTGTTGCTCTTCTTTTTCCAGGTGAAAGGGCAGTCAAAGGTGTCACCTCAATTGAGAACTTCCCTCACTAAATGTCCCAGTCTTCCTGTGAATGTGTTTTTTGCGGAGAAAAGAAGAAACTTCACAACTTTATAAAAGTTGTAAAGCTCGGTATGTTTATTTATGGCGCCGGACACATGCGGAGAAAACTCTCTTCAAAAGGCATGCGTACTTTTGACTACTTCAGGTCTCTTTTTATCTCTCTCTCAAATACATATGCATAGAGTTTCACAATAGATTCCTACATATTCATTTTTATGGGTTTCTTGTGACTTTTACTACTAGTTCTTTTTTATCAGAAAGAATTCTGAGGTCAGGCTGACTTGTTCTTACAGCAGTTTCTGTCTCTCTTTATTATCTTCTGTCTCTTCTCTTTTATCTCTGTCTTTCGCTGAAGTAACTTCACTGAGCTTAGGCTTTGCAGCTTGGCTAAATAACTACGATTTCTAGCTACAGGTTCAACTCAAAAATGTACATTTCACTTAAATTAAAATAGATTTCTATCTTGCAAAATTTTCACTTTGCTTTATTTGTAGCATCAGTGCCAGACCAAAATAGATAAAGAAGGAACACATAACATCAAGAGGGAGCTCCATAGAAGAAGGAAAGTGGAAATACAGGACAGTATTCTGCAAAATAAAGCAAGTAAACACACAAATTAAATAAGAGCAGAAAGTCATATATATATATATATATATATATATATATATATATATATGCTCAACTAGTGATTAGAGAGCAATTCCTATTAGAATTATTTATTGTGCAGGCATTTGTTATGTTGTCATGTGGATATCCAATAGCTCTCTAAGTTTACAAAGACATGAAATATGTGAACAAGTTCATAGTAAGTAGTAAAATACCAGGTCTGGTTGCTTTTTATGGCTACAGTTTCTAAAACTTCACAGAGTAAACACTCAGCCATGTATAATCCCGAAGTAAATTAGACAAATAAAACTTTTTTTTTTAAATTATATTGCTTCTCTTGCAGATATTAATGTCCCAGTTCATGAATCCCTACCATGATGTAGTTTAAAAGCTGACACAAAATGTAGCATGCATTTAAACACCTGATTCTTACACCCAACAGTGACTCACTATTAATTCCCATAGTTAAAAAGCAAGCCTGGAGGCTACAGGAATTTTCTCTATTTTAAGGCACCCTGAATTTTGCTCAACATTTTTTCTATGTTACAGGAGCACAGAGTTTTGATGTATAAACTCAACATTACTTCAGCTGTGACATATATTGGAGTTGATGTCAGTATAGAAAAAATGGATTTAAAAAGCTCTATTGGAAGCAGCACAGAAATTCCTATAGCTTGGGTACTAGACTGTATGGACACAAAATAAAGCGGTGTCATGTTTAATTCTGCAAAATTTTGCATGTTTAGTTCTGCAAAACTGATATAAACATGACTCATCCTGACTAAAATTCAAAATTCAAAGAAAAAGAAATCTCTAGCACCTTCCCATATTTGATGTGTTTTTTAATAGCTTTATTTAGAAAGTAAAGTGTTCAGTTTAATAGGACTTGCCCCCGGAGGTGTCTGGTTTCCTTTAATAAAGAATGGGGACAAGTTTACAAAATGAAAACTCTTGATTGCACAAAGACCTGTGTTTACTATGTTGGTATAAGATAAGATGTAGATCTTCAGGCAAAGAGAAAAAAGGATGCAAAAGAACATCAGCCCTCGGTTGTGAGCTCCAGAATCTGCAGTCACAGCCTCCACATCCATCTCTTCATTTAGATCAGAGCTTTGATAATCCTGATGTTGTGGGGAGTGTTCAGAAGAATTGATTTCATGCAACCTGCTGTGGTTTAACCCAGGCAGATAAGATCTCCATCAGAAAGAGAGGGGGAATTGGAAGGGTAAAAGTGAGAAAACGGGGCTGAGAGGAACACAAGATTAAGAAATAAAAGAAACAAATATAAAAGCAAATAAAACAAGCTGAGCACAAGGCCATATGATCTGGGACATCCCTTGAGGAACTGGGATTGTTGTCCTGGCTGTGTCCCCTCCTGGACTCTTGTGCACCCCCAGCTCCTCTCTGGGGGGGTGGGATGAGGAGCAGAAAAGGCCTTGGCTCTGTCTGAGCACTGCCCAGCAAAGGGAAAAGATCCCTGAATTATCCACATTGCTCTGGTCACAAATCCCAACCACAACACCAGAAGGGCTGCTATGAAGAAAATCAACTCAATCCCAGCCAAAGGTAGCAGCCCTGTGGACTTCACATTGTCGGTTTTCTCGACTGTTTGAGGGGCCTGGAAAGGCCCGGAGTGGCCTTGGGACAGCCCGCGTATCGAAGGACGAGAAGAGGCTTCAGTTCTTCTTTCGGTTTTATGTTTATTAATTGTTTATCTAAAAGATTTTCTTTCAGCCGAACAGAGATCTGCTCAGCAGCCAGCCATGAGCACACTGTCTGCCCTCCGGGCAGCCACCTATCTTTATACCCATTGTTACGTGTACAATATTTATCATTTTTCCCCAATACCATTTATTCATATTGCTGGGTGCACTTTCAGTAATAACCAATCCAAAAATGCCACCATCACAACAGAAGATGGAGGAGAAGAAGAAGAAGAAGAAGGACAGGACACGCCCCAATTCCTCCATCTTACTTCTCTAAACCCCCTGTACAGAAATCCTAAACCCTGTGTTTCACCCTCTAATTAACCAATCCTTCACCATTCACCCCGGTGAAACCCTCCTATCCTCATACAGGTGTCGTCTCCTGTGTAGGATCAAAGTCCAGCCACCAGACACTTCTGGAACATTCCAGGACTCCCGGGCCCCCCAAGGGTGGTCTCGGTGGCCCGGCATCTCAGGACTCAGATCCTGAGATCCCACACACATCTCTGGGCTTCAGATGTGGGAGATTTGGTTTTAAGGCACAGAGCCAGCTGGGTCTTCTTCCCAAACAGCATGAAATTCTCCTTGATATGGAGTATGTGGAGATTCTTCCTAAACAGCACGATATTCCCCTTTATATGGAGTATGGAGATTCTTCCCCAACAGCATGACATTCCCCTTTATATGGAGTATAAGGAGATTCCTCCCAAACAGCACAATATTCCCCCTTATATGGAGTATAGAGATAATTCCTTCCACAATCTCTGTGAAAAATATGATCTAGAAATGGCACACAGCCTATCCAATCCAGCCACCCTTTCCTGAAAGAGAATTTCCTCTCTATCTTCTTTACCAAATAAGGGGGGGAAATCTCCTCCAGTTTGGAGCTAATGATGAGGCATTTGGAATATTTTCAGCAGCACATCCCTCTCATACAGAGCTTGAAGTGTAAGTGTGATTTTGGAGAAAAATGTTTAAGATTAAAAAAAAAAAGATTCTTTAGAGCACAGCTATTTAAATGGCAGTTTGGTTAGGCACAACACAGTAAGGCTGTAATCATAGTTCAAATATTCATCCATTTCAATATATTTATGAAAGGATTGACTTCTAGGGAGTTGATTACAAAAGTTATTAAGAAATCTCCAAAAAATAAATGATGTCTCCAGAAACTGGGAAGCAAAAAGGTCAATACTTTTAAAAAATAGTATCTAAACTACTCAGAATTAATTTAAAAGTAATACAGAATCACAGAATATTTGGGTTTAAGGGGACCTTGAAGAACATCTTGTTCCAACCCCCTGCCATGGGCAGGGACACCTTCAACCATCCCCAGGTTTCTCCAAGCCCTTCCAACCTGGACTTCAATACTTTAAGAAATGAGGCATCCACAGCTTCTCTGGGCAACCTGAGGGATCCACCACCCTCAGAGGGAATTTATTCTTCCTAAATGTGATCTAAATCTACCCTTTTTCAGCTTAAAGCCATTCCCCTAAAACAAATACATATATATTTATATATATATATCAAGAAACAGCTTTAACTCCTGCCAGTTTTTTTATTCTTTAAGAAATCTCAGAACATGCTCATAGAAGAAGAAAGATGTTCCAGGTCTTCCTGGAATAAAGACTGGCACCTCTATTAACAATGAGGCCACCAACAGCATCTGTAAAGGACTTATGCCAGTAAAAGATGAAAGCAGGAAATAAATATATTTTTCTTCTCTTCAGCCTCTGAAGAAAAGTTCCAGCTCCAAAGTTCAGTATTATTCTCCCAATTTCTCAGACTGTTTTAGACTGTCTTTCTTGTACCTCAGCTGTTTTAAGGAAAGAAGCAGTGACCAGGATGCAATGAACAAAGGATCCTCAAAGTGGCACCAAAAAGAAACAGCCAAGGAGCAGTTTCCCTGCCAGTTTCCCAATTTTTGCCATTGCTAACACTTCAATATTAAAGACAAGACAAGCAAAGTTATGAGGATTACTCCCTTAGAAAAGCCTCCCAAATTATTTCAGTTTTGTCTGATTTTAATGGGAACCTGAAAAAGATATTTATAGTCTTAAATAGAAACAGCTTCTCTAATTAAATATCAAAGTGATTTTGCATATGTATTTCCACAGAAAAAATATATTGAACTTGGTTAAATGAGAAGTATTTACATTCTTGCTATTCAATATATTGTGTATCTCCAGAGACTCTATTGCAAGATGTCTGTGTAGCAAGTGAATTTATCTGCTTTCTTTGATTCATATTTATTTAAGTACATACTTTTTGCCATGTGCAAAATTTTTAAAAAATTATTTTTAACTGTTTAGGTTATCTCTGATTAAAACAAGACAAAGAAACAGAAACCAAATTGAACAAAACCAGGACATATCTAGCCATGACCCATCTGGCCATTTCCAAAAATGTATGGAATATGAATTATTTCTGATGGCCCAAAACTGATTTTTTTTTTCAATTTGAATATGTCACCTTTAGATTTAATTAGAAATCAATAATAATTCCGATAGGAAATTGAATACTGTGTGTGTTTGAGTGAAAGAAGAAATTCTATGGCAACTTATGAAAATCATTTTCATATTTAGTTTAGTTTTTCCTTTCTCATTTTCTCTTCTTTAATAAGACAAGGATTTAGTAGTATTGTGATTGTTGTGCTTCCCTTTCATTATTCTGCTGTTTGACATAGGGCGGAGAACCCACATTGGAAGAAGTGTCTCTGAGAAAATTTCAAACTGATTCTTGCTGTTTTTCTAATCCCATTGCTGCCTCATGAACAGGCCCTGCTCTATCAAATTTTCAAGGTAACATCCATGGTTTCTTTGATTTGACCTTTTAAGTGTTATTTTGTCCTTCAGTTCCATCATTTATTACACCAAGACTGATTCGCTCCACCAAGCCACCACAAAGTGACCTTGTTTTCACAGCTCAAAGCACCCAGCAATGCAAATTAATCACAAAAGGGGGAAAAAAATCTATTCTCTTAAAACCACCTTGAACTGCACACCAGGAGTAATGCTCTTAGCTTGGGATTTTGCCTCTAAAAACGTCATTGTTCAAAAGCTCTCACTTCTGCTTTTGAAGAAAATGGAATATAAAATTTAAAAAGCAATGTTTATTAGCAATATTTGTTACTGATTATCTGCAGAGTGCTGGCCCTGGGTGGGTGTTGTGCCAAGCACACTTGGATGCGGGGATGAAGCCGTTTGTTCTGGAAGGCTCTGACAATTATCACACATTTGCCTTACCAATTACTGATGGAAATTTTCTTCCAGGCTCAGTGCTTTGTTAAAGGAAAGGAGCTCACACAGAACATAATTATTATATATATGGTGACTCCACCACTTCCAAGTCACTCTGTTGCATTATTGTACAAGTTTCAAGCCACACAACCCTAAATTACAGCTGGCTGCAGTTCTTCAGTATCTTTAATTGTGAATGATCCTGACTGATGAAGCTTTCTTACAAAGTTTGTGCAGAATAAACAACAGCCATCTCCTTTGTCCAGAAACAACAAGCAAAACTTGTGACCCACCTAAAGAAAAAAAGTAGTACCAAAGATTATATTCTCCTAATTAGTCATTCTTTTTGGTATGAAATAGTAATTTTTAATCCATAAAATAAATTTTATTTCATACACACATATTGCATTTGTGGGGTGCCCCGTGCAGGAAGAATCTGATGAATCTGATTCCATGTTCTCAGAGAGCTAATTTATTACTTTATGATGCTATATTATATTAAAGAATACTATAATGTACTATACTAAAGAATACAGAAAGGATACTTACAGAATTCTAAAAAGACAATAATGAAAACTCCTGACTCTCTCCAGAGTCCTGACACAGCTTGGCCCTGATTGGCCAAAGAGTGAAAACAACTCCCAGCAGAATCCAATGGAACAATCACCTGTGGGTGAACAATCTCCAAACACATTGCACATGAGCACAACACAGGAGAAGCAAATGAGATAAGAATTGTTTTTCTTTTTCTCTGAGGCTTCTCAGCTTCCCAGGAGAAAAATCCTGGGCAAAGGGATTTTTTCAGAAAATGTGAATGTGACACACCCACATTTAGCTGAAGATTTTGTATGTGGAACAAACTGCCTGGGGTCTGTTCTACCATCAGAAGGAAAATGGAGAGAAGAAAGAGAGCCCATAGCCCATGACTAAATCTCATATTTGCTGTGCTTTTAAATGGCTGACACCTTTTCATGCAGTGATAGGGCTGCAGTGGAAAGAAATGTTAAGCAGTTCAATCTGTTCTCTTCAAAAAGATTAACTGAGGCTTCTTTCAGAATGAAACAGGGGGTTTTTTTCATTCCTGAAATGGCAAAGACAGCAATTATTTCTGTAAAACCTCCTGTGTTTTATGCACACACATTTTCTCAGCTGCTTGAGATTGAGTGTCAGATGTAAGGAAGTCTGAAAACATAATGGATCATCAAATGATTTCACTATTTCTGAGAACAAAGATCTTGATTCCTGTCACTAAACAAATCAGGGAGAAGAACAAGGTGGCTGCTCCTGGAGCAATGAGAACATGCAAGGCCAGGTTGGACAGGGCTTGGAATAACCTGGTCTGGTGGAATGAGAAGCTCTTCCAACCCAAAAACATCCTCTGATTCTATGGTACCATTGTACTGTTCATAGTCATGTTTGTACATCACTTGCTCATTGCAAAAAATGATTTTTTTTTTTCAAAGATTGACCCTTTGTTAAAAGTTTTGCATTTTGCAAGCAGAAAAAAGCCTTGTATAATTTTTACACATTAATTTCTCTCAATACTGTGAAAGTATCAAAAGTTTTTCCTGAAAGATGCATTTCTGATATCCTAAATTCAGAAATAAGAAAGCATTTCCAGTAATTTTTCCCTTCCACACATTTAACATGGGAACAGTCCACTTGCTGCTTAATTACTTTCAAGAAAGCAATGAATTTACACAAGAAAACTTTGGGAAACTGGAAAAAAGTGTGTTGAAAATATAGAAACATCCATAGCTAATAAAAATAATTTTCTAAAGGCTTCTAGCTAATAATTATAAAAACCTAATAAATAAAAGACTTTTAGAAAAAATTCTGTCAACAAATTATTTAAAAAGTGGAGAAAACAAAAGGTGCAAAAGCAACATTAAGTATTATTATTGGTTCTTGAAGGCGAGATGAAGAAATTATTAATTCATTGTATTTGCTAAAATAAAACTCATGAAGTTTGTATAATGTAGACAGTGGGGTATAAAAAGAGATCATCTCACAGCAGGAAAATAGAAGAGACTGGGAAGGAACTTAAGCACACCAACTCTCTAGTAGGTGACTTTAGAGACTCTGAAAAGTATGTGACTATTTATAAATGAGATTATAATCATCTGAGTCACCCCTTTCAAGACAATTCCAATGTCTTTCCAGGAAATTAATAATTAATTGAGCAGTCTTAGAATCACAGAATGACAGAATTATTTGGGTTAAAGGGGACCTTAAATATCATCCAATTCCAAGCCCCTGCCATGGGCAGGAACACTTTACACTGTCCCAAGTGCTCCAAGCCCTGTCCAAGCTGGCCTTGGACACTTCCAGAGGTGGGAATTGTACAATTCTACAATACTACAATTCCATCTGGGTACCCAGTGCCAGAGCCTCACCATCCTCACAGGGAAGAATTTATTCCCGATATCCCATCTAACCCCACCCTCTGTCAGTTTGAAGCTGTTCCCACTTCTGGCTCTCCAAGCCCTTGTCCAAAGTCGCTCTCCAGCTTTCCCGTCACCACTTCAGGAACCGAAAGGTGCTCAGATGTCTCCCTGAAGCCTCCTCTTCTCCAGGCTGAACAACCCCAACTCCCTCAGCCTGACCAAACCCTTGAATGCAGCCTGGCAGTGTGAGAGACTGAGATTTAATACTTGTAGAATTTACTGTACCGTTGCATTTTCAAATGCAAAAGTAGAAAAAGACCCACATTTATGCTACAAAAAACCCCAACCATATTGTGGAATGCAGCTGCATATTGATAGTCCTTAGGTTAAAACCAAAAATAAAGTTAACTCTTGTTGTGCCTTAAAAAATTTTATTAAATTCCTAGGAAAAAGTGTAATGAAACATATTACAGTGGATTACCAGCATTAATCAATGCCTTAAATGTTGTAATAATGCTGATGCAGTAAGAAAAATTTTACATCTCTGGAATGATGCTCAAAATGAGATATTATACCTATTTTTTCCTATGGTTCCCCTATTATCCAGCCAAAAGACACAGAGAACTGCTGGTGAGCTCATATGTCAGGATGTTCATCCTTAAAAGGTTTACTCCAAAGGACATGCCCTGTTCTCATCTCAGACATCTCTGTGCTCCTGCAATGTGGGGAAAATAGTGAGAGACCTTCAGGGTGGCTTAAAATAGAGAATTTTTTGTCTGTGAAATTGCATTACATTAAACAAAACCCATTACTCTCTCTTCATTTAAAATAACATGTTTTGCTTACTTCTGTGCAAAGCTGCCTGCATTCACCATGTGACAGCTGTTAGGAAGCACAGTTTCTGTGGTTATAACCAAAAACATGGTTAGGAGGGGCTTGCAGGCACTAAGAATATATAAAAAAGGCCCTATTATCTAAAGATATAAATATAATTAGGTATTATCTAATATCTAAAGTCTGCTCTATTAAATGCTGAGGAATGAGAGGACCAGCAGTGATTTCCATGAACTTCTGCATTCTGCCTCAGAAATCCCTGAATTTCAGGGATTCAGTCTAGCCTTGCTTCCTTTTGAATTTGCTGTGCATCTTTAAATGAGACCTTGTCTCTCCTCTGAAATAAATCAAATTGAAACATTCCAGAGTGCTACAGTGGGTTTTTACCTAGAATATAGAATATTCTGAGCTGGGAAGGACCCAAAAGGATCATCCAAGTCCAACAGGATCTCCCCAAGAATCTCACCCTGAGAGCAGGCACACGGCCCTGACAATTCCCTCTTCCATCCCTGGATCAGGAAAATGGCTTTGCAAAAATCATTGTCTTCATGTGAAATCTAATTCCAGCCTTGCATGGCTCAGCTGCGGTGGATGGTCTGTAATGGTTAGAAAATATCAGAATAAAAACTTTGGGCTAAATAGGTGCCTTTCTGTCAGATTTGTTGCTGATATAAGTTTGTGCTGGGATTCCTGCGCGCACTGAAATGCAGAGGGATGTCACAGTCCCCTGGATGCAGGCAGATGATTCAGCCCATCAGGCTCCAGCCTTTGATTAAAAGCTTTGGGAATTTGCAGGTGTTCAATTAGGCACCAGAGGGAGCCCATATTATGTCATAAACACGGGAAGGACAGAGTGAGAAGAAGGTGAGGGGAGAAAACCTTTAGGGTGACAGAGTGAGAGGATCTCCCTTGCTCCCCCCTGCTCCCTGACAATCAGGCTCCAGCAGTTTGCTGTGCAGGGCAGGGTGTTTTCAGCAATGTTACATTTTATGAAGTAAATTTTGAGGAGGATAAGCACAAACTCTCTTTTTCTTAAGCTGTTAGTGTTTTGTTTTTTTTCAAATTTCCTGCTGTACTAAAGGTTGCTGGCAAGGAATCCACTTTACTAGTATACCTTAATAATGGTCAGATGTCAGTACAGCAAAATTCCAATTATCACAGATCCACTTTCATGACACTAAATATGTCTGGATAATCAAACACAATCAAAAAGAACACGAGATTAAACAGTTTATCTATTAATCTGTTATAAGAGGATGTTGGGATAATGCATGATGTTTTAAATGATGTTTTCGCTGGGATTTCTTCTCATACCCACTATGACCTGGGAAGGAAACAGCTTTGTGTGAATTGCAAGGAGAGTTTTGTTTATTCCTGTACTGAGCAGATACTCTCTCATCCCCCTGCTTCAGTTTTCCTCCTTCACTCTATCAACAGCAAAAAAATATTTTGCTGGAAGTGGTGTTTTTTGTGAGGGTGCTATATCTCTAACAAATCACTGATTCTATTTGGATATCTTCCCGAGTTATTTCCCAGGGAAATGGCCTCAAATGTATCACATTTCATTTAGCAGTATTTGCTGTTAGTAGTCTCTGTAGAGAATTCTCTGTTTTGCTAACAAAGTGAAGGGGGAAAAAAAGAAGGGGAATTTAATACATTTCTAACTCTTATTTATAGGACTACAATGGCAAAATAACTCTGTATGGAATCAACTGGAAGTTTTTATATTATCTTATCTGTCTCTTATGGTATGATAGACACTCCAGTCTTTAGGGGAACTCTGGCATTGTTATAGCCTATATGAATTTTCCCACATTCACACATTACTTTTCCACATCTACAAATGATCAGAGTATTTCAAAAGTCTTTGTTTTTCAGGAATGATTCATTGCTGGTCGAGCTGTCTTCCTGCCTAATAGAAGCTATTGCCCTCTCTCTGCCTTCACCCTTTAATTGCAAGGCAATTAAATCCCCCACTGTTTGCAGTATCTGTGGCCAAAATGAGTCATCTTATCACATCACCTTTTTTTATTCTTTTTTTTTTTTATTTTTTGCTTTTGCTACATGCTTAGCAAAATGTAGTTTAGTATTTCTCTGTTCTCATGGAGCTGGAGATTTCTCCATTAATTGCTATTTTTCTAACCTTTATCCTTTAGTTGATCAGAGCTTTCTTGCATCATTGCATGGAAAATAAAATAAAATTTCTGTTTCTCACCACAATGCACTAATTTTTTGGGATGTATCCAATGACACCACATGAAAAGGAGAAAGTATGTCTGTGACTGATAAGCACTGATTTTAAGAAAAAAAAATTCCATCTCCCACAAGGCTGGCACAGAATGCCCAGCATTTAATTTCAGATAGGATCTGAAGCATTTGAAGGACCATCAGTTCCTGCTAGAAAGAAAATGAAGTGAAATGGTGTGGGTGTGATGTGTAACCCAGGTACAGGCGCTGTCACAGGGACTGCAGACTGCCTTTGTCCGAGGGGACACATTGTGGAGCCTGCACTGAAGTGAAACCACGTGGTTCATTTGCCAGCATGAGCTGGCACAGACTTTGTTTATGGCTCTGATGGTGCATTTGCAACTTGTTCAGGTTTTACTGACAGCCCTGGTGCCAGAGTGTCTTAGGTTGGAAGATGCAGATGGGGTTGTGTATTCCATCACCATCTGTCAGAGGTGGGGCAGTTCTCTTCTGTTCATTGGGCAGTTTTCTTTAACTTTTCCACAGCCAATCCTCCCTCCAGGAGATCTCTGCTGTTCATGGGCCATTAATTATTAATTATCTTCTGTCCATGGCCAGTGAGTGTCCCTGCAGGGCTGATCCAATCCCAGCATCCCATGGGGAGATGCTCCGCCCAGGGGAGGAGCCAAGCATTCCTACCTGGATCCAATCTGAGCTTTGGGACACCCCAGCAGCCTTTGCCCCCTGCATTGCCAGAGGAGCAGCTTTCTGCTGCCCTGCATGGCCAGAGGGAGCCCAGGCCCATCTGCAGCAGCCCTGGAGCTGCAGAGGAAAACTCCCCCCTTGTGCAGGATCCCTGCTGCAGCAGAGCCACAGCTGGCACTGCAGGAGGGCTGAGCCCCCATGGATGGGGCTGGGACACCCCCTGACACACAGGGGGCAGGGCATGGTCTGACTGTGACAGGGTTGTTTTGTATCACTGCATTTGTATTTTATTTTTTCTCTAGGAACGAACTGTTATTCCTACTCCCCTATCTTTGCCTGAGAGCCCCTTAATTTCAAAATTATCATAATTCAGAGGGATGGGGTTTATATTTTCCATTTCAGAGAAGGCTTCTGCCTTCCTTAGCAGACACCTGGCTTTTCAAACCAAGGCACACAGGTGTCAAAACAACGACCAGGGAACAACAATTAGGTTTCCTCCTGTGGTCTGCACTCAGTGTCTGTGCTTTAGAGGTGGGACACAAGGGTGCAATCAAGACTTTATATGCCCTTTATCAAGTAAGTGACTTTCTGCAGAGTTCAGTGAAAAGAAAATCCCCTTTTCTCAGACTCAAGTGTCTGGATTCAAATATAAGAGTACCAAAGAAGGGGCATGGGTAGAAAAGAGCTTCTCTTGTTCACACAAATCATTTATCAGGAAAACTCTGTGCAGTCTGATGTGACAGGATGCAGTTTTCCTGAGCAGTCTCCTGCCCTGATTCCTCTGCAGTGAGATGCTCAGGGCAGCATTATATGTGCTTTCTTAAAATGTTTTGGCTTACTGGAGTTTGTGACCTCCCTGCATTCCCTGTAACTGTGCTGCACAAACTCATTGTTTCTGTTACAGGAGCCTCCACTCCACTTTTGACTCAGGTTTATGTAATCTTTTTGTTTATGTATTTATTTGAAAGCTAAACATTCTTGGCTGCCAAATCTATTGGTGAACATGATTTTTTAAATTATTTATATAAATGCAAATACATTATAAGAACCAGCCCATCCCTGCAGTACTCTCAGCCCATTTTGAGAAGTGCTGTTAGAGAGAGCAGTCAGATGAAGTGACATAGCAATAGTGACATGGAAATGTAGTGGTAGAAGCAGAAATAAAAGCTAGATTTTATTTTCTTTATTGTTTCTGCATTGGGCCATATCATCCTTTCTGAGTGATCCCTGACCTCTGAAATATTTGCTTTTCCTAAGTTTTTCTTACATTACTTCGATTTTTGCACAATATAAAGGCATTGATTTCTCTGAAAACAGTTTGAAACAATGTTCAAGCCTCTTTTTGATTCCTGTCCCAGCACCCCACTGGACCAGCTGTCCCCTCCTCACTGTGAGGGACAGCGAGAGAGAGACAAGTGTTCAATATATTATTTCTTCTGAAACACAGTAATTAATAGAGTTTGTATATTAAAAACTCAGGCAGATTTTCCATTCCCATCAGTTAATGCAGTTTATGTATCTCCATTAGCATGCTTGCTCACTCAGCAACCTTCCACCCTCAGTATCCCAATATTTCCCTCAGTATCAATGTATTGCCAACCTTTGCCAGGATAGCACTGAATTAAGGTTATTAGCTGCCCTTGCTGTTTCTCCTAAACTTCTTTGGCTTTGGAGGCCCCTAATCAAATGCTTAAAAGTTATTTCATTGCAGCCTTCTGTGATGGTATTTGCTTCTTTTAAATGCGCTTTTCCTTTCCTGAGTAGTCAGCACATCTCCCTCTCAGGGCACTATTTACTCCTAAGAGTGCCAGTGGCCAAACTTTGCAGCACTTCTGAGGGTTCCACAAGGCAATAAATTGAATATAGCAGAGTGTGTGAACTCCTGCAACTCCTGGCCGTATATATTGTAATGAAGAGGGAGATGTGCTGATTATCACATAATACAGATGCATTATGTACAGAATAGGCGCCGAGAGGAAAGAACGTGCTCTGGTTTTATCACTCACTATTATGAGAAGGAAAGGACCCAAGTATGTGTAATTATAAACTGCAAATGTCATGCCTCCTCCTGCTTCTTCCATCATCCAGAAAAATCAGCACATTAAGAAGGAAGCAATGCCCTGGATCTTGCCTATTAGCCTCACAAAACCAGGGAACGAAAAGTTCACAACTACTCTCTGCAGTAAAAGAACTTTTATATCTCAGGAGTTAGGTTCTCATTTTAGTTCTCATGGCACTTAAAATAAGAAGAAATGTGATTAATATAGTGAAGGAAGAATATCCACTAGTGGTCAACAGCAGCTGCTTCAAAAGGAAATGGAGAAAATGGAGAAAATAAAACGAAGTTGAAGGGACTGAATCAAACAATGCATCTTTCTTGACATTGACAAGAAATCCTCAGATTTCAATTGAACCATATCTAACTAGCCCCCAAAGCTATAAACTTTATGGCTTAGCTATTACATTTCTGTTTCCTTCCTTCAGCAGGTTCTTCCACATGTATATATTTATGAAGTGGTGACTTCCAGAGGGATTGGCCTTTTAGAGCCATCACTGACTAAATGTGGAAAAAATCCCACAAACAATGTACTGTGAACTCACTCTCTGCCTTTGAATGAAATCTTTTACAGACAGGATGCTTATGAGGTCTGTTCTTTTCTTATTCTACTGCTCAGATTATTTCATTTTGTTCCTGAAAGCAGGTGGGAATCCATGTGAGCACAACTCTGCTGAAGATACTCTCCTAGAAAAGATGTGGTTCACTTGCCTGTTCATTTTTAGCTATTCGCGCTGCTGTGCTTTGTTTTCTCCTTCAATTCCTTATTATTTTGTTTCCTATCTTTGTTTTCTATTGTATTTAAAGAACCTTTTATGTTTATCTTAATATTCTTCCTCAATACTGCTTCATTATTCCCATTTGTACTGTCAATGCCCTCTTTATAGTCCCTCTGTTTCCTCACATAAAATTCTAACAATACTGCAGATCTTTCCTTTCCTATAATTTTTTAAAGCTCTGTTTTGCTTCCTTTTAACTTAAAAGACATATCAGTCATCCCCAGTGAAGTTTAATACCTGGTTTTACATAATGGCATATTCTCTTTTTAAGCTCACTCTATCACCACTAACATTTAGCTAATTTTGTCAGCCTTATCTCTCTCTAATAAGAATGGTCTGTTCATGTTTTTATTTAGGAATGTTTATATTTTAATTAGGAATTCTTCCCTGTGGGTGGTGAGGCTCTGGACAAGGTTGCCCAAAGAAGCTGTGGCTGTCCCTGGATCCCTGGAAGTGCCCAAGGCCAGGCTGGACAGGGCTTGGAGCAACCTGGGACAGTGGAAGGTGTCCCTGCACATGGCAGGGGTTTGGAACAAGATGGTCTTGAAAGTCCCTTCCAGCCCAAACCACTCTGTGGTTCTAAGGTTCTAGGATTAATGATATTAAATGTGACCTTCTATAAGTTTAGTTAACCCAGCAAGTGAAATTTGAAACTGTAATTAATCAATCAATGCTTATCATCATGACAATAGTAAAAATAAAATTATTATTAGTAGTAGTATTAGTATTATTAATAGTAATTCTGAAATAGCCTCTAAGAATCAAATCCTTTATCCCAGCCTGTTCATTTGACATTACAAGTGTTATCCACTTTCTGGTGGAAATACTTAAACATTGTGTTTCTTTCCCCTTTTATCTCTTGATCCTTAGATGTTACAATTCATTTGCAGTAAATTTAAGTCCTCGGTTGTTACTGTGATTTTAGATACTTGAAAACATCTTGTGACCTTAGATTGAAGGATGATGAATATTTTCTGTTGTGTTACTCAATAGCCAATAAATCAGCCCAAACCCTTTCTTAAAATTTTCTAACAGAACTGCAGAAATCACGATTCATTTATCTCCTGCTTTTCCTTTTCAGTACCGCCCTAGAGAATTTAAGGAAAGCTGAATGTTGATTAAAGTACAATAAATCCAACAACACAGGATTTCTAAGAGAAATTATCAAAGATCTCCCATCTCAAAGGACAAAAATCAGCATAATTTCACAGAAGCAATATTGATAAATAGATTAGCCCTGGCTTGGGGTGCAGCTGTGGGTTTGTAGAGTGGTTTGTAAGCCATGAAGCACACCTGAATTTCTGAGTGTTTACTTTATTAGTTCAGTGTTTTTTGAGGCTGCTGACCAATTCCGCCCAAATCTAATGGGCAAATAAATTGACATACTATAAACCCAGCCTTTGTTTTCCTGCCTTTCAAATTAAGAAGTTGGATGGAGTAGAACCATCCTATTGATTGCTCTGCTAAGGATGAAGTTCAGCTCAATCCTTATTAAAACACAGAGTGTGTACCTTCACATGGGACACTGTGATCAGAAAAAGGGAGATTTTGCTGAAAATTGAAGCTTACTGGGCAGCTCAGACACAAAGAAATACAAAAACAGTCTTTATTAGTTACATAATTTGCATAAAATTTTAAGAATTTAATGGCCATGTGATAGTAGTATTCCTTGTCTTTGGACATATAATGGTTACAATTCTTAAACTTGTATTTCAAAGAGCTACAGCTGCCTATGAATTTGTGAGTACTCAGGTTCCTTGAATTCAAGCCTCAAGGAACCTGAATTGGGTGCTCACAAAATGATCAGAAATAAATTTACACAGGAAATCAGTGACAGGACAGGATGAAATGGCCTCAGGCCGTGCCAGGGAAGGCTCAGGTTGGAAATTAGGAATTTCTTCAATGAAAGGGTGGTCAGGCATTGGAACTGCCCAGGGAGGTTTGGAATCCCCATCCCAACTTGGGATTGTTCAAGGAATGACTGGACAGGGCACTCAGTGCTCTGGTCTGCATGACAAGGTGGGGATGGGTCAAAGGCTGGACTTGATGATGTTGGGGATGCTTTCCAACCCAAATTACTCTGTGATTCTGTAATTATGAAGCACATTTTCCTCCTATTTTAACAGAAAAATTACTGGCATATTTCATAGTCCATTTTCAACTAAGCTTTTCTGTAGCAATGCACAAAATGAGTTTTCCACACTCAAAGCATTTACAGTGCTAATAAAGAGGAAAGCACATTTGATGAGCGAGCTTTGCAAAGAGTCATTGAGCACTCATCTCCAATTTGTGTTTTTGATGCTTTCCCACAGCGTTAGCAGAGGCCCTCGACAAAACTCTCAGAAGAAACACATTATTACATCCTCACTCAACTGAAACTGTGACAATTCACAGGAGCCCCATTCTGCACACAATACAAGCCAGGGAGAGAATCAGGAACAGAATCAGGGCTCTAGGAACACCAGCAGAGGGGAAATAATACATGCACTGCAAACGTGGTGGGGTTTTGCATGAGAAATTAATTAAAACCTGCACAATTTACACTTTGATGTCAGGAACAAATTTGAAGCGTGGAAAATCTCTGTTCTAAGTTAGGATGGGAAGGAATGTTGTAGGACTTCTGTTTCTTTTATAGCATTTCTTGGGGTACAGTTTTAACTGAGGAGTGATGTATCATTTCAAGGTATTTCACAGCAGTGTGACATCACTCTGGGGGATGTTAATTATGTAACATTGGCACCAAGGCAAAATTATGATGTCTTTCCTCTTAATAGTACACTGTTCATTAGAACTCTCAAGTGAGGGGGGGTTGTTGTTCATAAAGCTTTGTCAGAGAGAGAAAATGAGTATTTGTCCTGACTGCAGGGTGCCCAATGTCTGTGTGAGTGACTACTCTGGGATAACAAACACAACAGCAAAAACAAGAGAAAGCAGGAGGATGCAGATGGTTCCATCTGACAGTGACTTGGGTCCAGGGTCTTTACAATACTACAAATCACTTCAGTAGCATTTAAAATCATAGAATTATTTAGGTTGGGAAAGACCTCCAAGATCTCTGAGTCCAACCATGAACCCAGCACTGCCAAGCCACCACTAAATCAGGTATCTCAGCTCAGCATCTCTGTGAAAACCTGTGAAATACAACAGAATCTCACAAACAGACCTCCTTCAATAACTGCATTAAGCCTAGCAAAGTGGATAAGTGTATAAACATCCTCCCAGAGATATTTAGTTCAGCTTAGCACCCACATTCATTGTCCTGCCAATACTTCCACCTTCAGTGCTAAATTACTGTTTTCAGCAGTGAGATCCTTCATTAGCACAAAATAAGTTGTTCTTCATCTTCTCCAGTCATCCAACAATTTGTGCTGTTGATTTTTTTGGGAAAGGCTTCCAGCAAGTGGTGAAATTGAGTCCCTGAAGGATCTGAAAGAGGGACTGGTGTACTGGAATTACCTGTTCTGTACCAGCACAAGCAGCAGGAAGAGGCCCCAGACTTTGCTGTTTCATTGCTAGCTGGCTGATAATTCCAGATTTACCTCCTCCCATATGCTGTGTAGTACAGAAAATGGTACAGAGTGTGTCTAGAGATTGCACAGCATCATGTATTCAGTGCAGCAACTCACATCAATACCGAGTAGCTGAAGTTATTGTAGCTCCCTACCTAAAGAGCCAGGACCTCTGCCTGGGAAGAGACAAAAGTAAAACCAAGCATTGCAGCTCACTTAATTTTCAGATGTAATGGTGCTTGAAAAAGTATCTTGACTTCTTTTTTTTTTTTTTTTAATGTTATTACATTCTGGGTGTTTCATTTGTATCTTGCCTAGTAAATAGAATTATTATTATATAAGTGCAACATAATACTACTACTCATGCGGAAGCCAATACACAGTGTGTTTGTTTTATTAAAATTCAGACCTAGATGGCTGCTGAGTGTTGGAAAGTACATTACTAATACAACTGAATTGATTTTGTTGAACCCATGGAAGGTAAAAGCACTGGGCATAATTTGTCTACATTTCTGAAAAAACAAAAAAAACCACCTACATTTGAGACTTTACTACACAACAGATCCATTTATAAAGCCAGACAAAATAAACCAGAGTAAACAATGTCCTGGAAAATAGACACAAAGGTCAGTTAAAAGGAAAACATGCAGAATGAAAACTGATTATGTTCAGGTTGGTACAAAATGCAGCATTAAAATAATTCTTAGTGTCGTCTTTGTAAGGACTGTTCCAAAGCTTAATCTCAGTATTTCATGCTTTTTAATTCTCATTTTACTAAAGATCAGATGCTGGATGTATGCATTAACCTTTCAAGTTGGTCCTGGGAAAGTACTTCCTATGAAATACAAAAAATATATTATTTTGACCCCCTATACACACCCATCAGGACTAATAGAATATAACTTATTCCACCTTGTCGTCATTCAGCACAAAGAAAAGAGAATGGATGAAATAAAATCTCCCCCAAAATTTTTTCAGGGTCACATAGCAAACTAGTGCGTGTTGAGTGAGGTGCAAACCCAATGGAGCCCCTATCCAGCAGGTACCCACAAAATCCATCTGCATTTCTGGATCAGCTGGAAGCAGAACTGCCAAAATACACTTGACTGGGAAGAATATTTCCTGCCCAGTTCACGATTATCCAGAGAAATTTGTCAGTACATAATAATGTCTTTTTGTTGGAGACAAAATGTGTGTTAATTATGAAAAAAAAATAAATCTGAAGTAGGTGAAAAAGTGTCATTTCATATTTTTGAGTTGTGTGCTGTGAATAAAAATCAGCCATCCTTGACCTATGTGTCTGATGAAAACCTAAGTGGGAGGATGAATTCTGATAGAGAGATAAGATGCTGAGAAAAGAAAGGAGTAGATTGAATAATGTGTCTGGGATTGTAACTAATTCAGAAATAAGTCATGGACTGAAGAGCAACCAAGGACTGGAATATAAATAGTTTGAGCAGAACACTGGGAGTCTGGAGTGGATGCAAAGTGACAGGGTCAGTAATGGAAGGAAATACAAATTAACTCCAAAACAGGAAAGATGAATGGAGAAAAGGAAATTTCAGGGATACTGCAGATCTGTGGAAATATAGTAATGAGAAATGCAGCATCAACCCTGGGAAAATGCAATGTTTGTGGACAAGATTTTGTTGTGAACAGAAATCAATTTTAAGTCAGATGTTTGTCCTGCCAAACAGGATCCAATGGTCCTCTTAAATGCCTTAGGATAAGAGACTATATTTGTTATTTGATTAATCTCTATTTCATCTACATTTTACCTCAATGTGGCTTTGTTATTTTCCTTTTTGTTTTTTTTTTTTCTTAATGCTTGACTGATGTGATATTCCCTAAAGAGGTTGTTGGTCCTGTCATTCAGGCAGAACAACTTGATCTTGAGTAGAAACAGCAGAAAGTTCTGGATACACGAAATAGAAGCCTTCATTATGATGAGGGATAAGAATACTTCTAGTCAATCCATTTATTTATTTATTTTCAATGTGTTTTTGAAACTTCTAAAACAGCTGTGGTGACAGCACAAAACACATCACTGGGTGCAGAATTGTGTCCGATAATGCTCTGACACACCCTGATGGTGTCAGGACTGAGGTCTGTGTTCAGGCGTCTGTGTCTCCATCAAAAACCCAGAGTATCAGGTTCTCATTCTGTCAGAAGAGTTTCATGGCAAATATAGGAAACTGAGGGAAAAAGGGCAAAAAAGAGTTACTCTGTGTTATTCAAGGCCTCTGTTAGGAGCTGGATCCAGAAAGAACTACCCTTGGATCTCAGACAAGTGTGGAATTCTTTCAGGGAAAAAGCACCATGAAATCTTGCATTTACCCTGCCATTAACATTTACAATCTCCCTTCATTGTGCAGAAAGACTCAATGAACTTTGTTCTCAAATCTTGTAACTTAAGGAAATGAAATAAATTTCAGAATAAAATTACAAATGGCAAAAGCATTTTGTCTGCATAGGATAATCTCTTCTCAGCAAATTCTGGCTACCTTCCTGTTCCCTAAAACCAGACATGTTGGAAGTCCTCAAGAAGAACTAACAAGCTGCTGTACTTTCAATTTTACATATGCCTTGCTTAGAAAATCACATTCTTTTACAAAGAATAAAGCCAGGAGGATAATATTTTAAATCCTAGCCCCTGAGTGCCAGCAGTCCTCCAGTTTTGTAATATTTCTGAAGAGTTCTGTAAATTCACTCCACACTAAAACCAGAACGTCCATATCACATGTGTTCATCACACACTGGGATACATCCACGCCACAACAAGGCACAGGACAGAAAGCCAGGTACATTTCCACTTTTTGAATACTTTAAAAGCAGATCAAGCTTAAGAGTGGAGAGAAAACCATAGAACCAAAAATATACTGAGTTGGAAGGAGCCCACAAGGATCATGGAATCCAAATCCTGGCCCTGCACAGGAGAATCCCAAAAACCACACCATGTTTCTGAGGGCATTTTCCAAAATTCTGTGGTCCATGGCATGGCTCAGAGGATGATGGGTTTTTATTTGTCAAGCTCCACAGAACTTTGTAGGGTTTTTGAAACAAAACCTTCAGGTTCAAAGTGGGTGGCTGAGGGGCAATGGGGAGTCGAAAGACCCCAATTATTGGAATGCTTGTATCATGACATGAGGAAAAGACAGGAGATATAAAAGTTCTTCTCCTCTGAAAGGTAGAAGGCTGGACATGCTATTAAATTTAATAATGAAATGAAATCCAATAGGAAGGGCAAGGAAGGAGGTTGAAGGAATGCATCCGAAGCAGGAAGAGCTGTCAGACCTTTGAACAGGACCACGTTCCCCTTCACCCCTCCAGGGTTTTGTTACCCTGCCTGATGTTTCAGCCTTCACAGAAAAGCTGTTTTAACAGCTCCTCTCAGTGCTTCCCTGACCATCCTCCTACCCATGTCAGGGAACACAACTGAAATAAGGATCACAAAAAAACCAAGAAAAACCAATCACAGTTTGACATTTGCTGCCATTCTGTAGATTGCTCATAACCAATAAATCTCTCACTTTAAATCTGGACTGGATTTGTATTGGTAAATCTGTTAAGTAAAAAAAAAAAAAAAAAAGTTATAATAAATACATATCCTTTAAAAAATTTCCTCTCAAAATGGGATGCATTTTAAAGCCCCAAAGTAATAAACAAACCCCCTTTATAATAATAGTCAAGGCTTCACACAGTTGATCTGCACAGATTTGCGTTGCTGAAGAGCTATCTTCTATGGACCCCACTGAAAACACTGCCCAGCAGATATTATTCCCTTTCTCAGCATTTTCAGTAAATTAATCAAGTGCAGAAAATTGTGGCTTTTCAGAAGAATAACCCCTGCATGATTTATCATGTTGGTTTTTCACTGTACACAAGTTTGTCCCAAGACTTTTTGAGTGTTTATTTGAACAAGCACATAGAGTTGATATTACTGGAAGAGATTATTAATTTGTGTTCCTTACCTGCCTCATTTTCTAGGACTGTACAGACACAGCACTATCCAACTTTCATGACCATTATAAAGAAAGATTCTGTTTGCAGTCAAGATGTGAATAAATTAAAATGTTTATTAATGAGATCAGACAGGTGTTTGAGAGATTTCCCAAGAGGTAATCAGTAGACTGAAGCCCAGTTTCCAGAGTGAAGAATCACAGAAGCACTTCTATAATCATCTTGTCTTAACCTTCCTCGGTGCTTGTCTAAGTCTTTTACATGTAACAGCATTTTTATTGAAAAATTCACTTGATTTTAATTAGGTTTTCAGCCACATGCAACCTCCCAGTTAAAGACATTACCTCCTAGCCATACTGTGCTCAGTTTTTGGGATTGTTTTGCACACTGCCAAGAAAGAGGAGGGTTGAAGTATCTCAGGAGCAGAACCAAGTGCTGCAGATCTGGGCTAATAAGCTTTACCAGGCTCCTGCTAATTCCATGTGTTTTCACACGTCAACTCTGGTGGGTTATCCCACTGGCACTGGCAAAATGCTGGAAACACATGGAATTATTTCACAGAATTCACAGAATGAGCCGGTTGGAAGAGACCTTCAAGATCATTGAGTCCAACCCAGCCCCAACAGCTCAACTCAACCCTGGCACCCAGTGCCACATCCAGGCTTTGTTAAACACACCCAGGGATGGGGACTCCACCACCTCCCTGGGCAGCCATTCCAGAACTTTATCACCTTTCTCTGAAAAACTTTTCCCTGATACCCACCCTGTATTTCCCTTGGTGCAGCTCGAGGCTGTGTGCTCTGGCTGTGTCAGTGCTGCTGCAGACAGAGCCCAGCCCCAGCTGAGCACAGGCACCTTTCAGGAGCTGTGCAGTGATGGGGGCAGCCCTGAGCCTCCTTTTCTCCAGGCTGAGCACCCCCAGCTCCCCCATTGTTCCTCACAGGGTTGGTGTTCCCAGCCCCTCTCCAGCCTCGTTGCCTCCTCTGGATGGGCCCAAACATCTCAAAGTCCTCCCCAAACTGAGGGGCCAGAATTGGACACAGCACTCCAGTTATGCAATTAGCTGGACCCTGGCAAACCTTATCAGCCCAGATTAGCACAAAGGCCTTACAGGTTCCAGACCTGCCTTGAACATCTCTATTCTGTGCTCTCAGGAATGAAAGGGGTTTGCCAACCCCACCTGCTGCTGACCTGAGGCAGCTTTGCACAGCTCTGTGTGTTTTGTCTTCATCCCAAACACCCCAGCTCTGGCTGCTGCTGAAGATTTATCACTATTTTATCACTACTGCTGCATTAATGCAACTGAGCTGTTCCTTGACCCGAGCTGTCGCTGTGAGTTATGGGACCGGAGCAGCAGGAGATTTATCCCTTCTGTTTTATTGGGTGTTTGATGTTTTGAAAAGGGAGGACTCCCATTGCCCCGGCTCTGAAAGGGCTTTAAATTCACTTGCCTGGAGCCAGCTGTTGTGTTTTGATGTAGTTTCATTGAAGTTGGTGGAGTTATGTCAGGAAACCAAGTTATAAGGGAAAGATTAAATGCCACGTACTTATTTCATATTGCTCTTGATCTCTTGTTAACATCTTATACACTATTTCCACATTTGCTTTGCTAAGGAGATGTATTCCAAGAACTTCCTTGGAACAAAAAGTTAGAGGAATTCCTACAAATATATATATGAAATCAATGGTTTTATGCAATTTTAGTTTGAAAAACTTCAAAGGACAAACAAATGGTGCTGAATTCAAATAATGTCACATGGGTTTGCTCCTTTATTTATTTTAAACCCCAGATGTTTGTTTAAATAAATTGTTCCTGCTCAACAAAATCCTACCTGTATTATTTTTAATTTGGTATGGCTTTGACTTGTATAGACAGCTAGTTTTCAAGGAAATAATCTGTAATATTGAGATAATATGTCAGTTCTAGACTGATCTTTTTAAGCTCCAATACTGAATTAGTACTTTTTATAAAAGGTTTTTGATCCACTATACACTTCACCTGAGGGAAAAATTAACAAACATTGAACCAATAAAATACAATACATTTTTTTAATTCCTCTTGTCATTACCAGTGTTAGCCACAGAAAAGAAATATACTGGAGGATGAAATTTGGCAGTTCTCCTTCAATACTAGTAGTGAAGAAAAAAAATGGTTTTTAAAGTCAAGGTAAATATAAAATTAAAATCTCAACATAAATATAAAATTAAAATTTCCATGTAAACATAAAATTAAAATCTTAATGTAAACATAAAAGAAGGGATTTCCTTTTGGAAATCTTTTGGAAATTAGATTTCTCTGTGGTCTACAAAGGTGCAGCCCATCAGCAGAATAGAAGATTAATCTGGCCTTCAATCAATGCTCAAAAATACTTAAAAAAATTTGAACCCATTCAAAAGTTGGTTTTATACCATGTAGACAGTATGACTACAATGAGACCTCAGAACAAAAAGACCTATAAGATAGATAAAAATTGAGTGCTGCTATCCATACACAGCAGAATGTTAACTTTTTTACAATGCTTAATAGCATCCCCAATTGGAATTGTGTCAGAGAGAAGGAACAGCAAGAACTGAACCCCTGGGAATTCATGAACTGACTGCCCCTTGTAGTTGAGGGAAATCTATTTGCAGAAGCAAATTGACCTTGCCAGTGAGACAGAGACACAGATGTTAAATGATGTAACCAGGCTCCGAATCTGCTGAATCACATGTAGCTCTTGCAGCAGTGAAGAAAGTGGTGGAGGCTATTTTTGCTAGCACGAAGGACATTTTTGTCAGAATAGAAATGCCTCTATTGAATCCTCAATGGATGTCTATGTGAAAATGTGAAAAACTTATTAAAAGTCTATTGTCCCGTCTGTAGAAGACATTTGAGAGACTGAAATCATTAGTGGCTTAAATGTTGCTAAAATCATCAGAGGATTTTTGCTCACTGGCAAACTGCAAGGAAAGAGCTGCTCACTTGTGGCTGCTGAAGCCACCCTTCCCCAAGTACAGAATTTGGGCTGTGACACAAACTGGGGACAAGATAAAGGGGATATTACTGTCCAATCCCAGGTCTAGGGATAAGAATGTATCCAGAAGTGATCCTGGAAGAGAGCCTGGGATGCTGATGGCTCAGACAATCAGAGGAAGCTGCTGCCGTGCAGAGAACCCGAAAATGAGCACAGCCCAGCCCAGGCTGCAGCTGGTGATGGATGAGATAAGGACAGAGGGGAGCCCTGTGAGGCAGGAACTGTCTCCTTGTCCTTATCTGAGAACTCAGCTGTGGTCACTCCCCTGCCCAGGAGGTCCTGGGGCATCCACAGGGGGCCTGAAGGTGCTCACTCTGCTGAGGGGCCATGATGGGCCCAGATGTGATGGGCAGCTGTATCCCATCAGAAGGCATCAAAGACTCCTGAAGTGTCCCCTGATCCATAATATTCCATCCCCCAGTGTCGGGTTATCTCGGCTGTTTGAAGGGCCTGGAAAGGCCCGGGGTGGCCTTGGGGCAGCCGCGTATCAAAGGACGAGAAGAGGCTTCAGTTCTTCTTTCGGTTTTTATGTTTATTAATTGTTTATCTAAAAGATTTTCTTTCAGCCGAACAGAGCTCTGCTCAGCAGCCAGCCATGAGCACACTGTCCTGCCCTCTGGACAGTCACCTATCTTTATACCCATTGTTACGTGTACAATATTTATCATTTTTCCCCAATACCATTTATTCTTATTGTCCGGTGCACTTTCAGTAATGACCAATCCCAAAGTGCCACCATGGCCAAAGAAGATGGAGGAGAAGAAGAAGAAGAAGAAGGACAGGACACGCCCCAATTCCTCCATCTTACTTCTCTAAACCCCCCTGTACAGAAATCCTAAACCCTGTGTCTCACCCTCTAATTAACTAATCCCTTCACCATTCACCCCGGTGAAGTCCTCCTATCCTCATCCTGTGTAGGATCAAAGTCCAGCCACCAGACACTTCTGGCAACATTCCAGGAGTCCCGAGCCCCCCAAGGGTGGTCTCGGTGGCTCGGCATCTCAGGACTGAGATCCTGAGATCCGACACCCCAGGTGTCCCTGATCACAACATTCCATCCTCCAGGTGCCACTGATCAACACAACATCACCCAGCTGAAACACCCTGCCCAAGGGCAGGTACCTGGGTGTTCTTACCTGAATCTGAGTAAATATAAACTGAGTAGCTCTTCTACATTGGGGATTTTACTGGGAACTTTTTGTTGCTACCCAAAGGATCCAGACTGTGATCAACACCATGACCATGATTGTTCAGCAACCAAACCTCATTATGAGGTGTATGAGTGGTGAGGTCTTCACATTGTTGTCCTTTCCTTCTCTTTCTTATGCATATTCTTAAGTGATTTTTAATGCTTTTTCATTGTCACAGTACTATAGATAATAACAACCAAAATGGCTGCATGCCTATTTTCCCGGGCAACTAAATTATTCTGCAATAAGCCCTACGTGTGTATTTACAAACACTCTTCATTTGGTGTTGTTTGAGTCTAATTCGCCCCAAGGGATTTATGAACAGGAACCTGGGTTATCATTGCCTTTTGTAAAGGGTTCTAATAACATGAAACATGCAAAACACAGATCTAACTTACTTTTTTCAGGTTTTCATGTTTTTAGAGGACTTTTTTCCAAAATTAATAATCCTAAATGAAACCTCACGTTTCCCAACACTTACAACAAAACTCATTTTGCAGAAGAAATTAGCCCACAAATGATGGATTTAGTGTTTTTATTGAACTAAAGATGTGTTGGATTGGAAAGGTTTAGATGACCTGAAGGTGTGTTTAGAGCTGTCTGTGGAAGAGAAATCCACTGACAATTGCTAAATGCAAAGCCAGTGGTGGAACCTATGCAAATACCTGGTTCTGCAAGGATAGATGCATAGAAATCTTGGTATAAGCTGATCCTGTTCTGTCAATCTTTCTTAGGCACCTGGTTTAGCCACTACTGCAAACAATTCTGGTTTAGTGGGATTTTGGTCTGAAGTGAGACCCATCCTGATGTTTTAGTGACATCCAGACTCAGGTAAGATCAGTTTTCACACAGTGGTTTGTGCTGGCCTGGGAGAAAAAGGTTATTCCACTATTGTGAGGTATGTTAGAGGTCAGACCTAGAGTTTGACTCTAATATTGTGTGCCCAAGCTTTAATATGGATGTCTTGTTTACTCCTGCAGCATGTCCCAGGACTTTGCAAGTAAAGACATTCCTTGATTGAAAGTACTTTTATTCAACATTTCTTTTTGTTTCAAAACAAAAAACTGACTAAAAGTAGAATGCAAAGCACAACTCAGCTGAATGACCAATCTGGCTCGTGGCTGCAGCACCCCAGTTTCTCAGTGTGGTTTTTTGGAAGGTCCAAGATTAGGTCAGGAAAACTGCTTGGATCAGGTTGAGTCCAGAGATGAAAGTAAAAACTTTGTTCACTCAGATCAGCTCCCACTGATTAAACCTTAGGGTTCACAGACTGCATTGTTGTTTACTTCTTGATATAAATTGAAGGAATTAAATTACAGATTATTAGTACTGTCAAGAAACATGATAATTCCTTATACCTGCAGACACTAATGTGACAACCAAATGTCATTGCCTGAAATAGGGTGACAGTGGTGAATTCAAGGCAAGATTACCCTCAAATTAATTAGCTTGGGTACAGAGATCAGCCTAGCTTGAGCTGTGTGCAACTTGTTGACAAAATCACACCCAAAAAGTCCATGAACTTACAGGAGGTTGGTTTACCTTGTTGCATTCTCTCAATAAAATAATCCTTATTAGTGACAATGAAATCTGACCAGATGCCATTTAACTATTGCTGCATATCTTTGAGGACTTAAAGAGAAAAGTGTTCATGCGGATTTAAAGAAAACTCTATGTATGTAAATATGGCTGCAAACACTGATAAACTTCTACTGAATTTTCTAGATGTAATAAAAACCAAAAATAACCAAATATCAGGAAGACTTCTCTCTTTCTGGGAAGCTGATTAAATAGATGCACCTCCCATTCTGCTCAGAATTCACTGTATGCTGTATTTTAATACTGCATTTCTAAGAGGAAAATGGAAAATTAAAAAAGCATGTCAATGTAATGAGCTGTATTTATAAAACTCCTTTTTGCCAAGTGACTCAGGGTGCTATAAAGATAATAAAGTCAAGTTATAATCACACAAATTGTTATGAATGGATGTTATTAACTAATGAGAGAAAAATCTAACCCCCAAAATTAGACTCAAATGTGGCACCATTAAAAGCACACAGCAGAGCAAGACAACAGGTTGTTAAATGGAGTTTTTTCAGGAAGTTTAAAGATACTCCAATTTTTTTTGTGTGTGTGATTTTTTTTACTTGGATTTTGTTGTGGGTTTTCTACCTTAAAAGACATAAGGCAGGATTTTCAGACATCTCAAAAATCTCATGAAATATTTATGTGCCTGAAACTTATCCATGGATGGAATAGAGAATGCTGACCCTAGGCAGCTGGGCTTTCTGCAACATGTGCCAAAGAATAGCTTGAAAAATGCCTCTTCTTAACCAGGGAACAACTTAAAGTTGTCAGCAAGAAGGACACATTCCCTTCCAGAATTTGTGTGTGAAAATCAGGGCTGCCAGCAATTACCTCTGTCCTTTCAAAACTGACATCCTGAAATTTTCTCTTCCATCCATTAGGAAAAAAAAAGGATTCAGACTTCATTGCTGAAATGTACAGACTTCATAAATATTGATTTTTTTTTCCTATGGAGGTAATTTAGTCTGCTTTCTCTTGAGTTCTCTTCTGAGAAAAGATTGATCTGTGTTTGGACCTTTTCCAGGAAAAGGTGAGAATTCAACCAAGTCTTCTATTCATTTTTACAGATGGCCACACTAATCAAGTTATGTTATTTGAAAAGAAAATGTCTGGCATTTCATATTGGGAAGAGCTTTGCATTTCTGATTCGTGTTAGATAGACTGAGCCTGTTTATTGAAGTCAGGCCCTGGGGATTTAGGCAGGGGAGGAGATGCATTTCAGTTGAGTTTAGGCTTTGACAGCATCAATGTCTAACTCTAAGCTGGTCATTTGGGATCTTTCCAGTGTCAGGGGGAAGAAGTGAGCACTTTGAGTGATTGTTTTGTCTAATCTCCTTGAGTTTCAGGTTCATTTGTTAATTTAAAAATTCTTTTCAGTGGTTAATTTATTTTTTTTTTTTCTCAAAGGGCACCCCTGTTTATAAGGGGGTTTGCTAGGCCCAAGAAAAAAAAATTAACTGATTTAATCCATGGTCATTTATGGATTATTAGACAAAAAATGTAAAAAAATAAAAGGATGAAAGCAGCATCAAGTCATTATGCCTTTGACTCAAACCCCAGTCAATCAAAGAGTTGCCATTTCTGATTAATATTTATTTTCTCTGGCCTTCAGTGTTTAGAGTGATGGAAATTATGTAGTTCTTGCAGGTAATCTATAAACAATTTCATGATTCTCACCATGATCCACTAGGAAAGTTTCCCTCCAGTTCGACATAAACCTGCCCAGACAGAATTTTAAGCCTCTTGTTTTCCAGCTGATCTATGGTCATGGAGAAGAGGCAATTTCCTGATGTGCAGTAACCCTTCTGTGCATTTCAGTACTGCTAGCATGTCTTCCTTTCTCACTTTTGATAACAGGAGACCTTCTTAACAACCAGAATTCATAATATTTTTACTGATAAGACCATGAAAAACAGAGAAATATATTGTATTTTGGGAGGACCCCCATGGCAGGGAGGAATGATGAATCTGACTCCATGTTCTCAGAAAGCTAATTTATTCTTTTATAATACTCTATTATATTGAAGAATACTATACTATACTAAAGAATACAGAAAAGATACAGACAGAAGGCTAAAAAGATAATGAAAAGTCATTACTCTCTCCAGAGTCCTGACACAGCTTGGCCCCAGTTGGTCCAAGAGTGAAAACAACTCCCAGCAGAATCCAATGGAACAATCACCTGTGGGTAAACAATCTCCAAACACATTCCACATGAGCACAACACAGGAGAAGCAAATGAGATAAGAATTGTTTTCCTTTTCTCTGAGGCTTCCCAGCTTCCCAGGAGAAAAATCCTGGGTGAAGGGTTTATTTATTTATTTATTTTTTTATTTATATTATTTATTTATTTATCAGAGAATGCAAATGCTACAGAAATATACTTAAAATTCTTTCACTGCTTTTAAAAATTGAAGCTTTCATTTTTTTTTTCTTTTTAACTAAAGTGATTTTATTAATGCCAGTCTGACAGTCTGATGTTTGATCCCAGCTGGCAGCTAAGTACCACTCAACCCCTTGCTCATTTCCTCAATCCCCTGGCCTAGTGGGATGGGGAACAGAATCAAAGACAGGTAAAACTTGTGGATTAAAATAAGAACTAATATAATAATTGATAATGTGAGGAATGAATTACTAATGATGTAAATAAAGTAAAATATCTTTAAAGAATGACAGAATAGTTTGGGTTGGGAGGGACCTTTTAAAGAACATCAACCCCCTCAGGGTGGAACAGAGTTAATTTTCTTCACAGTATCAGTGATGGATGTTTGATCCCATGGTCAGGCACAATGCCATTTCAATTGACCCTTCTTAGGAATTGTGAAATTCCTCCATCACTTTATGTATCCCTTGATAATCAATACAGCCCTAAATGAAAAATAAATAAATAAATAAAATGGGAGCTGTTCGACTAAGTGTGTTAAATTAATGTTTTCCTTCACAGTTGGGACAGCCTAAAAACATGCCCAGGATCAGTAATGGTGGCCAGAAAAACAACTTGATTGCTTTTCGAAGTGTGCCCATTCTTTGTTAATCTTTCAAAGTACTTTTGTTTAACAAACAGCTGTTCCTACCATTAGAATCACCATTAAGGTGAATCTCTTCCTAGTGTATAATTTCTTCCCTCTGATTTATCCTGGAGTTCAAAAGCATATACAGAGAAATGAAGATAAGGGGGAGGAGAGATGACATCTCCCTTTAAAATGCAACTGATTTCAGGCAAACAACTTATGTTTCCACTATTCAACATTAAACATATACTTCACATTAAAAGCAATCAGGCCAGAAGAGAGAGAAGCAATTAAAGCCAAAAGAGACAGAGAGGAAATGTTTCAGTAGCAGTTCTTTTTCTTTTCCATTTTTTTCCCCTCCCTTTCTTCCTCCATGAAGCCAATTTCATTTTCAGAGCCTGAAATTACATTGCAATCTCAAAGCAATTTCTCTTCTTTTTGCTGGAATACAGAGATTGCTGGTTTCTGCTGTTCTGGGCTTTTTTTTTCACCCTCTGTAAAACAGAAGGCTTGCAGGAGTACTATTTTGACAGGCACTAAAAAGGAGGCAGAGACAGTGCTTTAAAATCTCATGTGCAGTGTATTGTGTTACAGCACAGTCATCTGACTGGAAGCAAAACACAAGTCCTGTCTCTGTGATAAGCTTCTCTCCAAAAGAAGTGAAACCAACTGCAACACAGTCCTGAAGCACAAAAAGGCTTAGGTCTGAATTTGAGGGTGAATAAAAAACATCTTCATGAACAAGATAAGAACAAGAAGGTGTGAAGACTTTGGTCTCAGGAATTGCATTTGAGGTGCTTGTTGCTGGTTGAGCAAACGAGATCACTGCTGTATATCGCTCAGATTTTAAATTAAGCACAGATCAAAATGAAAATCACATCAAAGATCTTAATTGAATTATTTATTAAGAACTCTAAAGTAAAATGGCAGTGGTGAACTTCACTGTACAGTCAGTAGTAGGAAGGGTCATAGGCTGGGTCTTAGTACTGAAAAAAGCACAATCTCTCTGCTTTTATTTTTGAGCAGTTCATGCTTTTATTGTAGATCCTGGATTGCCAGCACCCTCCAGTCTTTTTATCCCATCATGATGGACAGGAATAATTATGGCTGTGCCTGCCTTTACCTCTCAGAGAGGGAACCTATTGTATTTGCAGGGACTCCTGTGGCAGGAAGGAATGATGCATCTGACTCCATGTTCTCAGAAGGCTAATTTATTACTTCATGATACTATATTATATTACATTAAAGAATACTATACTGTACTAAACATTACAGAAAGGACACTTACAGAATGCTAAAAAGATAGTAATGAAAAGTCCTGACTCTTTCCAGAGTTCTGACACAGCTTGGCCCTGATTGGCCAAAGAGTAAAAACAACTCCCAGCAGAATCCAATGGAACAATCACCTGTGGGTGAACAATCTCCAAACACATTGCACATGAGCACAACACAGGAGAAGCAAATGAGATAAGAATTGTTTTCCTTTTCTCTGAGGCTTTTCGGCTTCCCAGAAGAAAAATCCTGGGTGAAGGGATTTTATCAGAGAATGTGGGTGTTACAGAGCCCTTGTCCAACAATCATTCACACTTGCACAGGTGATCTACAACTATGAGTACAACCAGCAATTCAGAGAATAAAGAGATGTATGGAGGTTTTCCCAGAGTGGCATAATTCCTCCTGGGACTATTCCTTGTTCCCCTGGTGAAGGAATTTGGTCAGCTCTAAAGCTGTGTTGGTAATTCCTGACACAAACTCAGATGGACAGGCTACCATGGCAGCCATCCACCAAACCCACCTGTAGGTTCTGCTCTAGGAATATAAGAATCTGCACTAGGAATGGTTTGCACTCTAAAGTAAAACAATAATTTATATTAGAGAGCTTTCCTATAGTGTCCCATGATGTAAAGCATAGGATTTGCATTTTTGGAACAAATCGACTGCTGTCAATGAGTCCAATCGTGTGTGGAAGACTGCAGAGTTGGGGTCACCTCTTGGAATCTGATTAGAATATTAGAAACTATCAGAGCCTCCTTAAAGACTTTAACATAGAACAATATTCTCCTTTTAACAATTTATAGGCTGGTTAAAAAAGCAATTTTAAAAAGGCTTTCATTTCATTTAAATTCTATAGGGTTTTTACAATTATATCTATGGAACTTGGTATTTTCATCTCTATGTACAGATCTGTAAAAGTTTATTGTAATATTCTTGCTAAATTCACCAGGCTGTTCCAGAAAACTATGTAGCTTCCTATTTTCAGTGCATTTAATTTTGGAAGAGCTGGGGGTTTTGTTTCTTTGCTTTAAAAACACATATAAAAAACCTGCTGTCATAAAATTCAAGGTGACCAATAAAGAGTTAAAATAACTCACAGCCTTCCTCACTCCCACATGGCTGGCAAGCAGCTTCTGCTTCATCTCTTGGTAGACTTGCAGCAGGAATGTACACACAGAAATTAATGGTGCTGTTTGTGAAATAAGGAGGAAAAAGGAAAATGTCTCTGTTAACACTTGATCCACCTGGGACAGCACAAGGTAAGCCGTGCACAGCACACTGTGCATCACAACCCTCATCACAGATGAATGGCCAAAGCCTCTGGAAAGCATATGGCTTAAGCAAATTAAGAGTGTCTGGAGCTGTTTACTAATGAGGAAAAAGCAAGCAAACAAAACTGAATGTATTAGTCCATCACTAACCAAAGGGCACTGTGTGACAGCAGCAAAATAAACAGATAAATCAGTAAAATCCAGTAATCCTGCCAAATAAATCACAGGCTCACTGACAAATAAATGTAGCCTGCTTTGACTCATAAATAGCATCACATCCTTACAGGCTAAAAAAAGGCTTTGCAAAGCCTTCCATGCAATCATGTTAGTTTAAATCACCTGTGAAGTAGCAAACAATAGATGGCATTTAATATGAGAGGGAGAATAATTTGGCAGAAAGATGAAGGGTTGTCAAGGTTTGTTACTTTCTCTGATTTTCTCAAAAGACCAAGGCCAGGAAAGGTCTTTGTAACTGGACCATCAAGAGACTGTTCAGCCCTGCTGGGAAGGAAGTTCCTACACAAGAGGCACAGACTAACACTTGTTTGACAACTCAGAAGCTCGTATGAAATTTTTAGTGGATTCCTATCAACTTTTCAGCAACAAATCAGCCCCGATTTAGATCATCCACTCAGTTCTAACATGAGGACTCGTGGCAAGTGTGACCGTGTTCACAGGGGTCTCAAGTTGAGGGAAGAGACGAGGATCTGACTCCATGTTTCAGAAGGCTTGATTTATTATTTTATGATATATATTACATTAAAACTATACTAAAAGAATAGATGAAAAGGTTTCATCAGAAGGCTGGCTAAGCTAAGAATAGAAAGAAAAGAATGATAACAAAGGTTTGTGGCTCGGGCCCTGTGTCCAAGCCATCTGGGCTGTGATTGGCCATTAATTAGAAACAACCACATGAGACCAATCACAGATGCACCTGTTGCATTCCACAGCAGCAGATAATCAATGTTTACATTTTGTTCCTGAGGCCTCCCAGCTTCTCAGGAGGAAAAATCCTAAGGAAAGGATTTTTCATAAAAGATGTCTGCAACAGAAGGAACATCAGTGTTATGCTTTAGGGGTAATAGTTTCATGCCAGTACCACGAGTAAATTGAGAGTCAAATCAAGCTCTGCTGCCCCAAATTAGTCAAATTTGTTTTCACATTACCTTCTCTTCTTCCAGCAGGGCAGCACAGGGGTTTATGTAAGCTAAGTACATTTCTTGAAAAGCCCTCTGATTTATAACACTCTTGATTAACTTGGATCAAATTTAAATCTTCATAACACACCTTATTCTCATATTCAAAGCAGAGCTGTCCAATCCAGTCATAGTTCAAAGAAACAGTAAAAATATTACACCTACATGTGCCTGACAGCTTTTTACTACAGATGTGGCTGAAAGCATCTTGTGAATGTGGTGTTTATGCATTATTCTGGTATATTCTCTTTAAAGTTTTCAGAAAAATAAAGTTAACATTACTTTGCATACGCTTGGAATTATGTCTTTATCATCAGAGGTGATTACTTGTTTGCCTTCAGCTACCAGCTCTGAACTGTGTAATAACAAGGCAAGAGAAGAGTTGAGTTTTATTTTCTTTCATGAACATACATCTATGTTGGTTTGGAACATAGCAGCCTTACTGGCTTGGCCCCTCCGCCAAAATAATTTTTCATATATGATTCCAGAAATACAATTTTGCCAGACTATACCTATCCTTTTACAGCACTGTTTCCTGAAATATGAAGTGGCAGAGTCAAAAACTTCTATTGCTTTGATTTTTCAAAAACTAGATAACACTGGTCAATCAGAAGTTTTGGTATGAATTTCTGAGACATCCTCTTGTTGAACATGTCTCTAATGAGTATTGATAAGATCAGATTTCTTTCCGAGACATCATTTCTCAACTGAGACAAACATGGTAAAGACATCCTGGGAGGCAAGGAAGAGTGAATGGAATTTAATGGATACTTCCAGAATGCAGTTCTATTTCTACACAACCATGTCTGTGTCATAGCAGACTGATATTTTTAATTCAGTGAGATGTTAAAAAGGCATGGAATTCTTTGCTGTCCTAAACCTTTTGTGACCACAAGAAATGAAAATGAAATCTGAAGTCCTGGTTAAACTGAGAGCCAGAGTCCCTACCTTACACTGAAATTACTGTAATGGTAATACTGCCCATTGGAAAGAGACAGAAATAAAAATGGAACAAATGAAAAGCACACAGAAAATCTTTCCTGACAGAAAAAAAAAAAAATGGAATGGGATGGGTGACTTTTTACAAGGGATTCAGTTAGAAAGATGATTAGGCAGAATTATGCATGGAGATGCTGATAGAAAAACAGAAAACAGGAAACAGATGATTGACCCTGCTCTGAAGTTTAACACCAAAGTTAGAAATAACTGCTGGTTCTGAATGATTGGGATTTCTAGCAAAAATTCCATTAAAAACCAGAAATAATTGTTCTGATTACCTAGAGTTTAGGAGTGCCAGGTGTCCATACATCACTCCAAAGTTTTTCAAGGAGTTGAGAGCCTGGATTACCAATCTCCCTTTTCAGTGTTGGACCTAATGCCTACTTATCTGATGAGACTCAGCAGGAAAACCATGTAAGATTTAAACTGCTTCTTTAGGAATTGCTTTTCTGGGAAAATAAGTTCACAGTTTCCTTTAGCTGTTGTTCTACCACTTCAGAACTCTAAAGAGAGGTAATTATTTGTGCTGAATTACTCAGAATGCACTCACGCTGCTGAGCAGAAACCGACTTGACTCCTTTTGGAAAGCTTGGTGAGAATAATTATCTAATTTACAGACACTGCAGAAAATATCTGTAATAAATGATGGTCCCTGTTCAGATCAGAATGCATCACACAGCCAGATTAAAATACAGTTAATTGTACAGAATGAGGGGGGTGCAGGGGGACAGAAATAGGATGCAATTTACAAAAGAGAAAACATGCTTTAGAGAGGCATCTCTAAAATACATCTCTAAATATAGAGTGATGATAGACAAGGAAACTAAACCCACAGACTTGAACATCTCTGTGGCTTGAAATCCATGTCCAAGCTCTACAGCTGGTGCTCATCTCCAACAGGAAATGTCATTTCTAAACTCTTACTACAATCTGATTTTAAGGGCCAAGTCACTACAACTGAATTATAATCAAGTGTGTAAGCGTTATTTCATTTTCTTTAATTAAGATCACTAGTTCAGAATAATAAAGGTTAGAAAAATGGGGAAATACAGAGGGAGTCAAAGAGCAACCACATATTTCCAGAAAATGGAGTGCATATAATAGAGACATTTGATCTTCACAAGTCTTCCACACACTAGGACAAATATCCATCTATTTGAATAATCTTCAGTCTTACTGTCAATTATATTTACCCAGGTTCTTTAAAATTCAAGGATGTGATAAAATTTCTAAAGCTTCAATGCCAATGTCAGGCTTCCTAAATGATATTTTGTGTGCTTCTGGCCATGGGAATAATAACATAATTTCACAACACAGAAAGTTTCAATCTACCATCAGCAGAAAATTAAGATTAATGATACAAGGCTTTTAAATAAAAAATTAAACAGTTGTTTCAGCCTCTTTAGGCAATACAAGCACGTTTTCAATAATGCCATCAGAGAAATGCCACTGTCCTGGATAATAAGGTAAAAATTTATCTGGAGTCATCAAGATAAAGGCCAACTAATGCAACAAGAAATCAAGGATTTAGCCACAGATCTGAGCACAACTCTCAGTGAATTTGAGGTCTGTCCATAAGATCAACAATTTTTAAATAATAAACCAAGAGTACCAAACCACCAGTTCTATGGAGTAACAATCTTGAAAATGGATTTTATACACAGAAGGAAAATTCACATCCAAGCTGTGTAAATATACACTTTTGTGTAATCTGCATCTGCTCATCAACTGATACAGGTTAGAACATCTCCAACACACATGTCTGGAACATAAAAGTGGATTAATGTTCTACTGGAATGGGCTGTACTGTGTTGGAATGCAGAATAACCAGATGCCCTGGCAAATTTGGCACATCAAAGTTTGTCCTCACATAGCTGGATAACCATTTGGAAAAACATACACAAAGAGGGGTGAAATTCACAGTTTCCAGTGGTGAAAACAGGAAAAAGTGGGAAAAGATGCAGGAAATGCATCCTGATGGATGGCACCAAGCAAAAAGCCAGGATATCTCTTGGAATGAGGCCTGTGTTGATGACAGACATTCTGTGCTGGAAGCAGCACAAGAAAAATATGATGAAGACTGTGATGAGGAGAGACCAGAACCTAAAGACTCAGCACCAGAAGAGTTACAAAAAGGAAAATTCTGATTGGACATAATGGAAAAAGTCCTTTGGTGTGATGGTGGTTAAGGATTAAATCATCCCAAGGGGTTGTGGAACATCTGTCCTTGAAGATTTTCAGGATCTGACTGGATAAAACCGCAAGTAAATTGATTTAACTTTGTCAGTCCTTCACGGAAAAGTCCCTTTTCCTTAAATCTTTCTGTGATTGTGTTCTGTCAGCCTGCCAGATCAGAATAAGCCCCACATCAGAGGCTGCCTTTGAGAGCCTGTCTGCACAGCAGGTACATTCTCTGAATTCCCTGACAGAGGGAATATTTTCCTGAAGAGAATAACACACAGGAACTCTTTCCAGGAAGAGTCTGTCTCTCTCCATTGGCTGCAGAAGTAACTCACTTACTCACACACATCTCATTGTGGATGTCTAAAATCAGATGGAGTAAATCCCACTCCCTGTGCATCCATGAACTCAGCACTCACTTCTGCAAATTGCCACTTGCAAAGGATCATACACACTCTTTCATCCTGTAAGATCAGTATCTTTCAAGTGCTTTTCAATTCTGTCATAAAAATGAAAGGAAAACAGCAGTTCACTTTAATGACCAACATAACATTACACTGTTTGAATCCAAAGGCACTTCTTTCATTTAATCATCATCCATAAAGATTTTTTTAACTTCATCTAGAGGAGTCAGAGAATTGTCAGGTTTTACTGTAAGTCTCCTGGCACCATATTTCATAAGAATAACATTAATTCTGGCACTTTTATTTAGATTAAGCAGTGATTTTCTGCTGAAACCTCTAAGGATGTGGCATAGCTATCCTAATTTGGGCAGCATTTAAGTTTTGGCATGCTCAAATACCACTTTGTGAAAGTGAAGTACATCACAAAGTAATGCACACCTATGGAACTTACTTTAAAATATATCTTATGGTGTAATAACCGTTGATTTCCATCCCCTCTAATTTTGAAACAAATGAAAATGCAGGATAAATATCATTATTTTTGTAGTCAGGAAGACAAACTGCATTGTGGATGAAGGATATTGCTGGTTCTGCAAGTGCAACAGCTGCAATACAAAATATCTTGTGCAAAAGTGGATGAGAACTTTTTTCCCATTCTCACAGAATATTGTGGAATATTAGTGTTTGGGATGCTGATGGAGACAATTACTAGAAATTTTAAGTTATGATCCACTTCCCCAAAAAAGTCAGAGAAGACTGTAAACCCTTCAGTATCCTTAGACTTGAATCTGCATCAGCAGTGATGTTCACTACATATTCACAAAACTGAAAATTCTCTTAAATGTGTGCTGTAAAGATTGCAAGTCACTGCTCCACTGTTTCCAGTTGTGCTCTGGTCTCTCACAGATTCAGCTGGGGTGCTTCACCCTCCTCAGGGATCTTGTCTCTGTTCAAAGTTTTTCAGACATCCTGATTCCCAGTCTTGTATCTAAAGTTTATAAACCTGTTTTCTTCCTTTGATAGTAGGGAGATTATAGAAACCTGCTTTCAGGCAGATTACTGCATCTCCAGCCGTCTCAAAGATGTTCAAGCATAAATGGTAAGATCTTGCTTTTGCAGAAGAAGGAGCTGTCATCTTCTCTCAGATTTTTAGCCCAAAATGTTTGGAAGAGGGGATCTGAGTACTCTGTACATCAGCAACAGTGACTTATCTTGTTCCTTTCTTTTCTGTTTTAGTACAGAACACTAAGGATACATTTAGTTATTGTTAGTTTCCAACACTAACCATCAGATATTTTCAAAGACTGCAGAGATGAACAGTGGAACAATGAACATTCAAAAGAATTACCACAGATTTTACTGATTTTTGGGAAGGAGTGCTGTGCTGATGGTCCTGTGAGGTTTCACAGTCAAAGAGCAGAAGTTGAAATTGGAATGATTTTTGTTACTTTAAGGAATATATACCAATAATGATTGGTATATTTTGGTATATTGAATGATATAATGATATATATTATGATTGGTATTTTTCCTTTCAGGAATGTATACCAATAATGAACCATAATCTTCTGCAAACTTTAAATACCATCAGTAAAATATCTGAATTATGCTTATAGACGCTAAACACTGGGAGAGAGAACATTAATATTATCTTACATTTTCCAAGACTAAAGAAAAATGTGTGATCAGAGCACACAGGTAAACTACAGCTGGCTAAGAACTCTGCTTCAGTCTACAATCACCATTTTTTGGTTAAAACAATAGTCTTTGTTCTGCTTCTTTGGCTGATGATCATCAGAAACATGAATTTACTACAGCAGATGTAGATGGTAAGATTCCCAGGGAGGGCGATTCTGTTCAGCCCAAGGGTATTTTCCTAAAGGTATTTCAGGCTAATAACTTAAATATCAGTATTTGAATGAATGCAGTATGAGAAAAAGGTCATATATGAGCATTTCTTGAGTGCATTATTTCTTTCTAACAGTAAAGATTAGTAGCATATAAGAGTTGATATTTTATCCCCAACCAGTGCAAAGCTGAGCTCTTAAAAGCCTTTTGGTGTCCTTGGTTGCACCACTAATCAGCTGGGCTGCATTGTCATGTCAAGAACATCTGCATAACTCTTTTACTAGTCTGGATTTAATTTGTTGATTTTTAAAGATTAATGAAATGAGCTACTGCCTTCTGAACTGTCTCAAGTGGCCATGTACATGGGCCATATGTTTATACTGAGTTAATTTTTAAAGGTTCAGAAAGACAAGCAACATCAATTGGATAAACACACAACAGTGCAGCGAATGTTGGTGGTTTCATTTTTTTTCTTAAGTTATGTATTGTTGGAATCCTAGATGCTGAGAATTTCAGACTTTCTGTGCTTAAAGGCACAGACCCACAAGAGAACACTGCATTTGACTTCAGGCTGTGAAGAAGGTTTCCAAAATTGGTTAATAGAACTGGGATTAAGGGTGTGGAGTTGGTTAGAAGTGTGTAATATCACAGGGTGGAAAAGTTAGAGTTTGAGATTTTAAAATAGAGAAATAAATATAAAGCAAGATAGAAGTTTTAGAATAAAAGCAAGTTGTTCTTTACCTTCTTCTTCATGGGTTTGGGTGGCATTTTGTAATTGGACAGAAAAGTCTGCATTGTGGGCTCTGTGGGATCAGTTATTGTGTTAAAAGGGAAAATAATCCAGGTGTCAGTTCTTAATTGGATAGTTTAGTCTTAAAAGCCCTCATAACAAGAAATAGCCTTTTTGTGCCTTGCTAAGGAAAAGCTACCAAACACATAGCTGTGAGACTGTTCTACTAAGAAATAATAAACACTTGAGTCTGAACATGAACTACCATATCAAGTGCCTTCAATCCAGACCCAGAGAAACCAATAATGTATATTTGATAAAATAATCAGGAAAAGAAGGCAAGATACATTAGTTCTTCATCTTGATCCAATGACTTTACTCCAAAGGACAGATTAAATATCTTTAACACATTTACAAGCCCTTACAATATCATTTACTTCAGTTTAAATAAATATAAGCAGCAGCAAATTAATATCTACAAAATATAGCATAAGAAATAAATATTTATATATATCTAATGCAAAGGTTCAGGGGAGGAAAATTTCTGAGGAAAAATGAATCCTTTATGGAGGTATCATAATGCTCTTACTGCCTCAGTGCATGAATTCAGAGACACCAGGAATTAACTGTCATTACTCCACAGACATCTACACCTGACTCCTGAAGGACTTCATCCTGGAGGTCTTTCACACTCTTGATGATTTTATGATTCCAGTCCATGTTAAAAGGCCAATTCTGGCTCCCTTCAGGAGCCTCCTGAGCTATTTGCACCCCTCCACACTCCCCTTTCAGTAACTGGCAGGACAGAATCTCCAGTTCCATGGAGTTTATCCAATTCTTCCCCCTGACCATGTCTGTAAAATGCCCTGCCCAAAGCTTCCCTGCCTGGCTCTGCTCTAATCCTGAGGCTGCTGTCCAGAACAGCTCCCCACACCTGAGCAGCTCTTTCTCTTGGGGGCTGAGGCTGTGCTCTGTGTTCCTTGCTTTTCCTGCAGAGCCTCTATCTGTCCATCAGCACAGATCTCCAGGCAAGCCAACCATCTGCTCCATCCTAAATAATCCAGTTCTGCAGCCACATCAGGACTTGTTCCTTATTTCCCAGGCTCTATGGGTCTCTGAACAGACTCTGCTATGTCCATTTTTTTCCAGGTTCACCCCTCCCAAGACTTTTATTACTCTGTCTATACACCCACTATCTTATTCTATTCTATTGGATCCTAGGAAGGCACGACTTGGATACAAGACTGATTAGAACATTTCATCTTAAGTATATAAAAACCATCATGAATAGACTTGAAAAAAAATACTTTGGGAGTAAAAACAAGTGTAAGACTTTCTGAAGTGGAAGAAACTAAAGAAGCAGCAGAATAGAAATAAAAATGATTGATTCCACCTGAGCACTCTTTCTTTGCAGGTGCAAATTTCTTCCCTTTAAGCTTGGTCTCAGGCCAATCTCTTTTCAATGGGATCCAGAACTGCACCAAAATTCATCTCTGGTCACTCAGAAAAAAATATATTTTCTGCTACACAAGGTCTGGTTACGTGTCAGCTCCACCTTTGTCAGCATTTTCTAATCTGTGCTGTGGGTTATGAATCTCCTGCTGTTCTGTGCCCACCTGTGCACTCCAAAAACTTCCTTTTCCTCCAGCTGTCTGGGAAAAGCCAGTCCCAGCCTTCCTCCAGAGGGTTTCCCCACTGGGAAGCTTCCTAAACAGAGGGAAATGGTGAAATCCTGCCCTGACACTGAGCCAGAGCAACTTAAAGGAGCAAAAAGTGCATCCAGTAACTGCGGCCGAGAGCTGTAAAACCTCTCATGGACACTCCAGAAAGAATCAGGTTTATTCTCTTGTACCTCTCCCTGACACACTTAGTGAGCTCATATACCTGTGTGGAGAACTCCTGAAAATCCCTTATCCCTCAGAGCACCACTGCAAAGCTCCTTGCTTCTAATGGGATTCCAGTTGTGTAGGACTGAAGCATCCCCTGCCACTAACTCGGATTTACACTGGCACAGTGGATCAGAATTTTGCCTTGAGAACCTATTTAAAAGAATAATTGTATTTAATTCTATAAAATTATGGAATTAAATACATATCTTCTATTTTTAAGATAATTATATCTTAAATACTTATCTTCTACATATCTTAAATACAAAATATATATCTTAATAAAAATAATATGTTGATTTGACAGACAGAGAGAGAGTGACAGAAGGCAAAAAAGCAGCAGCAAGGACCGCCTAGGCCAATTAAAAAAAAAATATAGATAAGTTCATAGCTTAATTCCTAGCTAAGCAATACATCATCCTGTATCTCTTCAAACCCTTAAGGTTCTGGTCTGAAAAGCTTTGAGGATTTTATCCCAAACAGTACAGATAAGCTCTTATCAGATAAGCACATACCAGCAAAAATCATCAGAGCATATGGATACCCTATTTTTAGAGACGAAATACACAACTTCACATGGAAACTCTGTACAACTAAATCAGATTTAAATATCTATCCCAGGAAAATATTTCTGATGGAGACCTGTGTACATTCACCATACTCCTATTCACATGGAGCTGGATTCATCTCTTAGAGGGGATTACCCTGCAATTCCACTTTCTGGTTGTTTTCAGATCTGGCACATAAGGTGCTCATCCTGTTTCTTAGATGAGTGTCTTGAGATAAGGATCTGAGCTGTTTCTAATGCAAGTAAAAGGTTATAGAAGCAGTATGGATCTCCCTAGGGATAAAAACAAGACAGATGTCACCCACCTTGCCACTAACACCATCTGTCTGCAGCTATCTTTTCCCACATCTTTTCTGTTCCTCTCAATTTTCCTTGGCCATGTCCAGAAACAGAAACACTTTTCCAGGACAGATGAGGCATTTCAATGAGGTTCCTGAGCATTTCCTCTGTGAAACTGAATCAGAAATAAGAGCAGCTGATGGCAATCCTGGCTAAATCAATACAACATGTTTTCCCACAGCATTTTTAAGTGGTGCTTGTATTTAAGTCACAACAGTCCCAGGAAGTACTGAGGCATTTAAAGCCTGTCCATTCCAGCACCTCGTTCTACCTGTCAGTCATAACTGCATCAAGTTTTAGGACAAATCCCATTCTGATAAGATTTCTTGAATTGTTCACGTAAGACTGAGTAATTTCAGAGATGTTACACCAAAATACACAGACCACAGACTCAAAAATGAAGCAACATAAGTGTTAAGTAACTAACAAAGCAAAATAACCAATTTCAAGGCAATAAAATCCTGTAAATTAGGAATACTCATCAAGCTCTCCTGAGGAAAGGAACAACATTTTAGGCAAAGAGAGGCAAGCAAAGAAGCAAGAGCTACACACAGTGATGCATAATTTGAAATCTTTCAGAAAGAGCAACAAACACTTAGAATTCAACTGTTGCACCCAGCCAGGGATCTGTTTCTACACATCTCTTGCCACAGTCATTCACAGAGCAGCTGTTGCAAAACTTTATTAGCAAACCTCATGGCTTCACACAAGACTCTTCACAGTTCAGAACCATCTTTTTTTTCATAATTAGCATCCTGCTTCAGTCTTTCCCCAGATAATTGGGCAAGCATTTCAGAAGCCACACATACTGAGGAGTAGAGTCTCTTAAAAAACAGAGGTTATTAGAAAAGCTAGAGGAAAGGGGATGCAGTGTGTTCCTACCTGAATAATGCTCTGTAACACAACCTGAAAGGTCTATCTTGTTTCACTGCTCCTGCCTCGAGGCTGAAATCTGTCACACAGATGTCTTTAGGCAGTGCTGCCAGAGCTCTGTCTGCACCAGCAGGCTCTGAGACCCTGGGCAGCCTCCCTGTGGGATCTCAGCACCTCAGGACTGAGGTGCCGAGCCACCGAGACCACCCTTGGGGGGCTCGGGAGTCCTGGAATGTTGCCAGAAGTGTCTGGTGGCTGGACTTTGATCCTACACAGGAGACGACACCTGTATGAGGATAGGAGGGTTTCACCGGGGTGAATGGTGAAGGGATTAGTTAATTAGAGGGTGAGACACAGGGTTTAGGATTTCTGTACAGGGGGGTTTAGAGAAGTAAGATGGAGGAATTGGGGCGTGTCCTGTCCTTCTTTCTTCTCTTCTCCTCCATCTTCTGTGGTGATGGTGGCACTTTGGGATTGGTCATTACTGAAAGTGCACCGGGCAATAAGTAAAAAGGTATTGGGGAAAAATGATAAATATTGTACACGTAACAATGGGTATAAAGATAGGTGACCGCCGGAGGCAGTACAGTGTGCTCATGGCTGGCTGCTGAGCAGACCCCTGTCGGCCGAAAGAAAATCTTTTAGATAAACAATTAATAAACACAGAGACCGAAAGAAGAACTGAAGCCTCTTCTCGTCCTTTGATACGCGGGCTGCCCCAAGGCCACCCCGGGCCTTTCCAGGCCCTCCAAACAGCCGAAAACCGGACGAGCACTGCATTTTGTCCGGGCACTGAATTTAAGCTCAGCACTTGGTTCCATAGTTTGTCTGAGCTCTTCTCTGTGTGTGACACTCGATTCTGTGCTGATCTGACCCTGCTTGCTGCTTTTTTGATGTTATCTCAGACCTGCCCTATGGCTGGTGGCTTACTTCTAAATCTCCACTGTTGCACTGATTGTTCAGTGGATCTGTTCCTCTTGTTCAGGCACTTGAATGATATTTATTCAGCTTCTGTAGGATAGAAGTGCAGAGCAAATGGAAAACGTTGTAGGTATCTCCTGGCTGCTGGTGGTGTAGATGTTCCAGATTCTCTGTGCCATGATCTCTTCCCCAGGGCTGGCACAGAGCTGTGATCAGCTGCGCTGTCAGGTTGTTTGATGTTGCTAAATTCATGAAAGAGGTGCTGGTAGGAAAAAAAAAGCTGTGGAGGAGGCCTTGAGCAACCAGGTCTGGTGAAAGGTTCTCTGACCATGGAGGGGTGCTGGAACTGGATTATCTTTAAGGTCCCTTCAAACCCAAACCATTCTGTGATTCGATGAAATGACCTCTCCTTCTGCGCCTATTTGGCTCAGTTTTTACAGCTGATATAAGGAATCTGGGAGAGGCAAACACAGGCTCTCCCACTGTAACTTGCAGTGTTATAATTGGTTTTTTTTTTTATATTTATTTCTAAAAAAAGCATGTGTTTGAGATCCTCTGACCTTACTTCCATAGATCCATAAGTGCCATTAGGTCTACAAGTTCCAAGCTGGTTTCTTGCAGTGAAATATAGATTCTTAAATAAAAGTTAAAATATTTGAATCTTGTGTGTGAAGAGGAAAGCAGTGCAATGCTGAAACCATTTAGAGTTCTGTAATCTGTAGTGATATTATTCTGCCAGAATTTAAAAGTAAATATACTTGAACCTGTCTATAATTCTTACATGTCAAAAGAGGTGCAATCATTTGCACCATGGTTCTTTAATATCAGACAGAAATAAAGCATATTATTAACTGGAGAAGCATCTCCTAGATAAAAGCATCTAATAAAAGGCTCAAAAAGACAAGTCTGTATTGTAATTTTCCTTCCAGGTTTAGTCTGTTCAATAGCTTACTTTGGATGGGGAGCCAACAAATTTTTCACAGCTCTTTTTGGGACCTAGAAAGGTTTTACATTCGTTTACTTGCTAGACTTTAAGGTGAATACTATGAATTTAGTACTGATATAGATTTGGGACACTGGAAATCAGGGCAGGAATATAAAATTACATCAAGTTTTGTGTTTGTGTTCCCAGAGAAATGAGCAATGTCCATCATCAGAGTAATAAAATCTCAAAACCAGTTTGGCTACAGTTACTTTTTTGCTTAGAACAGAGCAGGGAAAACTTGGATGATCAAGAGCGCAAAACAAGAAAATGAGTATTTGTTAGATGAAGCTGCTGGATCCCCAAAACTCAAGTTAAAAAAATTCATAAATCTTTTTTATTTGAGTGAATATCACACTGAGCATCTTTTGTGGCTGTTTCTGTGATTCAATTAATTGTTAACTGTTGTCAGCAGCCTGTTATGAAGGTGCTTATAAAACGCCTACTAAATTGGGGGAGGTGGAATCCCCATATGGATCAGAATATTCAAATCTATCTATTTACTTATCTTGTGAATTCCTCACATTTGAATACTGTGCTCACTGAGGAGTGAAGAATAAATATTTATGAAAACACAGGGCTTTCAACAGAGCTATTTTCTTGAGAAATTAGTTTTGTTTCTTGTGCAGAAGTTCAGATCCTTTTAATGATTTATTCAGCAAGAGCTCAGTGCAGACTTTTGCACCCAAGTTTGTACAGTGATATTTGATACATGAAAATAATTGACTCTGAGAGTTATTTAGGACCCATATTTTATTTATTGGTGCTTCTGTGACTGCCTTTGTCTCTAAGTGTTTTTAGACTCATCACATTTAATTTTCCTGCTTTTCCATGAATCTTTTGATGTCATGCCAGTGATTGTGTTAGTGTTATTTCACATAGCTGAACCAAGGATGATATCTGAGTGTTCTTATGTGATCACCTTAAATATCTCCAGCAACTGCTGAGGTAACAAGAAAATCATTTCCATGACGTTGCTTTTCTGGGGTACAAGTGAAAAGATATCCAAGAAATTGATTTAAAGCTCTTAAAGAAGTGTTGTGTTTTGTGTGTACTAATGATTAAAGGAATAAGTGAGGGCTTTTTGCCAGGCTTCTGTATATCTTCAAAGATTTAGTATGAGGTTGGGAATATTCCCTCCCAGGTGCCCATTTCCATAAGGGTTCTCTGTTCCCTTGACACAGAAGGGAAAGAGAAGATGTTTCTAGTAAGAATTAGCAGTTTTGTTCTCTGAGATAGGCAAGAAAACATGTCAGAGCTCTGGAACTTTGGATAGGTTTTTAAATGCTAACCAATTAGTTTGGAGGTGATAAAAAACTTGGTTCAGCACTGGGAGGGATTTATGATCCCACCAGATTCTGTGGAGATCTTTTAACACCAAGTGTGAAAAAGTTTAAGAAATTGGACTGGGTGTTTGCTGGCATTTGTAAGTTCCAAAATTCTGGTGTCCTAGAGCCCTCAGTCAGTGGATGGAAAGGTGTCACTGTCATATTTTATGAAAAATCCCTTCTCCAGGATTTCTTCTCCTGGCAAGATGAGAAGCCTCAGCTTCTCTGTGTTTTGCTTCTCTGGAATGTGATTTGGAGAATTGTTTACCAAGAATGTGAATTGTTTTAACTTAATGACCAATCCCAGTCCGGCTGTGTCAGACTCTCTGGTCAGTCAGGAGTTTTTGTGATTCATTCTTTTCCAGCCTTCTGATGTCTCCTTTCTCTTTCTTTAATATAGTTTTATTATAAAATTTTCATATAATATAATATAATATAATATAATATAAATCAGCCTTCTGAGAACTTGGAGTTAATTCTCATCTCTCACCTCATCCTGGGGACCCTCAACAAAACCACAACAATTGATGACCACAGAAAGGTAGGTGAATAATACATGCAGGGAGTAAGAATTAGATATTCTACTTTACTAACAACAAAAGGAAAAGAAAATATCTTTTCTATTTCTACCCTCACCTCATACAACATGTTAATGAATTTGAAGACACAGAAACCAGTTTTGGACTGAAAATAACTATTTTCAGTGATAAGGAAATGATATCCCATGATATTATAACCATAAGCTAAAATTCCCAATTTCTAGGCAACTGACACGGGGTGCAGGACCATGTGATTGGTAGAGTTTATTTTGTGTTTGAGATGAACTCAGAAAATCTGATAGAAAGCAGTGCAGAAGTGACTTTGGCAGCCTTGCCAGCTCACGTAGGCTGAAAGCTCGAGCTGCTGGCAGTGCTTCCATGAAACCCAGGACAAGCTGGGAAAAGGGACCAACTTGTCTGCAGCGCCTGGGGAAGGCTCAGAAGTCATGGCAGGAATGTGAATTTTATGTGAGAAATTTGTAAGATGCGCGTAAGTGATGCAGGTGGCGGAATAACTCAGGAGTGGCTCTGAGTGCAATCAGGGGTGTTAAGGAAAAGCTGAAGGATCCGAGGCTGCTGCAGGAAGAGCCTTGAGCAGCAGCTATGACAGCCAGAGAGGAGTTTAAATAAGATGCTCTCACCTGCCAGTGAAAACCTTTCCCCTTGGACTCGGGAAGGAGTGATGACAGGGGAGGCAGAGATAACCGAGGAAATGAATGAATTTGTCCTGGAATTGTGAGACTCATTCTATCAAAGAAGGGGTAGAGTTGTCAGTAGTGTCAATGCATTCAGGCTTAGATGAGCTTGGAGGTGCAATTCACAATATCTGTACCAATCTTCTCTGGTTTCTTGAAGAAATCTATTGTTCCTGACAATGGCACACAAAGCAATTATTTCTTTATTAATAAAATTTCTCTTTAAAACAATGAAAAAATATAGTGTAAGCAACACTAGACCAATCCACCTCTGTCCCTGTCAGTGAGAAATCACCTCTAGCACAGCTCTTCCATGGAAAATTAATTCATTATACTTTTAGCTATTATGAATGTTTTTCACCTATTGATCCCTGTTCAGATTTGTCATCACCTTTTGTCATCAGGTTATTCTCTATAACCACAAATAACCTTCTGGGAAAAGATTTAAAAAATTGTTTTTGAATTACAATTCCAAGAATTGTTGTCATGAATTGAGTGATTACTTGGCTTTAGGTAAACTCTTCAGATTCTTTCTGATTTATTTGGTATATATTCAGTTTCTTCACAAACTGGCCCCAAATGTTCTGTAGCCCAGGCCTTGGGCAGTACCATCTGAGCAAACATTTGGATGTGGGGTTTTTATCTTAGTCCTCTCTTTCAGCCAAGCTTGTTGGGCTGCAGGGCACAGCATTCCTGTAGGAAGTATATAAAGAAAAAGAAAATAGGAAGAGATGGATTGTGGGATCTCAGCACCTCAGGACTGAGGTGTCACCGAGACCACCCTTGGGGGGCTCGGGAGTCCTGGAATGTTGCCAGAAGTGTCTGGTGGCTGGACTTTGATCCTACACAGGAGACGACACCTGTATGAGGACAGGAGGGTTTCACCGGGGTGAATGGTGAAGGGATTGGTTAATTAGAGGGTGAAACACAGGGTTTAGGATTTCTGTACAGGGGGGTTTAGAGAAGTAAGATGGAGGAATTTGGGCGTGTCCTGTCCTTCTTCTTCTTCTCCTTCTCCTCCATCTTCTGTGGTGATGGTGGCACTTTGGGATTGGTTATTACTAAAAGTGCACTGGTTAATAAGGGTAAAAGGTATTGGGGAAAAATGATAAATATTGTACACGTAACTTTGGGTATAAAGATAGGTGACTGTCCGGAGGGCAGCACAGTGTGCTCATGGCTGGCTGCTGAGCAGAGCTCTGTCGGGCCGAGAGAAAATCTTTTAGATAAACAATTAATAAACACAGAGACCAAAAGAAGAACTGAAGCCTCTTCTCGTCCTTTGATACGCGGGCTGCCCCAAGGCCACCCCGGGCCCTTCCAGGCCATCCAAACAGCTGAAAACCGGACAATGGATGGATGGATGGATGGATGAATAGCGTTGGCTTTTATTATTGTAAGACATTGGAGGTAATTTGAATAGTAGTTGACTTCCAGAATACAATCTGTAAAAATTGGACAGCTTCTATTCAAAGTACATTTATTCAAAGCTAATACTAATGTATAAATTACACCTTAGCAAATGAAAAACCTCCACATCTTCTTTCAGTGATATAAGCGTGGGTTTATACACTCACCACTAAATGATTTTTGAGTATCTCTCAGCTGCCTGTCCTTCAGTTCTCAAGAATCCTCTTGCATCCTCAAGTCTAAAAAAAGAGAAAAGCAGTTCTGCCTCAGTTGCTGTGGCTGTCAGGGTAGTTCAGAACAGGCATATTTCACACTAAAATTAGAATTATTCAATGCTATTTGCTCCTACTTCAAAATGGAACTAGGATACACTTTGCAAGTGATTACCTGCAGTAAAAAGTACTAATCCAAATTCAACTGAAGAGGGGGACAGAGTTCCATTAGCCAAGCTCACAGAAAGGCATTTCACAGCCTCTGAGATGGTTCTGGGTATTTGTGGAAATCCAAGTCAGTCAAGCCCTGAGCAGAACAGCTTGGTCTCATCCTGCCAAGCACACATTCGTGGAGGCTTTATGCAGATTAATGTGTCATTTCTGGAATCCATGTTCCATGGGTGCTATAATGCTTCTCCACTCAGCAAGCACTCTGCAGCTTTTAATCAAATTTCCAATCAATTCAGCATCAAAAAATGATTGGTTAACATCTGTGATTTTTAAACTCCTTCCCCATAAAATAAGCTGTGCTGTATGATGTAGGTTCTAATCTGCTTCATCCTTATTGAAGATGTTTGTTCAAGCCAGGAAGAGTTGTGAATAAACTTCAGGAGTCTCTGCTGTCTATTGAGTGGCTGGAACAAACCCCAGAACAATTTTAGTCTCTACAGAGACAGCACTGGCCCTGCACAAAGAAGCTGCAGGTAACTGTGCCCAATATTACCAATTTACCAAGATAAAGTTTTTCTCTTATCAGATTGTCTTGTTCCACAGCAAGGGCATTGAGAAAGATATATCCTATTTCCCATCTGGATTACTCTCATGCATTTGATTTCTGGTCATTTATAAACCAAGATAAAATTTCATGTGTTGAATAAACATCCAGTAATATTGATACATTGGAGCCGACCATCATGAGCTACAGTTCAGTATCTTGTGCTGAACACCCAAAGCAGTGAAAGAAAGAAAAGTATTTCACCATTTAGGTTCTAGTTTATGTTCCTTACTGCATTTTTCTTCTCTGGCTTTCTGAGAAATAGAATTTATTACTGCAGAAGAATGGGATTCCTGCACGGTCAGCATCTTGTGAACTTTGGGAGAAGATCAGCTAACTCGAGATGACTTATGCTTTCCTCCTGCACTTCAGAGAATTTCAACTTTTTGTACATATCAGCTGGAAGTAAAAATGCTGAAAAACTCAAAGGGGGCAATAATTCCTGCTTTTACCTTTAGCCAAGTCAATTACAGAGTGGAGGACAACCAACAACTTGATAAGTGTAAGTTTTTAGAGGAGCTGGGCATCTAGGAGGTTTCTGTAACTTATCTGTGAATATGTCGCACATTCACAGGCTTGAGGAGGAAGAATGTGGGTTTGGCATGTGCATTGGAAGATTTTTTTACTCTGGAAACCTGAAGATTTTTTACAATGAAAACACACTGAACTTCTAAGGCAAATTGTTGCAGACGTTTTATGAAAAATCCTTTCTTTAGGATTTTTCTTCCTCAGAAGCCGAGAAGCCTCAGGAACAAAATGTAAACAATGATTATCTGCTGCTGTGGAATGCAACAGGTGCATCTGGGATTGGTCTCATGTGGTTGTTTCTAATTAATGGCCAATCACAGCCCAGCTGGCTCGGAGAGAGAGTCCGAGCCACAAACCTTTGTTATCATTCTTTGCTATTCTATTCTTAGCCAGCCTTCTGATGAAATCCTTTCTTCTATTCTTTTAGTATAGTTTTATTGTAATATATATCATAAAATAATAAATCAAGCCTTCTGAAACATGGAGTCAGATCCTCGTCTCTTCCCTCAACCAAAAACCCCTGTGAACACCGTCACAGAAAATGTTTCCCTAAGTTATCCTTTTGAGCCCTTTGTTATCAGAGGGAGAGAGTCTGAACATACTGAAGTTAGTGAGAATTCCTCCTGCAATAATATAAAATTACTCCTGGATTTTTCAGAGTAGAATTGACAATATGTGATAACAACAGCTATGATCACCCTGGTTTCCCCCAAAGCCTTCTGCAGCCAATCTGCCATCTCCAGGAAAGCTTTTCTTAAGCAGGCAAGCAACATTTCTGCAAGCTCAGAAACATGACAGATATTTTCTTTTTTTGCTTGTAGTCTCCTCTTCCCAAAGTTTAGAATGCAGTCAGGAAATGTATTTCTCATTGGAAACCTTGTCTAGTAGAGGTCTTTGAATTAGTTGTTGCATCAAGGTCTGGGAGGATGACAGCACCATTTGTAAGAAACTTTTTTTAACAAAATTTTTGAGACCTTTACTGTTCATCAGCAAGTAAATAGATTACAGCATGAAAAATTCTCACTTATTATTTCAGATTCCATCTTGGAAAAAAGCACTTTTTGAATATATTCTGGCTTTTCAGAAATATACCAGGTTTTGATTACTCACCAATTTGCTACATTGTCTGCTATAAAAAAGCATGTGGATATTAAAGAAATACAAGCATTGAGAGATTAAGGCAGGTATTCTCATAGAGTACACTTGATTTAGAAACAAAAAAATTGTGGTTTTTTTTTTTAAATTCAAACAATGATATTAAGTGTAGAAGAAGTGTGGAGAAGAGCATACTTCCTCTATGGTGTAACCTCAAAGATACCCCGAGTCCATCTAAAAATCCAGCACTACTGTGTGAAATCTGAGCATAAATTTATACAATTAAGTTATTACTTGACTTAAAAGGTTTAAGGACTGTGGAAAATGACAGAATGACAGTCACAATTCACAGACCCATTCTTTCAGATAATCTATAGACAGCAGCACACATCTTGTGCGGCTCTTATTGCTTTTCCCTTCAAATTACTTGGACTGGTAAAAATAAATGGGTTTTCCTTAAAAAAGCAGTCTGTGAGTGGATTCTTTTTTTTTTTTTTTTCAGAATCTTATTCTTTCTCTCAAGGTATTCTTATAACCTGCCATATTGGAGAAACACAATTTAAAGACAAAATTAAATTTCTTAGCAGGTAAAGTCCATTGCATGCTTAGCTGAGGTAAGAAATATAGAGCAGATGGGTTGAGATTTTCCAACACTGAAAATTCAGATTGTGAAATGAGCTTTCCAGATGGTCACTACACATTTATTTTGGTCATTTGTATGTAATGACAATACCTATTTAATAGTGATGGTTCTGGAGCTAAAAAAAGAACATATTCATTTGCTGTATATAATCTAATCACCAAGACTGACATGTTTTCAGAAAAGCTGTTAACAATATAAGAAATTTATCCCATACACTCAAAATTAATGGTATTTCTGTGTGAATAAGAAAATATTGAAACTAAAGCAGTGAAAAGTCTTGGGATATGGAAGAGTAACAGATTTATGCAAGATCAAGGCCAGTGTAGAAGCCCAAAATTTTGTGGCTGCTCTTCACATGCTGCCAAGACCTCGAGAGATCTGCTTTCATTGACAACCTGATCTACTCAGCTGAATTCAGTCAGTCC